>NC_137618.1:25897485-26009985 GCF_963280865.1 Gymnoscopelus braueri | reverse complement strand
AACCGGACAGAGGGAAATTGACTTACTGATGATCATGCGTGTTTTCCACTGACAGGCGTCCAGTCAATGCAGGAATAACACTTGTTGACACAAGCCTGGACTGACTGGGCTCCTTGGTGTCGCTTAGACTGAGAGCAAACACTTTTGTCTCTATGCCACTGGTGAGTGGGACTGTGAACACATCAGAGGAACAGATAAGAAAAAACTATATACACTATAGTGTATGTAGATTCAGAGAGCTTGAAAAACTGAACACGGGGACTATAACCTATGGTTGTTGAGGTATCAAAGGCCAATCTCAGATATTATAGAATAAAGAAAATACACAAACAAGCCCCTACAGTAAATGGATTATTCCAGCAAAAGAATGATGCATTCCACTTGCAATAGTCGTCCTACAGCCTCCTAGTGGGAATGTACAGTTTACTCTTCTCTTGAAGAACGAAACAGGGTTTGCATAGACTCATCCCGGGGGCTAGATTTGCATTGATCCCGCCCATGGGGCTGTCTTTAATCTGTCTAAGCTCCAAATAGCTCAGAATAAAGCTGCAAGGCTCGCACTGTCCTGTCCATTAGGTGTGAGGCAGAGTACAGAGAGAATGCATGCCAGTCTCTCATGACTTAGAGAAGAGGAGAGATTGGCATGCCGTTTAATGGGTTTCTTTAGGAATGACTGTTAAACAACCAAATTGCCAGTACTCGCCAATAAACTAGAAAGGTGCGCTCCTTGGAGCACAGATCCCCGCCATGCCATGGGACAGCACCACCATGAAGCCGATTTGAAACATTTGGGGTGTCAGATCTTCCTTGGGCTACTGGGAGTGTGTGTGCATTGATGATTTGTGACAGCTTGTCAAAAAGTGTGTTTTGAAGAAAATTTGTGTTTAGCAAAAATCAGTTATAGCACCACCATGAGGCTGATTTGCAGAGGTTCTTCCTTGGCCTACTAGGAGTGTGCGTGCAAAGTTTCACACTGATCGTTTCAGCGTTGCCTGCAGATAGCTACTCACGGACAGACGCACAGACCCGCAGGAGTGAAAACATAATCCCTTGCCTTTGGTTCACTCAATGTCCTGCGTATGTGCAAGGTTTTACAGCAAATGCATGCCTTTTTAAATCACTTGAGAACAAGGCAGGCGTGTCGACAGCGAGCCCTTGAGGCTTGTGAAGCAAATCCAAGCAGGCCGTTAGTCGAGTGAGTGTCCGCACCGAGCATCTTCGTGTGCCGTCCGAGTTGGCCGGTTGGCAAGCCATAGCGGACGGAAGGTTAGGTTGCATTAGGTTATCACCTGAACCAAAATTAGCGTATTTTTCAAAAGAACATTTCAGCGCATGCCCTGGCCCCATCTATTAAATGCACATTACTGACCATTAGGTCACATAAACCACATATGTATTGTACACTAAGGGCATAATAGAGTCAAGAGATCCAGAAAGCAGTAGTGAAGCCCCTCAACAGTGGAACTGTTTCTGATCATGTCTCCATTCAGCAGGATCCTCCAGGGGAGTAGATGATATCCATAAGAGATCACAGGACCCTTGAAGAGACTCTGTAGGCTACATAGACTGTGATCATTCTGCATCAAAGTGCTCTCAACATCACAGACCGTCCTTTACTGTAGCTATTTGTTCTGTATACACTTTACCCCATCTCACATGCACACTCATCCCTGCTCCTTGAAACTAGCCACTGGGGATTTCTCCCATATTGTTCTACGGTATGAGTCATTATTGTTATGAATGCTGAAGATGTCTCTCTACTGTAGCTGTGAACACTGCCTCCAATTTTTATTTACCTGTCAATGACACAGCTACTTTAGTGGCTTGTGATGATGACCATTGCTGTTATACAAACCACTGACTGTGTAGTATTTCTTATTTTAATACATAGATTTTTTGGGGGGTATGTGCTGTCACAGTCCAATATGTGTCATTGCTGGCACTGTACCGTACTATGAAAGAATAATGAATGATGGAGAGTTCACATATAATAAAATTTCAGACATTTTGGTTCAGTCTTTCCCTTACTCCCCACACACAAGCATGCTTGCACACACGTGTGTTCTGTTAAAGCACTGTAACGTGTGTGTGTGTGTGTGTGTGTGTGTGTGTGTGTGTGTGTGTGTGTGTGTGTGTGTGTGTGTGTGTGTGTGTGTGTGTGTGTGTGTGTGTGTGTGAGTGTGTGCAGGGACGTGCACATATAGACTCATGGTTAGGTGGTGCTAGAGCACCTGCCCTTTGCCCTCTTGACCAGAAGTGCTTTTTTTCCAGTTTACAGTATGTAGCCCATGGTGACATCGATCAATCAAATCAAAAGCTTCTAATATATTAACAATTCCCCAAAATGTGCATTGCAATTTTCTTCTATAAATCTCACACAGGGCAGCCGGCAGCCGGCGGTTCCGCGTGCCGTGCAAGGTGCCCTTTTTTTATTTATTTTTTTACTTGAGCACCTGCCCCTCAAAATGTCTGTGCACGCCACTGTGTGTGTGTGTGTGTGTGTGTGTGTGTGTGTGTGTGTGTGTGTGTGTGTGTGTGTGTGTGTGTGTGTGTGTGTGTGTGTGTGTGTGTGTGTGTGTGTGTGTGTGTGTGTGTGTGTGTGTGTGTGTGTGTGTGTGTGTGTGTGTGTGTGTGTGCGCGTGCGTGCGCGCGCGTGTGTGCGCACATGCTCTCACATGCATGCAAAATATCACTTTAGCTTTTAGTGTACAACAGACAATCTATAGAGGATCTGACTTGGTCTCAAATCCTGATTGGGTATGGTGGAGTTCAGAACCTCTGGTATCACACACATACAGTACCGCGCCAGCTGAGTCTGGAAGGGTGTGTTGTTTGAGATAACATTATTTTCTGATGTCCTGATTTATCTTATTCTCACTCCACTCTAACCCCCAGCATCTCCTCAGCTACTCACACACAGTGAAACCTGGAGTGTTAACAACGTTAACTTTGAAAATATGGGTGCATTTTTACACTGATAGTAAAATTTAACACTCCGGATTTTACTGTGTACGTATACAGCCAGCAGTACCACGCGATAAAAGAGGGTAGAAATGTTTCCAGTGGGCCAAATAAATTGCCTTTTTGTGCTTCCTAAGCAGCCATTTATCGTGGGAGAAAGAAAACAACACCTATCTACACTGTCGCCCGTTTAATTAATACAAATTATGTTATTGAGGAATCATAAATAAAAGAGCAAGCTCGTCATCTTGGGTTTACCAACTCTGCTTAATTATTCACTCTGCATTAATTAGACAACCAGCAGGCAGTGTGTTGAGGCCACCAGAGTCCATGAAATATGAATAGATTTAGCTTGTCTGTACGCTGTGCCACATGTCTACACAGTGTCTGTGCGGGGGTGCCGTACTTTTTGGGGACAACTGTGCATTTTGCGATAATTAATTAGAAATTTCACAGCTGCCAGACTGTCCACATGCACACATGTGCACACACCCACGCACACACACACACACATTATTATGATTTATTATTTTGTATTTATTTATTATATATTATTATTATTAATCCGCAAATGAATGTGGATGATGTGGCACCCTCTGTCCGTGACCTCCAGCTCTCGTTGGGTCGGTTCACAGTCGAGTGTGAAGCAGCTGGGATGAGGAACAGCTTCTCCAAATCTGAGGCCATGGTTCTCAGCAGGAAACCAGTGGATTGTTCTCTCCAGGTATGGAATGAGACCTTGCCCCAAGTGAAGGAGTTCAAAGTATCTCTGGGTCTTGTGCAGTAGTGAGGGGAGGTCAGATCGGGAGATCAGCCGGAGAATCGGAGCTAGTTATTGCACAGACCATTATGCTGGTCTGTACATAGCCATTGTTCAAAGTAAACCATCAAAGGTTTCTGTTTTCCACTCTGGGTGCGTTCAGAAATACCAAACATGCCAAGCTGGCCTGCCAGGCTAGCCTGCCACGCTGGAACACTTTCCTTTGACAGACTGTTTTTCCTTATGTTGGATTTCTTCCCTCTATGCCTACTACTTTCCAATTGTGGCCCAAGGCGCAGCTAAGAGTGGCTATGCATCCCATGTCAATAATGATTTATAAACATAAGCCTACTTATAATGCATTATAATCTACTTATCACACTATAATTATAGTTATAAGAACTCATAAGTACTAGTAATCATAATGCAATCACAACACATTATAAAGACTTTTATAATTACCTATAAGGTCAAGTATCATAATACTTCATTACTAGTTACACGCAGACTTTCTTTTGGCCAGGATCATAGTTTTATTCTAATTCTCAATTTCTCATAGTTGTAATACATGATAATAATAATTATATAATGTATTATAATCACTGCTATAATGCATTATAGTGTGATTGTAAGTCACTATAAGTGGTCATTAGGTGCTTTAAGTAAAGTAAAATAAATAGCATTCATTTTGTGCACAACACCAAAAAGTGTCTGCCTACTGCCTATGTAATTATTTTACTGAAAGCACCCAAACCACTTATAGTGAGTGACTTATAATCACACTATAATAGCAGTAATTATAATACATTATAACATGATTAATGTATTACAACTATGGCCATTTCAATATGATCCTTGCAAAGAAAATTGTCTGAGAGTCCAGCAATTATGGAATAATAATACTTGACCTTATAAGTCATTATAGAATGCGTTATAATGTGTTATGATTGTTGTTATAAAGCATTATGAATATTTAGTTCTTAACTATACTTATTATAGTTAAGATATTGTCTGCTTATACTGCGTTATAAGCAGATAATGCCTTATACGCATGTTGATAAATGCATTATATAGACATGAGATGCATAGCAAGTAGGTGTGTTCTATTTGACATTGAAAAAGAGGGTTAAACGCAAGCTTACATCAAAGTGTGCCTGTGTTTGTGCGTGGCTGTGTTTCGTTAGTAGGCTCTGGATTGGTTCACCTCACGAGAACGTCTGGGGCTCATTAAAAGTGAGGCAGGAAACTGTTATTTTCGAAGAGCTTCATGGTGCCGCCGCTCCCTCATCTTGGCTCAAACGCTCACAGAGTTTCAAAGATCCCAGGGATCCCCAGCCGGGAGCCAAAATGGAGGACGGCGGTTCAGTTTCATAACCCTGTGTAGGAGGAGCCAGGTTTTCTGGAAGCTCTGGAACAGTGTTGCCATGTCCGCTTATTATAAGCGACTTTGTTTGTTTTTTTTCCCTGTAAAGTTGCTTGCAAATATTGGTGGTTGCGGTTTTGGGGGCTTGTTTCTAAAGTGTAGTTACTTATTTAGGCTTGCTTCCAATTTTTTTTGAATTATTATTTTAACCAGTGGTTCTCAAATATTTTCATGAAAATGTTTTGTGCCAGGGAGCATTTGTGTTGTTAGAAAGAAAAATATAATGTTGAAATATTTTGTGTAAAGAAAGAAAAAATAAATAAACATATTGTTGAAAAAAAAGAAAAGAAAGAAAAATAGCAGATCTACAAGCTCACAACACCTTGTGAGCTTGTAGATCGGCTATTTTCAAATAGCCAATGTATTAGGTTTGAAGTGCTCATGTGGCCTAAAGTTGCTTCTTTTGGGCTTGTTTTCATAGACCTGGTTGCGTATTTCTCTCACAGAATCTGGCAACACCGATCTGGAACGGGAGAGGAGCGTCGTAGAGGCGACTGGGAAAGGAGAGAAAAATAAATAAAGCAGCGATTTAATGAGAAGAGTTCTGGAGGAAAAAAAAATCAACGGCCAGTCAATTCAATCTGCTTGTCGATCACCCCAGAGATAAGGACTGTGTGCATTTCTGAAATAACGAAATCCGTTGCAGTTTCTCGGGATGTGAAGAAGAGATCCTTGTTAGTGCCCACCTGGGTTTGTGCTGTAATCAAACCCAAAACATTTATCCACTTGGTTCGTTTAGCATTTCTTTATCAACAGCATTCTAGTGTGTCGGGGGATTTTTGATGACAGACGGACAGACAGACAGACAGGTGCTGCGGATAGACCTGCGAGTGGAGTTGTGTACGATGTTTTCTTTGACAATCATACGGTTCGGTTGGCTTTGCTTGGATTATTAAAACCGGGAAGCTCGGGAAAGGTGGGGCCGAACCGGGGGGACTGACTGCCTGCCAGACGGATTATTCAAAAAACGCTCATTGAAGCTCCGCTGCTGCCGATTCGCCCACAGCGACGCAGCGTTGGGGAAAACCGACGGGAGGCGAGGCAGCTATTGGAATTTATAGTGGGGGGGAAAAAAGCTCCATTGCAACTCTTTTTAGTGACTGGGGCTTATTTTATAGCATATCGTGCTGCGTGCGCCAGTTATTTCTGTCCAAACGTAAGCTGGTTGTGGCCTTTTGTCTCCCCTTTTTAAACATACGGTTTTGGGACGCATATTTGTGGGGATAATTTCCCCAGCCGGGTTGGACCGACCATGGCGGACGACGACATTCTCTTTGAAGATGTATACGAGCTCTGTGAGGTCATTGGGAAGTAAGTATCAGGTTGCGGTTTTATTCCACTGTGTTGTAGCTTTGCAATTTGGTGCTCTATGGTATTATTCCCTCGCTATGTCTCACGCCCGGGGGCTCTCACATTAAATACGCACACTTCAGGCTACTGTGCGCCATGGACATGACAACTGTTTCATTTTCATGTCTAAACCTGAGTGAGTCAGCTGAGCTAGCTAACCCACATTTCGGCTATTCGCAGTAATACTAGTGTGTTGGACTAGGTACCAGTGTTGCCACATTTTGCGAGAGAAATAAGCAACCAGGTCTACGAAAACAAGCCCAAAAGAAGCAACTAGGCTAGTAACATCACTAACATGACACGATGAGCTCTTGCTAATTGGAAATAGCCGATCTACAAGCTTGTAGGTCTGCTATTTTCAAAGGAATCTTGAAAATGTGGGAACAAATTTAATATCTTTGAAACATTGTAACAACACAAATCTTGAATGGGGGGTCCCTGGCACAAATACATATATATTTGGGGGTCCTTGTCATGAAAATGTTTGAGAACCACTGGTTTAGACAACATTAGGAAACCAGCCAAAATAAGCAACTACGCTTTAGAAACAATTCCAAAAAACTGCAACTGGCAATATTTACAAGCGACTTTACAGTAAAACAAGCCCAAAGTCGCTTATAATAAGCGGACATGGCAACACTTCCACTAGTATGTTCTGTGTATTCTGGCGCTTTCATCTGCTGTCAGTTGGCCACTTGATGTAGAGATTAGGCATTAGGCTACTAGTCTAGATGTAGAGATTAGGCATTACTAGGCTACTAGTCTAGGCACCATGAGTCATGATCCACATTAGGGTCCTCGTTGGCAACTCGAGGCTCATCTTAACCACTTGTTAAAATATTGGCTATCCAACGGATTGACTAGTGTTGACATACATTTTTGTGGTGCAATTAGTCATGACATTGTATTCAGCCTCCTGGAACCTCTCTTTTGCAATCATAATAACACTATGGCAATTAATTGCATTAATGTTGGGATGGTATTGTTTTGTATATCCCTGCCTCTGACACGAGGCTTTTTACTGAACCTTGTCTGTGTCCTTATTTTACCTGGAACAAGATTGACATCATTCCTCACGGGCCTAAGTTACTAATTATAAACCGTTAGTGGGAGATGGAATGTTATTACAACGTGATTACCATCTCTTACACATTTTCACAGGAGTACACATGCAATCAACTTCCCCATGCTGTGTGTGGAATGTCAGTTAGTAGTTAGATGACCTCCTACTGTACCAGTACATTAGCATGTTCTTCTCAGCAAGCACAGCACCAGGTTGAGCATCCAGACAGCGTTTTACAAACAAATTTAATGTACTCATACTACTCCTATTCTATTTCTCACCCATCATGGTCTTACGAAAAATGTCTGGACTGGAGTAACCCTGCCAGATAACAAACACGATATTAGGCTGCCTAATGAGAGACGGAGGAACTTTAAAAAAAAACAGTAGGTGCAAAAATTCAGGGCCTCGCAAAAAAATCAGATTCACCTCCCATCAGGTATACTAACACTATAATTTGATCTTGAGCTGAGGAAGACAGTGACTGTGCTGCAAGGTTTGAGGAGGAGGCTAATATTTCGGTTTCAGTATTACTGCTGGATTGAAGCACTTCATGGGTGTACTACAAACGGAAAGCTCTTGGCAGGCCTGACAGACTTACGCAGGTCACACACAGTCAGACAGAGCTGAGCGACTGGTTAAGGGGCTGCCGCAGAGCCAGGAGACTGTTTGACAGGGGAACGGGGGCCTGCATTGTACATGTTTAGGCAAGCCTGAAAATGGAGTGCTCTCTTTATTGCACACAGTGACAGATACATGCATGTGTGCACAGAACCCAACCCACACACATAAAGGCTTTGTCACAGAAATACCACTCTCCCACTGTCTATTGACATGGTTCCTTCCTGCTCCAATCTGAAGCACACTGGTGAAATGATAACCATACAGATTTAATGTCCCTCCATCCTCCTTGTGTTATTAATTACGTTTGACGACAGACCCTCCTAGGACAGGTCATAGGCCCTGCCGGTGTGACTGCAGGCATGGCATAGGGACAAGAGGATCAGAGTAAAGTCAAATACCACACAACGTCATCTGAGTACACACGCACACACACACACACACACTCTCTACTAGTATCCCGATTCTCAGCGCTGCTCATTGCTTTTGACAGATCGGCTGTGATTTAGGGTTTTGGAGCAGTCTTATATCAGCTGACCTGCTGCCCTCTGTACTGTACGTTGCTGCTGCCACAGTTTCCTTGAAGTAGCAATTGTGTTTTGACTGTTATCCTAAGAGAGAAGGGATTAACCAGAGGGAAACCCAACGAATGATAACAAACAACATTCAGAGAACGCACTACTTAAAAGCCTAATGCCCTGAAACTGTGTGTGTGTGTGTGTGTGTGTGTGTGTGTGTCCGTCCTGCAAGGATAGACCCAGGTAGTTGCACTAGTACTGTAGATCAAGGCCTGTATATAATTTAGGTCATCCTAAACTGTGCTTGAAAAGCAGTGTTTGTTGTGAGATTTTTAATGCCCCAGTATTTATTAGACTGAGTATGCAGGATTTATTTAGGTATGTGGACTTCATGAACTGTGCAGTCATTGTGTGTATGTGTGTAGATTGTGTGTGAATTTTTGTGGCATTTAAGCCTAAGCTTAAGAACACTGACCTCGGACACAAATCCTGTCTGTCTTTCTGTCTGCCTTGTGTGCGCCGTGCGCCTGTCTGTCTGTTTGTCTGACTGTTTCGTAGCTGTTAGACTGATCCTGTCTGCTGTCTTGCTGGACTGGGAGAAGAATAGGGGGAAACTAACTAAGAGAAAGGCAAGAAAGGTAGAAGTCAATCATGAATAGAAGAATGAGAGTATAAAAGGAGGAGATGGGTGGGGGGGGGGCGTGAAGAGAAGGGAGCAAGGGAGGTCAGGGGTACTGTAGATGGAACCGGTCCATTACTCACACATTAAGAGATTCACTGTGCCTACAGGCTAGCCTTTTTTTAATAGTTTGTCCGCACAACAATCATGGATTTGTGTGTGTGTGTTTCTCAGTGTGAACCGTGACTAACCGCAGCAGCATGCTCAGATTTAGCTTGCTTTTAGTGCTCTTCACAAAATGTGCTGCTGCCTAACTGATAACAGCAGCTCTGCCAATGATAATGCAGCTGGCCACAAACACACACAACCACACGTTTCTCGTTAGTACTCTTTTATTTAGTCCAGGTTATATGATTCCAACAGTTATTACCGTTATTATCGTCTACAATATTGATCTTTCAGTAACAATGTGAGCAGCCTTGAGTCTGACGTGTGTGTAGTAGCATCTGCCTCCGCCTCCTGTCTTCTCCTCCCGTTAAAACAAGCCCTTTTCAAAAAAATAGCAGACTTACAAGCTCACATGGCATTGCAAGCTTTGCAGGTCTGCTATTTCTGATGTTTTTGAAAGATTTTAAAAATGTTTGCCTAAAATTCAACGGCAGGTTGAAAGTGTTTAATGGAGACCTAAACAGGACTTAACCCTTTAAGACCTGAAGCCGATTCTACAAATGTCTTCTAAATCCCAAAAGCTTCTATATCAATGGCGCTCAAACCTTTTCATGTCAAGGACCCCCAAAATGATATGTATTTGGCCGCCGAACCCCATCTCAAAATATTGTGTTCCAGGGACCCCCCAGAAGCAAAGATTTGAGTTAATTTTTTTTGCTTTGAAACCGTATATATATTCAAAGATTTGCACATTTTCATGATTTTTCAAAAATAGCAGATCTACAAGCTCGTAGCGCGGCACTCGGTGCCGCGCTATGAGCTTGTATATCTGCTATTTTTGAATAGCCAAAGTGTAAAATAATTCTTTTTTAGCTCAAATCAAAAAGTGACACAGATGCGTCCCAGGTCTTAATGGGTTAATATTCTCCAACTGAATGGATCAATGGCCTTCCAGTCCTGACTGTGGATTTAACAATGGATATTTACTGCGCACACATTCAGTCACGTAGGGCTGCTCCGCTCCACCGTGAATGAAATTAATTACTCTTCATTTGCATACCTCGAGGCCTAGTCTCTGAGACTCGGGGAGGGGTGTTGGACAAAGCCTGAATGTCATTAAAACTGTGGGACCAAGGAGTTGTGTGTATCTCTGTTAGTCTGTGCACTAGTGTGTCCCTCTGCAGGAGGGTTCCAGGGTTGTGTAAGCCTCAGGCATAGCCTCAGATTTGTGAATGTGTGTGGTCCTCTTTCAAATCATGGCGTAAAGCAACATAAGCCTCTAGTAAAGTTCATTGGGAATGGCTTTTTGGGCTACATGTCCCAAACCCCCTATTTCAGGTCATTATGTAAGAAATCATGATAATGCAGAAAGGTTGAGGTTCTCTCAACGTACAGTATGCATGCATGTGCATGTACAGTATGTGTGCATGCTCCTTCCTAGCATCCTCCACCTCTCTGCTGGAATAAGGATTGTATTTCCTTTGCTAAGCAGCACAGAGGCAACCCCTTCCAGCTTGGATAATTGTGTTTTCATGATTCTTTTTATGTTTGTTTATATGATAGCCTATACAACAGGGTCAGTAGAGTGTGTGTGTGTGTGTGTGTGTGTGTGTGTGTGTGTGTGTGTGTGTGTGTGTGTGTGTGTGTGTGTGTGTGTGTGTGTGTGTGTGTGTGTGTGTGTGTGTGTGTGTGTGTGTGTGTGTGTGTGTGTGTGTGTGTGTGTGTGTGTGTGTGTGTGTGTGTCTTAATGCATGCGTATGCATGTCCGTCCTCCGCCCTTGATACGGCGTGTGAAACACTGACCTACATTAGCAGGGAACACCAGCACAAGAGCCCTGCTCTCAGAGAGTTAGCCCGGGGCAATGGATGGTGAAAGATGGAGAGCAGCTAGCTACTTTTAGCTACTGCCTGGCTTGAGCTGCGGTCAGCATCGCTGAACGTTGATGAATTGGCTGGGCAATGCTAACTGCCTACCCAGGCTGTGGTACCGCTAGGCCTATGGGCTGTGGGTCAGTAGGTTAAAGGCTGCTCTATTTACGCTGTCAAGAACTAGGATTGTCTTTGAAATAGCAGCTCTGAATCGTACTGTGTGCACTGTGTCTGGTGCTTCCCATCATAATGGAGAATCCACTTTTGCACTGTTGAGTCCATTGCAATACAGTATGCTGTGCGTTTGTGTTTTCGGTGCGGCTCTCCCCTCCTGCTGGGCAGAGATGGCAGCAGGCTTGGAGAACTGCTAGAGATGTTTGTTGTCTGATCTCCCTTTAAAAACAAATAGGAAATTGGACCCTGGTGTTTGAGTAATGTATTTTTGTTTTAGAAGCACAGAAAGAAATCCTTTCTTTTTTGCCAGAACACCAACGCTGTCATAGCAGTTATGACTGAATGGGGTTCTTGCTCTCAGGTGAATACACACGTGGTGTAGTCCTCTGGGCTTTTGCCAACACTGTATGTGTATCATGTGCACACTTTGCATTGTGGGAGCTTATCTTCTCAGTTGGGGTTTAGTGGGGAGGGGAGGGTCGGCTGAAAGGCTGGTTTCAGCACGCACAATTACACATACGTGATACAGCACAGTGTTCTCACTCTCAGCCGTTAAAATATTTATCCATCCTCATCAAGCTGTACAGAACAACCTGGAAAAGAAAAGAAGACCCCAGCAGCTCTCTGTGTGCAGCGACAAGGAAACGAGAAAAAGATGCATACCATGCTGAACATGTAGTCAAAGCCCCTCTGGAGCACTGTTCAACTTCAGCAACTCCGGCAGGGGGGTTTATTCTGCCCCAGCATGGACATTTATACCACTTCCACAACAAGGATGTTGTACATGATGCGTTATGATGGGGCTGGGCAACATATGGATTTTTATCGTTTGCCAACTATTTGTGTGTGGTTATTGTTTTTGTGGCATCGCAATGTACAATTTTGTTCTTTTGAATTAATGCTTGAAAGAAAAATGTAAGTCTGTTAAGTGTTAACCCCTCCAAAAAAGATTCTTAAAGAATTGAGAATTTCAGTTGAAAATTGTACTTTCGGCCATCAGCGCCCCTGTGTTCTGTATTTTTACTGCTTTCAAATTGACCTCAGCAGGCCAGCTGTTGCGGCTAAAGTATCATTCATAGTCAGACGTAAGGTTACGTAACAAGCGCCAGCGCTCCTTGCGTTGCCGTTTTTGTCTCCCCCTCCGTCACTTACGGCTCCAGGATTTCCGTCCGTGCAGTCGACATTCACCGTCAGGCCGACGTACGTTCGTTTGTACGTTGGCTGTAGTACCAGTGAAGTCCGTTGGCAGTATAAGGAAAAAAAGTTTTCCTCGGGCCCTCTTTCGCCAAAAAAAGACCACGTTGGTTGGTGGAAGTACTTGAGTAAATGTACTTAAGTACTTAGACCGACTTAGACCCGTCGATCTGTGACAATATATAGCATATATAGCACAGTGCAGTAGGGGTCGAAACTCACGTTTTGTAGACAACCATTGTTTTTGTCTAGTTTGTGGACTAGTTTGTGTCTTTTATTGCGTTGTTTTGGCTAGATGCTACAATGGTAGCTTCATGTTGTTAGCTGCGTTGATTTCAGGTGGCTGTGTTGCCAGGTTTTGTGAGAGAAATAAGCAACCAGGTCTATGAAAACAAGCCCAAAAGAATCGACTAGGATATAGCAGATCTGACTACAATATATGTTTGAGAATCACTGGTTTAAATAATAATTGGCCCAAATAAGCAACTACACTTTAGAAACAAGCCCAAATAAAACCGCAACCACCAATACAAAATTGTTTGTTTGTTTACAAGCAACTTTACAGAAAAATAAGCCCAAAGTCGCTTATAATAAGTAGACATGGCAACGTTATGGGTACGGCGGTACATACCAGTGGCCATCTAGTGGATGAATAGTGTATTACGCCTGTACGCTTTAAAATAAATAAAATAACCCCTAAATAACGTGAGCGACTATGCATGCCTCCGTAAAGAACGGACGGAATCCCTCACCCCCTGACGCACGTTTTAGACCCATCTAGGGACTATGAACGGGCCTTAACTGTGCAATATCTGCTTGTTCCAGGTCACTACACCGCAGAGCTTCATCACAGATAACGGTGCATGCTGGTTGATTGCCTCTTTGGCATGATCGGAATTCAGAATCGCAAAAAAAGCAAAGGTGGGGAAAAAGTATCTTAAGTATCCTGGATCCGAGCCATCATAGAGCAACAGAAGTGACTTTGGAAAACGTAGTGATGCAGGAAGATGGCACTCTGATCTGATGATGGCTTGTATGTGGCGCTCCGATCCGTTGTGAGCTTGTAGATCAGCTATTTTCACGATAATGTGTTTGTTTTGTTTTTTTTACACTTTTTGAGGCTTTGCCTTTAATGATATGCCTGAAATAGGGATCGATTATTAATTGATTATGTTATAAAATTATCGATTTTCTTTATAATCGATTAGTTCGATTAACTGTTGCACCCCTAGTCTCCATTCCTTATTGTTTCGTAGTCTTTCTGTGCATGAATATAATTGAAGCACAGTTGGCACACACACACACACACACACACACACACACACACACACACACACACACACACACACACACACACACACACACACATACATGCTCACTTGCACACATGATCGCATGCGTGCAGACATGCTTGTGCACACACTCAGAAATGTATCCACTGATATGACTGCGTGTTTTTATTTTTTACTCTGGTCAAAATCTCTCCCAGTTTCAAACAGAATGTGCGGTCCCAGCAGGTGTCTGTTGGCAATGCATAATGAAGTGATGCCTTCATTAATGCATTATTAATTCAATGTATTGCCAACTGCCTTTGAGCGTTTGTTTGTGTCTTTCATAAACGCTTTTCCACTGAGATGGCATTGAATAGATATATTTTCCAACGTGTAAAGCATTGGGTTTTCAACTGGTGGTCAGTGGACCACTGGTGGTCCGTGAAGGTATTGCATGTGGTCCCTGACCATGCATTTAGTAATGTAGGAAAGTGAAGATTTGTATTACAGTATATTTGATTTTATCGACCACTAGTTGAGAAACAGTATGATAATAATAATAATAATAGCTTGAATTTATATAGCGCCTTTCATAAACCCAAGGACGCTATGATGTATGATGACGCATCAATGTTGTCAGTCACTTGGAAGTCGGATGTCAAGAACTTCCACAGAAATGGGAGTTAGAATTTCAAGGGAAACTGTACCGGTTTACATGGTTGAGTCATCATTAGTAGGAAATGTGCCCATATCAATTGCATGTGCTTGCTCATACATATGTTGCAATGAATCAGTTAACATGAGTTTAATATGGAAGGTTAAGAGAACAGAATAGGGGAATGGATCAGTGGTTCTCAATCTTTTCTGAGCTCTGGACCACTAGCATATCTCAGTTAAATAATGACTGTTAAGGGCTTGATTTAATTCACCTCGAATTAACAAATTAAATTAAGGCCTTGACAGTCATTATTTGATTTCAAGCTTGTCCCCCACACCACGCCCATATCCCCCCTCCCAACACAACAGTGGTCCCCAGGTTGATTCTCAGTCAGGGTGGTGGTCCCTGGTTCATAATCAGTTGAAAACCCATGGTGTAAAGCACACAGAATAGATGGTAAACATGTAAGCTGTACAAATACTTAAAGGAGAATTCCGGACAAATTAAGTGTTATCTTTGATGTCTCGTTACTCACCTACCGATGTGAAAAGTAGCGTTCTTTTTTTTCATATATTCCCCTGTCGTCATTTTTTAAACACCCTCCGTTGTTATAATGGGAGCGTGAGGGTTAGTGAAGTTCGTCTATTATAACCGACGCAATGTTATTTTTTTCTCTACTACGATTCATTGTAGAGTCTCATGATAGTCAAACATGCGCTGAAAATTCCTGCGAGCCTGCCGTTAATGGCGAACGATTTAACACTGGTTGCTTGTTTCCAGAATCTGGCAACACGAGTTGCCAGGTTCTGGAAGAAACAAGCAACCAGTGTTAAATCGTTCGCCATTGACGGCAGCCTCGCAGATAGTTTCAACGCATGTTTGACTATCATGAGACTCTACTATGAATACTAGTAGTGAAAAAAACAACTTTGCGTCGGTTATAATAGACGAATTTCACTAACCCTCACGCTCCCATTATAACAACGGAGGGTGTTTAAAAAATGACGACAGGGGAATATATGAAAAAAAAGAACGCTACTTTTCACATCGGTAGGTGAGTAACGAGACATCAAAGATAACACTTAATTTGTCCGGAATTCTCCTTTAAAGAGAGGGGAAATGTATGTCTCTAAGGTAATTTATTTGCTTCCATTACAGCGCTCATAACACATCCGTGTGTATCCTCCGTTGCCTAGCCCCACATGGATAAATATGACATTACTGCTGACCAAAATCACGGTGTTCTTTTTAGCGACTGTGGTGGTTTTTGGCGTTTCTTAGTCAAGGATCAAACCACGAGCTGCTGACGCAGCCTGTTGGTATTTTAGTAATACACTTCTCCTTCCGTCCTCCCTTTCTCTGTTTATGTTCTCGGTCTTACTTTCTCTCTATTGAGGCCTTTTCAATCTAAAGTCATTTCCGCCCTGCCTGCCAAAGCACACAGTGTCACCTGGGTTACGGCTGGGGCCTACCCGAAAAACAACACACACACACACACACACACACACACACACACACACACACACACACACACAGCTAAAAGTGCACATGCACACATTTAACACACTTTCTAATTGGGGGGCTAATTTAGAAAAGTGCTTTTTGGGAGTTTTGTAGGTTAGTAGAATCCCAGGGATGATCTGTAGGTTAGTAGAATCCCAGGGATGATCATTACTTCTGCCTGCAAAAGAAAATAAAATCAGACGCTACTGACTTGTGTCAGTTGGTTAGCTCTTCTGTGTCGCGACCTGACACCCGAGTGTCAGGGTGCTGGCGTTGGGGGAGCCAGTGGGTCTAAAACAAGCATATGGTCCCAATGACAGTAAGAACTGTTTGTTTAGTGGCCAGGAAAGAAAGGAGACAAGGAAAGGGTAGAGTTAGACACTGGATCTGTGATCCCTCCCACACCAAAGATGGCTTGCAGATGTCAAAAAGCCTCATCATGATTTCATGTTTCCTTTGTGCCATACCGTGACTGTGTTGTGCATATGTTTTGTATTTTCAATTTACTATTCAAGCATTTAGTGACTTACACATGGTCAAGTAAAAGAGACTAAAAATAGAAAGGTTTCAAGGTAAACAGAAAGCATAGCATCTGTCTAAACAACATGCTATCTACTAAATGAATACATACTTTGCATTTGTGGACCAACAAACAATACAGTATATAGTCTATATAAGTAACATACATAACGTGTTACCAAGTACCATTTGTATAATATGAATAACATCTATCAGAAAATGGGCAACAAGAAGTGATACAATGAATGCTAGTAGGGGCTGAGGTAGTCTGAAGAGGTGAGTTTTCAGACAGTGGTGGGAGAGTGAGTCTGCGGTCCTGACTGGGGGAGGTCATTTCACAGCTTGGGAGCCAGGAGGGAGAAGAGTCTGGGATGCTTGGAGCGTTGGCCAGGGTGTCGCAGGGAAGGGAGGGAAAGGCCTCCTGTGTTCGCTGATCTAAGTGTTCGGGAACTGGTGTTGTGGTCAATGTATTAGTCGAGCCTGGAGATGATTGAGGATTGGAGTCGGTAGACTCTGGTGAGGAAGGGTCTGATCCTCAAGATTTTGTACAGTGCAAACCTACAGGATCAATTGATCACGGAAATGTATGCCTTGAAGGACAGCTGACTATCCAGGACCACTTCCAAATTCTTGGTATTTGGAACAGAAGACACTATTTGTAAGGCATATGGCCTCCAGCTGTTGGACTTGATGCATGTTCAATAGTTTTTTTTCTCTATTGTTGAGTTGGCACTATATTAATTGGAATGTTACCAGGGCTGTTGAATGGTGTTCAGATACAGATGGCAGATTCCCCTAGTTGTCCAGGGTATGTGCCCATACTGTACATGCTCATAAGCACCCCGCTTGCAAAGTACATTTGACTGGAAACTGACCTTCAGGCTACTGTAGCTTATTGTCAACTATCACCATTTTGCCCCATGTAGATTCTGCCAGTTTGGAAGTCACTCCGGGGTACGTGTGTCATGCACGTAAATATATGCACATACACTTTGCCTCCAGGCCTCTCACAGTAGTGGGCATCATTGTCATTGGCCCCAGCCAGCTTGCCAGGGCTGAGTCACACATAGTTTGCTAAAGTGGATTTCTCTATTCATTCCTGACTGTTTTTCCAAAAGCCTTCAAGTTCACATTATCATAATGCACCGTAAAACATTTTTAAAAATTATTTTATAAAGTTTTATTTCAGATAGGTTAGAGAGGCAGGAAATCAACCAACCTATCCGGAAGCCGCTTCCGCCACTTCCCTACAACTTGCAACAGAACGCGACAGTATACCCACCCACCGACCTTTTTAATTTGACATTGTAAATATACTGTATAAGTGTATTATGTCTTCTTCTTAACTGGAAAAAAATCATATTGGCAGTTGTAGCCCAACATGACAGATGACTCCGTGAGGGGCAGCACACCTTTCCTGTGTTTGATAATTTGAGTTTGAGCGTGCATAATTTTTCCTTCAGACTCGGATCTCTGCATCCAGCAGGCCTTTTATGCCCCCTTCCCCAGTCCCAGAGGCCCAAGGTGGACATCCCTTTCATCCTACTCAGGGAGGACTGCAGGCAATGATGTCATCTGCTCCAGCTAGGGTTATGTGTGGAAGGGCTGAGTGGGAAATATCTCTATTTTATATCGTTGTTATCGTTGGTTATTAGTCACCTTTACAAAAATGAGTCACACAGGTGTGTGACTTGCACCAGAACATCTGGAAATTGTGGGAGCCAATGCGTCTGTCTTGAGAGATTAGAAACTATTATTATATAGGACTGTGTGTTTTTAGCTGGTTCCCTGGTCGTCTGCGGTACCTCTGCCAATTTTCTTCTATAAAAACGGCATGGCTCTAACACGCCATTAGCCCATTAAAGTTGAACATTGCCTGTTGGAGGGCATCGTGTGTGTGTGTGTGTGTGTGTGTGTGTGTGTGTGTGTGTGTGTGTGTGTGTGTGTGTGTGTGTGTGTGTGTGTGTGTGTGTGTGTGTGTGTGTGTGTGTGTGTGTGTGTGTGTGTGTGTGTGTGTGTGTGTGTGTGTGTGTGTGTGTGATTAATTTTCTAAATGTCAAGGTGTCCCTTTTAAGTTTCTGTATTTTGTTGCCATTTTCATCCTCTGTTTAATCTGTGGTTACTGTAATGTCAAGGAAGGCCACTTTGCTGTTGCTCATCACACACTGTGGCACAATCTAAAGCCTGATTTATTCCTTAAGTGGCCTGTGACATAATAATAATAATAATAATTCACAACACCATACATAAGTAAACCAAGTTGTTCATGGTATTTCTTCTTTAAAACCTTGATGAAAAATGTGTTTTCATTGTGAAAGATAGAAACTTAAAGTGTATTGTTGCAAGCCGGAACACAATTGATTGATTGAACAAAAATAAAACAAACATGCTCTGAAAATGCACGGCCCACCCATCTGACTATTTAACACGCCAGCCGATAGGTGCTTAAAAACTCTTAAAATGTATTATTAGGGCACCAACATGCACAGTTTTGGGGTGCACCTAAATTATATGCTGGTGCACCTAAACGAAAAAGTTAGGCGCACCAGTGCAACCAATGTAAAAAGTTACACTCTGGAGCTCTGCGTGTGTGTGTGTGTGTGTGTGCGCAAGCTTACGTGTCCATGTGCTTTTATTATTGTCTTCTGTGTAGCTGTGTGCTTTCAGGTGAGTCTGATGCATTGTGACTTTGGCAGATGGTGAACCAGGATGAATGAAAGCCATTTGTTGCAGTCAATTCCCCATTAGTGTTTTGGTGTGTAAACATAATGGTTGATCTGAACAGGAATAATGGCTACTTCAGAAAGAGGAAGTGTTTGTCTCATGAAGCGATGATAAACACTGATCATCCTCTGCACAGACCGCCTTCCAGACAATGGCTCCTATTGATTAGATAGAGAGGTGTCTGTGTGTGCGTGTTGGGGTAGATTTGTGAGAAAGAATCCCATTAATGAGTCAAATGCTGTTTTAACACAAATGCACACAAAGGTACATTCACAAACACACACTCATTAAAGGTTGAGGGCTAACGGCCAAGTAATCTTCTGACCCTGTGTCCTTGAGCTTGATGTGTGTGAGCCTGAGGGCGTCATCGCCTAACGATAATTCACATCTTGAAAATGTGCATAGTCAATGGAATTTGCCTGTTCTCCCCATGTTCACGTGGGTTTCGTCTGGTCGTTCCAGTTTATTTGAGCTTGTCCCAAAGTGGCAGCGGAGATAGGCTGCCCACATCTTAGTCAGGAGGATGGGTAGATCCTCCTTCCACTCACTTAGGCCCTTCGTGACATTTTGCCAGATCATTTATCATGGCAGCATGGAGTATAGGTCAAATATTTGCTGCGTTGTATGGATTCGTATGTGTGAGGCTGAGAGATGTAGAATCTCACCCTAACTTAAGTCATTTGAATTTAATGACACAAGTTTCACAAGCTGTGTGTGTCCCTGGGTGGAATGTAGCACCTCACTCCAAGTCCATCGGGTGGGCGTGAGAGATGTGTGTAAAGGAGGGATGGCACTGAGACAGAGAGGGGAAGGTTAGGTCTTAGGAGGATTGGAGAGAAAAGATCAAAACCAGTGAATGGTTTTGGAGGGCTAGCCATGCAATAGGCATCCAGTGGCTAAGGCTGTGGTGACATATTGTCTGACAGATGGGTGACACATGTTCCATGTTCCAGCCTCATTGTCACTGGGACTGGGACCGTGTGAAAGAGGCAGGGCCTTCTTTGGCGTGCTGGATGAGAAAACCACATTGTTTCAGTAAACTACCAGTCTCACAGAACAATGAACCATTACCACTTTCTCTCTCTCTCTCTCTCTCTCTCTCTCTCTCTCTCTCTCTCTCTCTCTCTCTCTATTCTCGCTATATCTATGTTACTATTGTTTTTATGTCATTAGATTTGTCTCCCTCACCCTTCCCTGTGTGTTTAGACCTTATTTATATTGTGCAATATATATAACATAATACATATTATTGCAGTGTTGTGTTTTGTGGTAAAACTCCCAGCTCACCAAGTGTGGAGCGAGGTCACAAAACACAACTTGCGCATTTCCCAGTACAGCCTAATCACGTTGAATTTGTTTTCATCTGTTCCCCTCCCTCAGTCCTTGTGCACCCCCCTCTCCAATGCTCCATCGAGCAGCCCATTGAAAGTTGTACTGTGGGTATAAGGGTGTGTAAAGCGTAATGAAGGGACAATTTCTCATAACTGAGCTAGGTAAAGCACAGAATAGCGTGACAATTCTCATTTCAGATAAGGTTATCTCTCTCTCGCTCTCTCTCCCTATCGCTCTCCCTCATTTCCTCTCTCTCCACCCACAGTGTCAACAGCAGTCAAGTTTAGTAGAGTTGATAAGCTCCAGCTCGTCAGCCCCTTGGCCGTCCGTCTGTCGGTGACTTGCTGCTGAGACCCGGTAGTCTGGCCCAGGCCCACGCAGTTTTACTGATAGCAGCATTCATTGCTGCTCAACGCTCAAGCAGCTTGTTAGCTCAGTGGGTTGGCGTTATCTTTCTTTTTTTTAAAACCCTTTTTATTTATGCTTTCCATGTGCAACAGACAATAAACATGCATTGTACTTTATTAGACATATTACTTCCCCACCCTTCCACCCCCCACCAAGGTCACAAAAAAAGGAAGAACAGACAGAGACAAAACAAGAGAGCAAAATAATAAACAAACAAACCAAACAATACCGTGTTAATTGAAATGTATTGTAATGTCCGGATTATGGTTATAAACAGCTCTTGACCTGATCCACCGTTGAATTCAAAATAAAAATGGAGAAAATTAGGGTTGTCAGCTTTTAAGCAAAGTTTATGCTTGAGCTCAGTGCGCCGCTCAAGATCGTAATAGCCCCAAAACAAATACTGTAACTGCGAAACGTGGCACTACCCGCCACTTGATCGAATTGTCATCAACGAGGCGTTAAAAATCAGTGCAGAGGTGCATGCAAGGAATCTTTTTCATGTTGTCTCTTCTATGTACTTGACTCTTGGGGGTTTGCAATTCCCAGCACCATGATGAGAAGATACAGTGATGAGTTGTGTTAAATCAGCCTGTTGCCCTACACTCCCAACACAAGCTTCATGGTGACTCCCACGCTCGCACGCACGTGCATGCGTACGCCCAATGCCTGCCTGCGCAGACATGATCCACACAATGTCAGCTCTCTTATGCCCTCTTTTGTGACTCCTACTCATGTCCTTGCACCGCGTCATCGCACTGTACTTGTTCCCTTTCACTTGAGTCATTCATTCAGTCAGCCAGTAGAGCTTTTGTTACACATTTGTCCTGTATTCCTTTGGGCTTTTGTCTTTGTTAAATGTGCAGGGAATGGGGACAGATGGAAGTAGATGGATGGAAAATGAGTGTTGGCTCACCTTTGGCTATTTCTGCCCTGGCTGTGTCCATCTGGGCCATGATAGGGGGGTTGAGTGAGCTCAGCCCGGTGCAACAAGACCACTTGAGGGCATATGGTCAAATCTCTGTGGCAGAGAAACGTGTCCAAAAATATATTGGTTGGTATGAAAGGTGCACATAGACACACTAGGGCTGCAACTATTGATTATCTTCTTAGTGATTATTTTATCGACTCATTTTATGATTAATCGAATAACAAGTGTGTTTAAAAAAATATTTATTTATGTTCAAATTGACACAATTTAATTATTTTTTTATTATCAACTAAATTTATTACCATAGTCTATAAGAGCTTTTAGATCTGCTATGTTCGCAAAAAAATAATAATGTTGAAATGTCTTTTTTTCTTCCAAAATGGATTACTTTTTGATTAAAATGGATTATCAATAAATTGTTATAATCAATTAGTTTGATTAAGTGTTGAGCCCCTGAGACACGTATTCACGAATGCATACACACAGTACATTCTTCCTTGTCAACCACTCCGATATAATATATACATGTCTGCACTTCAGCACTTTATGGGCATCATAGTCATTCCATCTTCTTCCAGTCCTCAGTGCAATGGTCCCTGCTGTTTTAACGCAGCTTGTTTGTTCATTTCATCTATGATGAGTGTGTTTGTGCTTACACAGCGTGTAGTCTGCCAGGCGGTATGAAGGAATGCCTAGTCGACTGGCCACGCACGTTCACATGCACACAGCTCCTCAAATATTTGCCCTCTTCACTTTCAATCTGCGGATAGACCTCTTCTTGCTGTTTGCAGCTGGGAGAGTGGAAGAGAGTGAAGGAGGACAGATGGAGAGAGAGGGAAGTGGTAGAGAGAATTAGTTGGTATCCAGGTGCACTCTGGGAAAATGAGTCATTGAGAAGAGTTGGTGAGGAGCAGTGTTAAAGGAGAGGTATTGATCATGTCAGAGCTGACAGTTGTCAATGGCACATCTGTTCAGACTACAGGACTGACAGTCACTGACTGACTGACTGACAGTCACTGTCTCTGTGTGCGTTCGTCGTGCGTGCGTGGCACTGCGTGCATACACAACGAACGCTGGTTATGGCTGACATTATAATCATGATTATTTATCATTATATTTTGGCCACTTTTGAGAACAAAATGTTTTTAATTCTTTAATTTTATTTGAACAGTTGCAGATTGATAGAACATTGCCAATTCAAGAAAGTGTAAACAGGGCTAGAGTTAAATGAACACTCGAGGAATGCACAGCATAATGTGCATTCCTCATATTGCATGAACAAATGGCTGTGAATCTGTGATTTGTCAGACCATTAGCCTGTCGCTTAAATACACAATAAAATCCTTAGTGTTAATTTAACAAGCCTCACTGGGAGGATGTAGTGCGTGTGAAGAAACACCCTCCCTATTCCTGCTAGTTCAACACCAATGCTGACAGGCGCCCTCAAGCTGTAGGAGTTGCTAGTGCAGCAACAGAGATCGCCCTACCTGCCTGATCGACAGCAAAAATTCCATGTCCACAATCCTAATTTTAATAATTTTGACTTCCAACTATTATGAAAACAAGATCATTTTGATCAAAATGTTATTGTGCCGCTGCATTCCGTTTTGTAGTGATGCTCTTGTGTGGTCTTGTGTTATAAATCAAGTGCATCCCTTTACTTTACAGCGTTGTGCTTTTGCCAGGCCCTTAAACACTCACTCCCATTCCAGACATAGGGTTTACACTACAGCGATGTGAGTGAGAAAAAAATCATTAAAAGGCATTCTTTTCAGACTGTCCTGACCAGACCATATCGTTTGCCGCCCCTCAAATATTTGGTTGCAGTGTTTTCGTGGCCTTGTCCCTACCCAAATCTTTTTATTGGTCGATTTACGTACGCTACTTGGAATAAAGCAATTACATATATGATTCCAACATGGACAAGGAGAAGTTGATTGATGAAGTAGAGAAGCATCCGGTTTTAAGATCATACATCTAACAGTCATCTAGTGGTTGTTTTTACAGAAGGAACATAATTAAGTCTGTCTTGTGTGTGTTTGTGCGTGCACATGGAGCCAGTACAGTAACTAGTGTGAGTGTGCGCTGTAGCACCGGAGTTAATTCCTCTCCTCGCCCTGGGAGATCTTTATGCGTCAGGCGCGAAGGGGAATGCAAGAGAACTGGGCCCACTATAAAATTGAGGGAGAACTGGGCCCTTTTGCAAGACATTGTTTAATGAAGTATCTGTAATTATAATTTTATCTATGACTATGGCTTATTATAGTAATAGATTTAATTATTTTATATCAGGCACACATCAGTCCACTACTTCTGCTGTCCATGTTATGAAAGACTAAATCACAGAGAAGAAACATAGCATTAAATGTGTCAAGTTTTGTTTCTTTTCTAGCATGTTAAATATTCATTAGCTCAATATTTACCAAAGTAATCATGATTATAAATTTTCCCGGGCAGCCTAATACTGCGTTCACACTGGCAGCTACAAAGCTAAAGGCTTCCATGAATTTTCAATGGAAACCAGCGACCAGTGAAGACACAAAGCGACGAGCCACGTTTGTAGCTGCTACAAAATCTGCAAAGCTACAGTACAATCCAAGTTGAGATGGCTTCACCTGCAGCTACAAAGCAACAATTTTGTGATTGTGATTATCCACAGAAAGACGGACACACACACACACACACACACACACACACACACACACACACACACACACACACACACACACACACACACACACACACACACACACACACACACACACACACATGGCCAGTGGCAGACGCTGCATCAGAGACTGACTTTTGCCAGTGCCAGGTTGGAGTGTGACATGTTCCTCACACATGCCTCAGCCTCTCCATAGCTCGTGGTTGAGAATTGCCCAGCTGCAGAAAGTAAACTTGTAGACAAGACAACACACTTAGCTGACACAAAACATGCTGTTATGTCAGGCTCAGGCCTCATCCATAAACCACTGGATTTTGGTGCGTCTCTCCTTTTCGACACGCTTGTCTACAAAATGTGTTTAACTCACCTCTCCACTGTTCGCTTTGCGTTACCTTGCTTTGATGTCTTTGGAATGCAGAACGGAGCAGCAGTGCTCTTCTAGCAGTCAGCCAGGCATAGCGACTTAAAAGGCTATCGGCTGTTAAAACACTTTGTCTCAGGCATACGTGGGCAAAGCTGAGCTAATGATATGAGCGATGTGACAATGGACGCCACGGCTCCAAAGTGAAGTGCAGGAGGAAGTGTTTATTTAGCAGAGCGGCTGTTTAGACAACCTGTTAAATAGATAAGAGGGACCGAAGGGTCCGATGGGACACATCGTCCTCTCCTTGTTTTGTCTAATAATAATGTGACAAGGAGAGTGAGAGAGGAAGTGGAAGGGAGGTGGTGTGTCATTGTTTTTGGGACTGTGCTATAGTCTTGGCGTGTGGCCCGGAGGAGAGGAGAGTGTGAAATGTGCTGGGGTCAGTAATATATTATATCGTCACTGTTGGGTGGAAATCTTGTATGTCCAAAACCTTTTTTATTCTTATTTTTTTTTATAAAATAGTGAAAATAACCGATGTGCAAGCTCACAACGTGTCGCAACGTGTGAGCAACGTGTGAGCTGGTAGATCTGCTTTCACAACTTTTGTGTGACACTCTTGTATGATAAAGTTGGGCATTAATTTACAAAAAAACATAAAAAGTTAAAATATGGAGATACAAGCGTTCTGCCCGACAACAACGATATGCTCTGCAGCATTTACACACTGGTAATAACCACATTTACACACACACACACACACACACACACACACACACACACACACACACACACACACACACACACACACACACACACACACACAGAGGAGGATAACAGCTCTGCTCAGCAATTTTCCCAGGTCCTTTATGAAAGCTCTGGGCTCACCTCTGCCAAAGAACCAGACCACACCAAGCTTAATGTTCATGCTTGATGAAGTGCCATAAATGCCCCCCCAGCACGCACGCACGCATGCACACACACACACACACACACACACACACACACACACACACACACACACACACACACACACACACGCACACACGCACACACACACGCACACACTGTAGCTTTGGAAAACAAACAACATACACACTCTTGAAATCATCTCCACATAGCACACACATCCAAATGGTTGCCTTGGGTTGGAAAGTATTGTTTGCACTCTCAGTAACAACATTGCTGCAGGGTGTGTGTTTGTGTGTGTGTGTGTGTGCGTTTTGTTTTTGTTTACTCAGATGTCTGGTACAGGGGCTCGTCCCCAGCCAAGTTCCACAGCCTGCTGTGCGGGGCTGTTTATGCGTGAGGAGTTATCAATAAGTAATTATGGCTAAACACCATGCAGATTCTTTTTTTTTACCTCTGAATAATGCCTCAAGACTGAACCGTATATTATAAGAGCCCTAAACAGTTGTCTAGAATCTGACCTCACAAGCGCTCTAATTATTCTCTATTAAACACTGTTAGTAAACTCAACATACACTCTTGCATGCTCACACGCTTACACTCAAACAGCATATTGTACTAAACACACATACAGCACAGCGCACTCACACACACACACACACACACACACACACACACACACACACACACACACACACACACACACACACACCACTGATTTCAGGATAAAACCAGCTGGGTCACCCATTGATCATTGAAGTCTGCTAGCATCAGCTCTCCCTCTCTCCCTCCATTCTTTCCATCTCTTGCTCTCGTCAGGATGATTAAATGGTAATTGAAGCCAATTTACTGAGGCAGCTGCACTTGTAATGGTCAAAGGCTGCTGGGTCCTAGTTTCCCTTAGCTACTGTATTGCGCGCGTGTGCACACTACGGTGTCGTATTCTGACTGGTTGTGCAAAGTTTAAAGTGGGGCATGGTCTTATTTGATTGACAGCCCTCATCCTCACACTGCGGTCAGCAGGGTGACAGCCGGTCAATGGGGCACCATGGTTCGAACCCTGGCCTGATTGGCTGTCACAGCCCATTAGAGTGGCGCCTGTCAGTAAGCGTTAGCATGCGACTGGCCAACCACAGACGAGCTGACAGCTGTCTCTCACCATAGCCCTTGTGTTAACTCATTTTGCATATTGCAATTTGCAAACACTTGTCAGCAATAATAGTCCAGCATAACACTAACACAGGCACATTCTGCAATGTATACAGTAAGCGTGTACTGTTGGTTTGCTCATTTGGGCAACAGGGGTCTAATGGCTAATGAGGACCACACTTGTTAAGAGAGCTCAGCATTTTGGTGAAGGCTGGTAGAATGTCTCATTTGGATTGCCAGCCAGTCCCGCCAATTAAGTCTTAGTTAAGGGAGCAAAGTATGCTTCATGTTCATTAGCTCTCATTAACATTTCAAAGAGCCTGCTTTGAGATTCTCTGATATAACGGTGGAGAGGGCATTTGCTATCACCATATCTTCCTCCCTGTAGGGATTTGGAGTAAAGGGAAGGGCATTAGGCGGGTAGTGCAGGGGTAAAGTTCCTTTAAGGGTGTCCCTTCACATGCGCTAGATCCTCTGTATCCACTGAGGCTCCTCACTGGCATGTCAAAAGAAGCAGCAGGAGATTCCATATACGTATTCACCTGTTTCCTAGGCTGTGTGTTTTCCACTTCCTGTCGATTTGATCCAATGAAATCCAATGAAACTGGTCAGATGACCAATGATATCCAATGAAATCGACAGGAAGTGGAAAACACACAGCCTAGGAAACAGGTGAATATGGAAGGGGGCATGTGGTTTCAATAATATCCCTAAGACCAACCAGTCCACAGACCAACCAGTAGGGATCAGCTGTGTGTGTGTGTGTGTGTGTGTGTGTGTGTGTGTGTGTGTGTGTGTGTGTGTGTGTGTGTGTGTGTGTGTGTGTGTGTGTGTGTGTGTGTGTGTGTGTGTGTGTGTGTGTGTGTGTGTGTGTGTGTGTGTGTGTGTGTGTGTGTGTGTGTGTGTGTGTGTGTGTGTGTGTGTGTGTGAGAGAAATGGACATAATTGACATAACAACTGAATTGGGAGTAAAGAAAATGTAATATGGCATACACTTGTATGTAGCTTGTTCTTGAACTGTACATGTAACATTTTTGTTTAAAGTGCAAGTCACCTTTCTTTTAATCTGAGCCATATTTTCCTTGTTTGCTTGGTTGAAAAAAATCTCTACACTTACTTCAGTGTAGAGCACTACTGGAGGTACCAATTCATGGATCTAATAATAAATATAATGTGCGAAGAAGGAGAGGAAACTGGAGCAGCTCGGACATTTTGCCATTTTTATTTTAAAGGTGCTAGCAAGGGTGACTGACGTTTCAATGCAACTACATCTTCCTCACAGTCATCCTGATGAATTGACGCTGCTACAGTGTCCTCTCCTTCGCTGCTGTTATGTCCCGTTCCTGTGACGCCCTGGACCTGCCTTGTTCTGGCTGAGGCGCGGTGGTACCAAGCCCCCAGAACTACAGTAGAACATTGAAGCGGCCAAGCCTGGTGGTCACATCTGAGAATGCACTTAAATGCTACAGCGTGTGCGTCTCCCGTTTTGTGCGCATGCTCACGACGCGCCACGACGCATGGAGCGATTCCATTGGTTCATATTGGTTCCATATTGGTTCCTATTCTTACTTCCGGGTGCTTCAAAACGCCACTGAGCACATTCATTGAAATGATAGCTGGGGGCGGGGCAATCCGCCCTCTAGTTATATTATACCTCTATGGGTGGTACTCTTCTTCAAAAAAATACTGTGAATGTGAATGTGAATGTGAATGCAAATGTGAATGTGTGATCCTGCTAAGTGTGTATATGGGCTAATCTTGGCTTTAGCACTTGCTCCAGCCAACCATGAGGATTAAGAGAGAATCATACAACTAATGCTGCAGGACAGGGCAAACAAATGTTAAGATGCAAACACACACACGCACGGACACGCGCGCACACACCTCACTAATGATGTAATCAAAAGTTGTGAGTTGTGGCATATGCAGGGGTCCACATAACTTTTTAGGTCTAGTACTCAGAAGAGCACCTGGAGATGTGACTTGGTGCGCACCAAATAAATGGTCCCGTCCCGTTTTGGCAACGGGGGGGGGGGGGGATTCTGCACGGTGCCCACCGGGACAGTTTTGTCAAGGGTGGGGGGGCTGCGTGAGAAAAAAGGACGCTCTGCTTCCAAATTCCGCCGTTTTTCTCACGCCGTTTGGTGAACCCCCCAAGGATGGTGCCCTGTGCTGCGCTGCTTTTATCCGCCAGATTGGGACGTTCACATTATTTATTTTGGGTGCGCATGCGCACCTGCGCACCAGTTATGTGCACCCCTGGGCATATGCCCTTTGAGGGCTGTCCTCATTCCTTGGATGCGTTTTGCCACCCCTGAGTATGGTGTTATAGCAAAATGACCTGGGTGTGAAACTGAATATGGTGAATTCACTTCACATTCTGCACTTGCCATTTCATTGCCTTCTTGTGTTTTCATTGCATCATTGTACCTCATCAACATTCTCAACATCCTCCTCTTTTGCTCATCGTGTGTGTGTGTGTGTGTGTGTGTGTGTGTGTGTGTGTGTGTGTGTGTGTGTGTGTGTGTGTGTGTGTGTGTGTGTGTGTGCGTGTGCGTGCGTGTGTGGGGGGCTGGTTCAAAACCTTCACAGTAGCTGGCAGTACTCTAGCTCCAGTCCTACCTATAGGCTATAAGCTCACATAAACCCTGCTTCTGTGGCTTATACTCTGGGATACTGTAGACTCCCAGAAAATATTCTGTACTGAGAGAGTGAGCACAGAGGGAGGCATGGTAAAAGTGATGAACATCCCGTCTAAGTACTCAGCCCTGAGTATATCATCTTGTCAGGGCCGCCTCAGCCTCTGACCTCTCCTGCGGCCTTAAATGGTTAAATGGACTTGAAATCCTTACAAGCTCTCAGATACAGACAACAGAATGAGATTGGTTCTTGTTAAGGTAAAGGTCAAAGCTTTCCCATCGCCCAGAGGGTCCTGCTGAGACAGTGAGAAGCTCAACACCCGTTCTCTGTTTACAGCATGTGCGCACACACACACACACACACACACACACACACACACACACACACACACACACACACACACACACACACACACACACACACACACACACACACACACACACACACACACAGGCTTAGAAGGTGCACTCAGGCCACTGGGCCCAGAGATGGCCTATATAAGCACACAGGAGTTCATTGTGTGACAGAGAAAAGGCCTGGCTCATAGTTTTCTGCTGAGTATTGAGTTCCCGTGCACACTAATTCTCTCACACACACACACACACACACACACACACACACACACAAACACACGCTACTTCTCTGCCAAGTCGTGCAGCCAGACTATTGACTGTGTAGCATAGATTTTAGTGTATTCTGTGAGGACTGCTGATTGCAGCCTGTGATACTAGAACAGCATCCCTGGCAATGTAGATCAATGCAGTCTTGCACCAGCAACCAGATACAGCCCCCGTACCACAGCTTTGTCTTTGACTAGGAGGGAGAGTGGACCAAAGGAGGCCCTTGGGGGGTTTGGGAGAGTAGAAATTGGAACATAACTCCTCAGAAAGCCACTGTGAGGGTGAGGCTAACATGTTTGTCAGGGTTCGGTGATTCGACGGGGGACCCGATGACGGCAGGGTGCAAGCAGAGTCTATGAGAGGAAAGGTAGATTTCAACAGTAGCTGAAGGTGTTTGATGGTGGTGAACCATGTGTTCTTTTCCATTTGTTCTTCTATCAGAATGGCTTTCTGTCCTCCAGCAAGAGCCAGTGTTTACAGGTGAGACAGCAGGAAATCGACCCTCCCTGCTAGGGTGGGATGGTAGCCTATTCATTATCTTCCCGAAAATAACAGAGATATACTGTGATTAAAAAAGAAATGAAATAAACATGGCTGGGGGCTGGAGGGAGTCTTGTCTTGAGTCTTATTTCCTTTAAGAAAATGTAGGATATACCACAAGTAAGACGCGCGAACGCGGGAAGCGAACGCAAAAAAAAAAAATGTAATAATGAAAAGAAATTATGAAAGAAAAAGTAACCAATAATAAAAAATAAAAAAAATACAAAACATTTCTGCGTTAAAAGGAGCATCTTAGAAAAATACAAATTCACAAAAAAATTTTTTTGAATGTTTTTGAACAATTCAACAAAGTGTTTGAAGTGCCTGTTTCACCCACTTCCGTGGGGCGGAGCCAAAATCCGAGCCCGAAGTATTTGTTCGTAGACCCCCACTTAGGGGGGGTAGAAAAAGTTTCTGAGCGATTCGGGCACTTTTCATTTAACATGGGGTTTCAATGGGGAGTTTTTAGGAGCCTTCTCCGGGGCGTGGCTTCCGGGGGAAGGGGCGGGCTTAAACGCAACCTTGACAGGTGTGTTCAGTTTTCAAAGACCTTTCATTTGATGTATGGTACGTCTATATTGGACATTTACTTGGCTGCACACAGGCAGTAATGAGAGCATGAACACAGACACACAGACACACAGACACACACACAACCCGAGCACGGTTACATAGTAAGCTCCACTTGGTCGGAGGCGCGGCGAAAAATTACTGATCAGCATTACAAAATACACGGGTCCTGATTCACTTGTATTCTCGTTGACAGGCCTGACGTTAGATCCCTGCATGCAGGTAATGCCAATGTAATTTGTCTGTTTTCTTGACATTCACAACATGAAGGATACTGCATCAGGTAGAACCATGTTGTATTTGCTCATCCGATTATATCCCTATTGAAAGAAAAAAATCACACCCTGTGTGAAGTGGGCGGTGTCTTGCTAGCTAATCACAATACTGAATGGAGTCAACCAATCATGTACAAAAGATAAATACATTTATTGAAACACTCTTTATGATGGACGAAACCATAACTTGAAAAAAACAAATTTTTGTTTTTTTTCAAGTTATGGTTTATTATATAGGGCTATGCACATGTGTCATGTGACACTGGCCAATCACAGTCCTGAATAGACTGTGATTGGCCAATCACAGCGCAGGATAATTCTACAAATTTCCTGGGCCCAGATCACAGCGCAGGAAAATGTACATTTTTCCAAATCTCACTTATAGGGGCGGTTTCACCGCCCAAAAATCACACCCAGTGTGAAGTGGGCGGTGTGGTCACAGTGGTCATCACAGTAATGGAAGTTCACTTAAAGAAAAGTAATATTGTGGACCAACCATTGTACACCCCTAACTTAAAAAAAAACATAAATGTGTTTTTTTTAAGTGCATAGTCCTATTTATAGGGCTATGCACATGTGTCATGTTTCACTAGCCAATCACAGTCCTGAATAGACTGATTGGCCAATCACGGTGCAGGGTTAGGGGGGTACACTGGTGGCCAATCACAGCGCAGGGTTGGGGGGGTGCAAATGTCCAAACCTCACATATAGGGGCGGTTTCACCGCCCAAAAATGTAATCCATAATGGGGAAAAGAACTGTCCTAAATACAACTGAGATAACAAAATGCCTCATAGATTACCCTTTTCATCCTTTAGATAGAAACTCTCCATCGAGTCTCGCTCACATTGCCACAACGCTATTTGCACTTCTCTCAAGCAGGTGTGCCCCACTGCAGTACCTATGTACCATAAAAAACATAAAGGTTAACACATTAGTTACAACGTTAAAATAGCAGAGTCTTGTAAGTAACTAGCTTTACTGTATGTCCGCCGTTATCTCCTTTTGCATTGTATGATGTGATGACGTTTTCGGACAGCACTGAAATACTGTGTGTATGTGTGTGTGTGTGTTGATGGTGTGCATAAAGGACAAGTGCAGATATGAAAGAACACGTTTCCCCTTCATGCTATTCTTACCTCAGCTCAAGGTTAACCTCTGTTGCACTGGGGTCGCCCAGTCTGTGTTCTCCCTCTTTTATTCACTCATTTTCTCTCTCTCTCTCTCTCTCTGTTTCTCTTTCTATCCATTTCACTCCATAGCTGGGTTATCTGTTCCTCTGAATGTACAATTTAGGCATTTAGCAGATCTTCTCATCCAGAGTGACAGAGAGACCCAAATGCAAGGTCTCTCCCGTCTGTCTGTCCTTCTCTCACTCTCTGTATCTCAAATCTCCCTCTGTCTCACACACATTTCTCTTTCTCTCACACATCTCTCTCTCTCTCTTTCTCTCTCTATGCCAACTCATTCTGTTAAGCCTGAAGGCCAGTAAACTTCTCTCCGGTAGAGAGCAATAAGGACTGCCTGGCTCTTTTGAAGTCTGTCCCAGAGCCTGGCAGAGGCTGGAAGGGTTGGCCCACTGGCATCTCATTCTGTGGCATGACTGCTGAATCCAACAGATCTTGGGGAGCTAGTTAGAAAGCTGGGCTCAGGAAGGGCTGACGCTGTTTTCTGAGTATAATGATGATGAGCATCATGGGGATGACTCATGCTGATGCTGATGCTGAGAAACAGATCCAAACAACTACAATAAAGTGGCAAGTCTTTATTTCTGTCACAGCATCCTAACATACCATTTTGTCATGGTATCAAGCACACTACAGCCATTTCAATTCAGTGCCATTGAATCGGTAATAAGCACAGTGTTTGGCAATGCGGTTGCCATTCATGACATTGCACAATGCTCTGAGCTGGTGTGTCTTCTTTCTTTCTTTCTTTGTTTATTTAGACAGGTTTATTTTTCTATGTTTATTTAGAGTGCACTGGATTTAGCAATGATGCTAATTTTCATTCCGCAGTCCCCACAGCAACATAGAACAAGCAACAATAGATAGATACCCCCAGAATTCCGCTATTCTGCGATCGCGGAAATTACCGCGGATTTCTCTGCCGTACGCGGAATACAGTCGCGAGTGCATTTTCACGGAGCTGCCGGTGGCGGAGCTGCGGGTTTCCGGCGGGGCGGCACAGCGGCGGGGGCGAGCGGCAGTAAAACCTGACAAATTACACTAGTTATTATTACTATAATATTATTTTACAAGGATTTGTACATAGTGAGGACCAGAGCCATTTAAGTAGAGTTGCGTCACCTCCGTTAACTTCATCGGGCCAGTCCGAGGAGCCAAATAGTGACAAAGCCCTGAACTGGAAGTTTACGGAATGCACTGGAGTCTATGAGCGTTTGTCACTATTTCGAGTTTACATGAACCACGTGACCGGCGCAGTTTTCTGCCCCCGAGGTGACCCAACTCACAGGGCCCTGGGGGGACTAGTTTGACTGATGGACCGGCCCCTCATTTTAAATAGTCCTACTGAATCTGAATAATGTGTGTCCTGACAGTGACAATGCTAATGCGGAAGAGAATAATACATATTACACCCTTACTAGGTATCCTCTAAAATGTAGTCACTATGGGCAGGGTTTGGATGACAATATAGCCTTTGCAACAGAAACCTTTAAATAATCGATTTTTATCTTCAAAAACGATTATTCGAATATTGGATTCTTCTGACCCATCCCTAATTACAATTAATTGTATTTATTTCATAAAGGATTTTACTTTTTTTACGACAAAATCTATTTTTGCTTGATAACTGGTAATTTTAGGTAATTTTTTAATGTCCGATCAAGCCGCGAAATCAAGGATTGTTCTATGCAGAATCAGGATTGTTCTCCGCGGAATCAAGACTTTTCTCCGCAGAATCCTGGGGGGACTAAATAGTACATTACATTACGTAACATTACAGTGTGTGTGCATCGCATTTACAGTACATGTCCATGCATGTTTAGGCCTATATCTGGTGAGGGCTCTCAGCTCCCCAGGCATTCTAGAAGGTCCTGCATAGCCCCCCCCCCCCCCCCCCCCCCAACCAGTAGAGCTGGATGGAGAGAGAAAAATAAATGAGAGGACAGGGATTAACAGAGGAGCGGGAAACAACTGAACTGAGATGAGTTTTTTTCAGTGTGCATCCATGCGTGCACAGAAATTTAAAAGATGCTCCCCTGTGACAGTCCTTACCTTCTCCCATTTTCATATCTCTCTCACAAACGCGTTTTAAATCTCGATGCTCTCTCTCATCAAATGTTTTTCTTGTGCACACGGAGCAGACCACATCACATGCTCGTGCACGACAATCAGTTAGCAGCTCTCCCCTTAAAACCCAGAGGGAGTTTGAACACATCCTTTCCATAAAAAACAATGTGCCTGCCAGCGTGTGCTAACATCCCAGTCTATCTATCAGCGCTTGCTTGGATCCAGCACGATAAGATCCATACTTTCCCCTGTGGCTTATGCGTGTGTGCGTGTGCACGTTCTGTTCTCTACTCCTGACTGTGACGACGCTCTTACATAGCGATCATCCTCTCCAATCGATCCCTCTCCTCATTATTCTCTCCATCTTTCTTCCTTCCTGTCCTCGTCAATGGACCTGCCATCCTTGTCTTTCCGCTCCTCTCTGTCAGCCGAGGAAGAAAGTGGAAGTGAAGAACGAAAGAGGCATAGTTCTAAAATGGCAAGATGAACAGCAGAATTAGCAGTGTAAATAAGGAGTGGTGAGGCATGGAGTGGAAAAGAAGGATGGTGCTTTCACCCGCATTCTATGCTCAGTGTTTCCTTTCTGAAGGAGAGATAAATGATTTGTCAGTCATGGCTACGTCTTTTGTCTCTGACACTTTCCAAAGTATTTCTAGTTGTGTGTGTGTGTGTGTGTACAATAAGTACATTTACACAAAAATGCGGAATGATCTCCTTGGCAGAGCAGAGGCAATAAGAGCAGCATTATGTAATGAGGCTTGTTACTGAAGCATATGCGAAATTTGACGAGACTGAGAGGAAACATCATGGTCCCTGCTCATTTGAGCCTAAAACACTAGACTGGGAATTGCGTGTGTGTGCACGGGTGTGTATGTGCGTGTACATGTCCATGTGGAGGCGTTCAGACTTAACTGTATGTGGATGCCAGTGTTTTGCGCTCTACGATTTCTAGCTCAGCGGGCTCATTAACTTTTATAGACTGCAGGCTGGGTGAGGTGGAAATGGTCAAACCAATATGCTGACCACTCTGCAGATTCACTTCACACAGAGGACACAAAGTATGTAGGGACGCACACACACACACACACACACACACACACACACTTTTTCCCTCTCTTCCTCACCCCCTCCACCTCTCTTTCACTCTCCCATCGTTTTGCTCTCTCTCTCCCTCTCTCTCCAAGTTGAACGTGATTAATTGCACTGACGATGGAGATTAGAATCTTTCGCAAGTAAAAAAGACAAATTGGTGATTCTTTTGTTGGTGAAAAAATCTGCCAGCTTTTCAGTTGCACTAACCCAGCCTTTTCATCATGCGAACATACTCAGATGTTAATCAAAAGTTCAATTGATTCCTCCACACTGAAGTCCCCAGTGCGCAGTGCATGCTGAGGTTCTCGCTTCAGTGCGTACAGAAGATGCCTGCAAAGTGACGTCAGAGTTTCCTCCCTATGTTTCGGAGGTCCATGAGGGTTTTGTGGTGGGCTTGAGTGGATCTGAGCTGTAGCGGCTGATGAGTGTGGTTGTACTCCGCTTGAGGCCTCTTCCTGTCTCACAAGAGGCCCCTGGGCTTGAAGGGTCCAGTTTAGCATAATAATAACCCTTTACAAAAAACTATTTCCATCTGGCACTGACCACTGCGTTGTGGCTGATTAAATATAGGTTTGCCTAACACAGTGCGTTACACATTGCTGTCGTATTTGAACCTAGAAATGTAATGCTTTCCTTGAACCTCAGTATACTAATGATCTCGCTGCAGTGAACTAGAGCAGTGTATATCAACCCTGGCAAACGTCCCAATTTTGGGCCGGGGCTACTGTTGAGGTGTGCCGCGCCGTTTGAAGAAGGTTTGAAAAAATATAATTTTGAAAAAAATATTTTTTTACAATAATATTAATAATCAGGCATAGAAACAGCCCCGAGGTGAAAAGGGTGACAACATGCTGTTATTTTTTCGGGTCAGGTGTCACACTATTGCCCTATTTGGATTCAAAACGGCTAGTGGAAGCTGAAAAGCTACAAGTTTGCATGTCTGAATAATGCAAAAACAGAAATATTTGTTTGCATTTGCTTTTTTTCTCGAAAAAAACACCCCTAGTGTGTGTGTATATATATATATACCGTATATATATATATATATAATTAAATATATATATATATATATCGTATATCTAGGTGTGCCCTGGGATCTTTTGTCTATGCCAGGTGTGCCTTGGCACAAAAAAGGTTGATAAACACTGAACTAGAGATTACTTATTGTTTTACATCTGGGAGAGATTTTAGGTGAAGCTTAACGCTGTTATGGTGATCCCTGCAAATGTAGCAGTTCAATTGTTTATGGAATTGTGATGTGATGATTTTACATAGCCTACTGTATGAGCTGCTTCCAATTGGCCAATTTCAATATTTTTTTCCTCCCCACTGCTTTTGATGCTTAACTAAATTGCCCTGGGAATCAAGCTTGAGAACTCGCTAAATTGGAGCAAATGAGAGCACAAAGCAGATAATGGGCGCCGCTGTTTGTAATTTCACAGCAGCTTATTAATGAGAAACCCTTACGTAGCATTTTAAACTGCATCTCCTAATTTGAAATGGAAATAAAACAGAACCCCCCCCCCCCCCCTGGATATGCTGTGTTGGAACATAAGTATGTGTGTAGAAAGTGAAAACAAATTAATGGGGCACTCTGGTGGCTACACCAGCATACTGCCCAGATCAACACAGCTTCCTGGGTTAAACCACGATTACGATTTAGGCTTTTAGCAGACTGGAGTCTTGGAGACTATGCTTGCTGCTGCATCCCACCCCTCCTTTCCTATCACTCTGCAATTGAACTGTCCAAAAAAACAACCAGAAGTATTAACTCATTTACTGCCAATAACGCATATATGCGTTCTATTGAATACATCACTTGCCTGCCAATAACGCATAAATGCGTTCTATTGAAAAAAAATAATAATAATAATAATAATAATTTTTTTTTTTTTTTTTTTTTACATTTTTTTTAAAATTTGACCCTAAGACCTAGGAGATATGATTGTTTGAAGATCTAGACTCCTATCCACTTCCTTGTTAACTTAAAACTTAAAAATTCTGTATCTCGGCTCCTGAGTACTTTTTGTTTTTCAATTAAAAATCTCTGGCAGCCAACAGCTAAAAATCTGAGATAACTCTGGCAGCTTTAAAAAATATATATATATATAATGAATAATGCAGAATTTTGATTGTTAGACATCAGTTTTAGACTTGAATGTAGAGTCCCTAGGTCTTACTGCTGGGTAACCCTTTGCCTTTCTGCAGTGTATCTGCATTGTCTGCAGTGTTTTTTTTTGCTCTCACAATGCTAGTGCCCCACCTCTCACCTGTCACTTCTGTGACAGTTGCCCGGCCATGTAGCGCTGACACTCGCCTCGTTGTATTCCCTCTGTCCCCGGGATGCGCTCTCATTCTCTTTGTCTCTCTCTCGTTCTCTCTCTGTCTGTCTGCCTCTCTATATTGGTGCTAAATCCTGCTGCAGAGGTTACATCATGTTATGTGTCCTGTAAATAACTGTTCCATTTTCCTTCCCTGGAAGGTATAATCCATCACTGTGCTGGAAGACATGCCAAAACATACCTGAGGTAGCGGCTCAGTCAGTCACTGTGCGTGTGTGTGTGTGTGTGTGTGACTGTGTGTGTGTGTGTGTGTGTGTGTGTGTGTGTGTGCGTGTGTGTGTGTGTGGCGGTTATGTTGCTGTAAGACATTCTTATACATTACAAGGAAGAAGAATGTGTTGAGTATTCCTGGCAGGGTGGCCATTTACCTAGCACATGTACACACACACGCTTCCTGTCTCACAAATCACATGCATATCTTCCCTTTAAGCCGCACCTCTTTGTGTGCGCGCACGTGCACGTGTGTGTATGTTGCCCACAGAGGCTCAAGTGGATGCTAGATCATAGTGTGCTGCATGCTGCTACAATAAACATGTCTTTCTGTGTGCAAGCATGGCCTTAAATGCTTTCTAATGGTCCCCACTGGAGCTGGGGATGGCCCTGCAGCTTATCAATGATTTAACACTGGGGGATTGGCATGCACCTAATGGTCCATCCGCTCCATTAATGCTGCAGGAGAAGGAGATCACAGATAGCACCAGTACAGTCACAATGTTGGCACTACAGTAGTCGTGGAACGCACGTGAGGGTATGAGACAAGCATTTTTCTGCCTCTGCACTTGGACCATACTTTAATGTTAAGGCTGTCTGAATGATCTGCTGTGCATCTTAAACACTCTTAGAGTAAACCCTATATACTTCATTGGGTCGGGTCCCCTTGGGGTCTGTACTTGGCCCCCTCTTTTTTTCCACCTACACCAAATCTCTTTGCCGAAAATAGTCCTTGCGACCCGTTCTGAGCTATTATGATGCCATGCCCTTTTTTTTCTTTTTTTTTTCGAAAAACATGTTCAGAACCCAAGATATCATTATCTGAATATTTGCAGCTCCATCCACTCCTTGTTTAACGTATAACTGAAAAAGGCTGTATCTCGCTTCCTAAGCACTTTTTTTTTACTTTGAAAAGAACTCTGGCACTGGGACAACATAATATAGAAATAATTCTGGCAATTCTGGCACTCAATTGTACTACCTATGAGTATGTAAAAGAACAAAAACGAATAAACAAAACGTAAAAAAAAAAAAAGAATCTGGCACTCAATGAGTTAATGAACAGTACATAATAATGTAGCATAAATACACCGGATTTAGCAGTGATGCAAATTTTCAACCGCAGTCCCCACAACGCTAGGGTTCATCCTATCCTACTATATTATATATATAATTAGATATATCCCCGGGTATGGACTAGTGTGGTTAAATTTGTGTTCCAATGGGAACACTCAACATCGTTGAGCGTGTTGCAGAGCTCTTTGAACGTTTCCCAGAATTTTGAGGTCTCAAATCTCTGTGTTTAACTTGTTTTTAACCAGGACTGAAGGAATCAACCTGACTCAGCGCCAGCGGCAGACTGTAAAGAAATGAGTGTATCTTCCAGATTGGCAGTGACTGTAGGCTTCTCTCTGTAACATTGTGAGATAGTTCTAGCTAGTAGCTACAGGTCAACACAGTCAATACTTCAGTCTAGCCGGCTGCTTTGTATCTCTGCAGGAGGTTCCAGAAATGATTAGCTTAGTTTAGCTGAAAATCGCTTCCCCTCTCGTCTCATCATTCTTGTCTTCCATCTTGTCACCACCACCTGCAGTGTCTACCCTCTCTGTCTCTCTCTTCCATTGTATATGACTCAGAGTGAACATTTCTCTCTAAACTGACAAGCTATTTAGGAAAAGTTAGGCAACAAATCAGTTAGTTAATCCAAGAGAGTGCCTCCTCTCTGTCGTCACACAATCATAAAACAGCAGTCGGCTGCAAATCTCACAATTGGCTGTTCAGCCCAAAACACTCAAGGAATTGTAGAGGAAAAAGTCTTCGTTCTTCATCCTCCCACATCCTCTACCTGCTCACTGCTCACTTTGGCTGTCCTCTATTCTTCCTGTTCTGCTGTTTACATTTCTTACTCCCTTGCATAACTACCAACACTTTTGAATTCTCACGGGAGTCTCCCTACTTTTAACGCTTTATCCCGCTGTGCTCCCGATTGGTCATCCATCCACCACCCATCCATCCATTGATTGATTGATAGATTGAACATGTCACAATAAACATACAGCTGACCCACCATAATCAAAAAGATATCGCAAAAAAGCTTGCAGCTTGTTTCCATTGCGGTCCTTCCATCCATCTGTCTTCGCCTGCTTATCCGGAGTTGGGTCATGGAGGTAGCAGTTCCAGCAGTGAATCCCAGACTTCCCTCCCTTCCTTTTCCCCTTTCCCTGGCCACTATCTATCTATCCATCTATCTAGATAGGCATACCGTAGGTACTGCAGAAGGATAGATGCATAGGCATACTGTAGGTAGATGGATAGATAGATAGATAAGCATACTGTAGGTAATGGATAGATAGATAGATAGGCATACTGTAGGTAGATGGATAGATAGATAGATAGGCATACTGTAGGTAATGGATAGATAGATAGATAGGCATACTGTAGGTAGATGGATAGATAGATAGATAGGCATACTGTAGGTAGATGGATAGATTCCATCTACCTACAGACAGAGATTCCAGACTAATATATACGCAGTGATATTAGTCTGGCCATGCCAGGCCAGTCCCGAGTCCCGACCCCCCAGTCTGGAAACCATTGTAGTGGAGCAAAAGTTCAGCTCTACGGGAAAGGTTGATGAAATGGGATTTGGCCATACCTCCAGTTCAGCCTGATGTGGTCTGACAGGATAAAGTTGTCGAGGTGCCGTGCCACCAGGCCCCACGGGAACTCACTGCTTGCTTATTCATCCCTGAATGTGTGGGAGAGAGAGGCAGGAAAGGCCTTCAACTGCAGCGCTGTCAACTGTCGCTCTTCATGTCCCTCTGCGCTGTCAGCTGTCATTGCCGCAGACTCACACACACACACACACACACACACACACACACACACACACACACACACACACACACACACACACACACACACACACACAGAGAGAGAGAGTCTACTGTTCAGTTCCCTTTACAGAAGAGAATGATGGATGGCTGTTTGTGTGTGCGTGTGCTCAGACTTCCATTCTTGCTTGTTACTTGCCTTATACCTTTCATGTTGTTGTGTTTTTATTTCTTCTTTATTGTTTTAACTATCTCTTTCCAAATACCGACTCTCAAGTACTGTACTGTACCTACCTCTCCGTCTTCATTCATCTGGGCAGTCAGTCAGTCAGTCAGTGATGTGCTCCGCCATTCACAGCAAGCTCCATTTTATTCCACACTGCATCTTAGTTTATTCCCATGGCTATGACCCCCCCCCCCCACACACACACACACACACACACACACACACACACACACACACACACACACACACACACACACACACACACACACACACGCACACGTGTGCTTTTACTCAACACCTGGAGCTGACTACTGGGAGTAGAGTTGTAAGAGAGGAGGCTGATAGGGAGGGTAGAAGGAGAAGTGCACAGTGGACTGTACTGTCTCATCCAATAGATGTCAACAGTACTGTCCCCCCTTCTCTCTGGCCCCGTCCTCCTCGCTTTCTCCTCTGGCTGGGGAGCAGGTGATGTGTATGTAATGTGTTCTGTACACATGCATTCCTTATTGCTTAACCACTTAAGCCCTATATTCTTTGTCGTACGACAAATATTGCAAGTAGCCGATCTACAAGAAAAAGAAAAGTGAACATTTTTGGAATGTTTCCGTCTAATGACCCAGAATAGGGACACCGGCTTCGAAGCGGTTAAAACATGCTTGTTTTTCTGTGGGCCTCTGTTCTCAGCAGGCCAGCAGTGTGTAAGCCTGCCTCATACTAATTGTTTTGCCCCAATGGGTGGCTGGCACGCCAGGCTCTTTCCACTGGGACATGGGGGACCAGTATTGGGGCCAGCAGTCATTGGCGGTTTCTAAGAACCTGTGAGGGTCCCTTTTTACACTCTGAACGCTGAGGATTTTACTGTGAGCTGTTTTCACAACACCGCTCCGGCAGTGGGGGAGTGTGCGGAAGCATGGTCACGGGTCCGGATGGTTGGTCGATTGGAGAGGCTGGGTCTACTCTACAGTATTGTCCTAGGCCACTAAACCCCAGCAAAGATGTTGACCAATAGCAGATATACCAATAGCAGATATACAAGCTCATAGCGCTACGAGTTTTTTTTTAAATCGTATGTTGTCATATCATTGGTTCTCAAACTTTTTCATGTCAAGGACCCCCAAAATTATATGTTTTTCCAGGGACCCCCAGAAGCAAAGATTTGTGTTAAAAAATATGCACAAAAAAATTGCACAAATGTTCATGATTTTTCAAAAATAGCAGATCTACAAGCTAAGCTCATAGAGCTTGTATATCTACTATTTTTGAATAGCCCAAAGAAATCTAAAATGACATAGATGCGTCCCCGGTCTTAATGGGTTAAGTCACACCATTTATTATATTGTGCTATTTCAGCAGGCTTCACATAGAGTAACCATCGCTCCACTTCTGTCTACTCCCTTTGTGGTGTTAGGATGGCTGGCTTGGTTTGTATTTCCTCAAGACCACAGAATCTTAACGTTTGACGCCTAAAACCAGTTTTTGTGAAGGAAGGATAAGGGTGTTCTCTCTGTGTGAGCCTATATTTGCCATCGGCAGATAATAATGCCTCATCAATCTCCTCAAATAACTGTAGTTTGAAAAACAATTGAACCTAACGCCCATCTCAGTAAACTCCTCGGGGCTGAAGAGAGCAGAGGAGAGAGCGAACAGTAACTGGAACAAGATCACAGCAATTGACACACCCACACACACATTACTACTGTGTGTGTATTTTTTTGTATAGCCTACTTGAGAGTGTTTGCTTGTGACATTAACGACATGAATTCTAGTGTCCCTATTATTCTGGGGCAAATGTTTGGCGAAAATAGCAGATCTACCAGCTCACAAATGCGTTGTGTGCAAGCTTGTATTTTTGCCGAAGAGATTTGGTGTACAGGGGAGGGGAGGGGGGGGGGGGGGGATGGGGACTCCGGTCAGCTACTGTAAGTAAATAGGTTTTATTCTTCCAATTCGATCTGCTATTCTCTGTGATTTAGCATTAGCACATCACAGCTAAAAGGGTTACATAAGGTCCTTCCATCTCAATAGACGGAGGGAGCCCCCGGCGGTGTGTTTACACGGAAATGGTTTACACAGAAATGCAATTATGCAACTCCTTCAAAGCGGGACAAAAACAAGAGTACATCACTGATGAGAAATGCCTCATCAAAAAGCACCTCATCAAATCACAGTGATGACCACTTTATAGGCTTTTGATTGTCCTTATAGCATTAATGACATCATATCATTGTGTAAGCAGCCACTCATGAATATGCTAATGTTGATGTGCCAAAACAAGCAGTGCAGAGGAGTGAATTACAAAAACAAATACAGCAGAGACATGCGTAACAATATAATAAGCACATTCATGTAATTTTAACATACTAGGCAAGTAAAAAATAGCAAAGAACAACATGGGTACTATAAAAGGAACCCGTTACAACTTAATTGATGGTTAGGTCCAGCTGCTATTCAGCCAGCTCTTTATGGAGGACTTGACAATGGAGAGCTAATGGACTTAACCCATTAAGACCGGGAAAGCATCTGTCATTTTAGATTTTAACCACTTTAATTATTTTATACTTTGGCTATTCAAAAATAGCAGATATACAAGCATATAGCTCCCTGTGTGAGATCTGCTATTTTTGAAAAATAGTATTTTTTTTGCAAATATTTGAATATATATATTTTAAAGCAAACATTTGTAAAATATTTTGTTCCAGGGACCTCCAGAAGCAAAAAATGTTGTTTAAAAAAAATATATGTATTCAAAGATTTGCAGAAATGTTGCCTTTTGATTGACCTTTGAGATAACCTTTAGTGCCATACTCTCTCCAGGTAATTGTCAAGTTTTCTCCCAACTTCCATTAACCAAAGTATTTCTTTGTTATATCTTTATTTACAAAAGAAAAGGAATTCTAGAGCATGCAAAATCTTAATTATCTCAAATGACAATACATTGATGCAATAGACTCATAATGTGGTGCTATTGCAATACTAGGTTACAATACAAGATTCAATTATATGCCTGACTCTAAGGAGGTTTCAAGGTTAAAGGGTGAGCAACAACAAGACAGATGCTTTCCGTTAAGTAACTTGCCCTGGTAAGAAATATCACCTGGCTGCCACTACTTGGAACAGGCAGCTGTCTAAGGCTGGAGCCAACTGTTCCCTCTTGATGCATCTGGTATTTGCCTGAAGTGAAGGAAGATCCCGTAAGAGCACCCCCCAGAGGCCTATCCCAGACATCTTCTCTGCACTAGACCAAACCTAAAAATACAGCTCATAGTGTAGGCTAGTACCTCAGTGCAGAGAGATCAGATCAGTCTGAACAATGGAACACATCCCTAATATCATACAGGGTCAGTCTGTGCACCTGTTGGTTGTTGAAATATTATTTTGTATTTTACCAGTGAAAGTATCATGAATTACTTTGTTCTTCTCATAATACTAGAGGGAGAAGACAGGCTATATGGACTTGAATGTCAACTTACATAGGGTATGATTGCCTTCAGGTGAGGCGACGTCACACTGCTCCTGATGCAATGACCTCATCACTCTACCCCTCCCTGGAAACAAAAACGATGACTTCACTGCAGTACGTTGGGTTTTGTCACCGCCTCGCCACGGCGCAACAGAGGGCACAAATATCAAGAGATTGTACACAGATAGGCAGATAATGCCTCATCAATCTGTACACACGACTGACTGTCCACAGTGTGTGTGTGTGTGTGTGTGTGTGTGTGTAGAGTTGATTGCCGTGGCAAATCGGTTATGAATATTCATAAGTTTGATGTCTGAGCCAGAGCCGTTAGCTCTCTCGCTACGTGTTACTGAAGGTCCTCCAAACCATCATCATTAATCAGAAACAGAGCGAGGATGATTAGAATATCAGGGAGACCATGCGATCTTGATTAGCACCATATCACTTTGAAATATCTGGCTTGCCCTCATTATCTCAAGTAAGAGAGTGTGTGTGTGTGTGTGTGTGTGTGTGTGTGTGTGTGTGTGTGTGTGTGTGTGTGTGTGTGTGTGTGTGTGTGTGTGTGTGTGTGTGTGTGTGTGTGTGTGTGTGTGTGTGTGTGTGTGTGTGTGTGTGTGTGTGTGTGTGTGTGTGTGTGTGTGTGTGTGTGTGTGTGTGTGTGCGTTCTGCAGGCTAATTCTATAGCCTAGCCTGTCTGGTGGGCTACTGGTACATCAAAGTCACTCACACCCTGACTGGATTTTCTATGAGGGGGTTTTCAAGGAAAGCTTGTCAGTTCTGCTGCATTGGCTTTTCTTTGTGAGCTTGTGTGTGTGTGTGCATGCGCCCGTGCATATGTATTTGCGAGTGTCGCTTTAGAAGGCTGTCTGCAAGCATTGCAGGCCTCCAGGGTTCTGCCTAATCCCCATGGGAGCGTAAATAAGCTGCCCAGTGCGGCCTACTTACATAACCACTCTGCCAGGAAGCAGCGAGGGATGCAGGGGTGGGTGGGTGGGTAGGTTGGATGGATGGATGTATAGATTGGTGGGTGGGTGGGTACAGTAGATAGATGTTTAGATTGAATGGATGGATGGATGAATGAATGATGGGGTCAATGGGGTCAGCACAGCTCAAGAAATGAGGAAGGTACCATAGAAGACAAGTGTGAGGGGAGACAGAGAGGCGTCTTTGGATGTGTGCGTGTGATTATGCCTTTTACTTTCATACAGAAAACACTTTTTTTTATCTTGCAGGATATGTAATTACCTACAGGGTAAAATCCTCTGTATTCATTTGACTTAACTTGACTCTGAGAGACATGGACCCATCCATTTTGACCAACAGGATTCGTGTTCTATGTTGCACTTTTGTCTTGCAATCTCGCTTTCTCTTTTACTTCCCCCCTTTCTCAATCTCACTCTGTCTCTGGCTCACCCTCAATTTCTTGGTCGCTTTCCCTCCCTCTCTCTCAAGTGTTCATTTTCCTGGGTTTCCATTCTCTTGTATCTCTCTTGTCGGTTCTGCAAAGCCTGCAGGTGGGCACTGGGAAATGTCAGGCGTTTAATTGAATTTGTAGCACTGCTGGATCCACTTAGAGTGATCATCAGCAGCATACTGCGTCACCAACACACATGAACATCCACGCTTACACACGTACACACGTGCACATACATTCAGACATGTCGGGGAGACTGCACTTGATATCCTGGTTGTTGCTGCTGTTGCATACAAATTCAGTACAGTACCAGGGGAGGCCTGTATGAACTGCAGTGGAATTCAACACACACACACACACACACACACACACACACACACACACACACACACACACACACACACACACACACACACACACACACACACACACACACACACACACACACACACACACCTCTGAAAGTCTTTCTACGTGAGACTAACTCTTGCCTAGCATCATGTGCATCACACCCTGCCAAGCACAGCATCATGTTCCTCCTATTTCCTTATTTGTCAAGTGATGCATGCTTTCTCTCATACACGCGCACACACACACACACACACACACACACACACACACACACACACACACACACACACACACACACACACACACACACACACACACACACACACACACACACACACACACACACACACACACACACAGTTCCTCTGCCTTCCTCTTTTTGACCATTAAATGGTCAAAAAGGTGTCTGCTCTCTCACCCATCCTGTAATCTTTTTTAGATGTCTGTCTACCTCTACCATCCTGTCACCTTTTGGTATCCATTCCCTTTTAGAATGAGGCTATGAAACTGCTGATATAGGAAATCTGAAGTTTTTAAGGTTCGCTGCTGATAATCACATGGGAAGAAATGAGTTACTGTGTCAAACCTGACAAGTGAGGTCTGCACTCCTGATGCTGTGTTAATGCTCTCACACACACACACACACACACACACACACACACACACACACACACACACACACACACACACACACACACACACTTTTCCCAGCTTGTGGAAGGGACTAATCATAACAGACTTATCTTGCTATGACCTGATTGTGACTGCTTGCACAATAAGGGGAAAGGACACTACACGTCATGCACACACATGGCTTATGAATTGCCCATCGCTGCTCTCAATACAAGCTCAGCTGTAATCTGACAGCTCCCTTTCATAGCCAAACAAAATGCAACCCCTGGTTCTATCACAGAGCACAATGCTGATGGCTTACAGTTGAACCACAATGGAGGCTGTTTACAGTGTGTGTGTGTGTGTGTGTGTGTGTGTGTGTGTGTGTGTGTGTGTGTGTGTGTGTGTGTGTGTGTGTGTGTGTGTGTGTGTGTGTGTGTGTGTGTGTGTGTGTGTGTGTGTGTGTGTGTGTGTGTGTGTGTGTGTGTGTGTGTGTGTGTGTGTGTGTGTGTGTGTGTGTGTGTGTGTCATCATCCTCTAACACTCCTAACGAAAAAGGAGAACATACACACACACACAGTGTAGTCATTAAGATGTAGGTCAATGGACTATAAGCCCTTTAAGTGATCTATAATGTAATGGAATAGCATATCAGTCCAATGCATAATCTTTAAGTAAGAGAGGACCCTGGTTAGGACAGCAATGGCCCCAATTGATCATTCTGAATCACTGTCTGTACTCAGAGTAGCTCTGCATTTAATACTGGCTCTGTTACTGTGTCTACCCTTAGCCTGAGCCTGTTTCCTCTTCTCTTTAGCTCTTTAGCTCTCTCTCTCTTTTACAATATCTGTTAATAATAAGGTACGTTGTTCTCTTGGGGTGTAGAGGTAGGAGGAATGGGTTCAAAACGATACAAGTCGAGACTTTAGCCCTGTATTGTTTTCTTATGTTTATGTTTTACATCTTCGTCTATTTCAGTTCATGAAGTACGTAGTCCTGGTTAGTACTAAGTATCCAGAGGGTATGTGTTGTTAGCCCTTGTGTCCCTACAATACAGTCCTTGCATAGCATATAAGATGGCGACTTTCATCAGTCTTTCTTCTATTGAACTTTCTCTGAACTGAGTGTAAAAAGGCACAAAGGATGGATGTAGAGTGATTCATGTGTCACTCTGCACTGTTAAATCTGTGTGTGTGTTTGTGTTTGTATACGCGCGCACACAAGCGAGACAATGAGAAAAACAAAGCGACAGGGAACGCCGCTTTGAACACAACCTGTCAAAGGTGTCTACAAACCTGACATCTGACTGCACTTTAACAAATCCTCCTGTTCTCTCTTGCATTCTCCCCATGCATTCTCTACTTTATTGATTTTTTCTCTCTCTCAAGAGGCGTAAATATGTTAATGACATTCTCTTTAATGTGTCCTCCAGGCTGGAGTTTCATTATATCTTGAGATAACATTAGCTCCATTACAGTCAGGATTTTCTATTTCCAATCCATTTGGCTCATGTCTGTCTCAACATTCACTCCTCCATTTTGAGAGGGGTGATTATTTCCTCATTAGCTTGTTTTTTCTTTCAAATGGTTTCACTGTCCCATTTCCAAAAAAGACTGTCAGCTCAAGTTTTCTTTTTATTCTTATAGATGATGTCGTTTTAACTGTCACTCATGAACGCTATAGTTTCATCCATCATTGGCTGCTGTACCAGCTCAGGGGGGAACACGAATCAAGCGGCTTAACACTTACGCTGCTTTCTATTAAATCCCCTTTTGTGTCGAACCCTCCACCTGGCCGACTGGTGAGTTCAGCAACTAGCCAGTCGGCCCAGGAGTCATGTTGCTTAGGCTTTATTGGCAAGTTAAGAATACAACTATACAATAACAGTAATGTCATGGGTCATGGACAACACACACACCAAGGCTTAGCCCATGAGGCCTATGCTGTCGACAAGGACGAGTGTGTGTCGTAAAGCTTGTGACATTTACGAAATGAGACGCTGGGTGATGAATGAACTCCGGAGTTACAGGGGGGTACAAGCCCACAAATCACAGTGCACTGCACACACACACACACAAACAATGCAGATGGATGGCCACCAATGTGGGTCACCGGGTGTTTTTGATTGTGCAATAAATCCCTATTGGTTACTAGAGGAATGCAGGAACTACATTGTAATTCTTTCACCCAAGCCTCCTGTGTAACAGGTTCAGTGGTGAAATCAGCAGGTTAGGGCCCCGGGGTCAGATAACAACCGCTGCGGTCAGACGGAGGGGAGAGGTTAAAGATCAGGAGCTGTTGTGAGGTCATTAGCCGGTGATTGCGCCAAGTTAAAGGAGTTAAGGTTACAGATGTTTACCTTTTATAACATGGCAGCGTCTCATTCCGCACCTCCACAACTGCTCAGTATGCAGTATGCATCGCACATACCGACACATTTCACAGCCCTCACACACTGCTTTGAAAACAAATCATATCACCATCCCAATACGAAGTCTGCAGTTTGCATTGGTTTTGGGTTGCTGTTATTTCTTTTAACACTTAAACCCTGTACTTTGTTGACCGGAGTCCCCCAGGGCTCTATACTAGGCCCCCTCCTGTTTTCACCGGGGGGGGGGGGGCTTATCTACACTACAGTGCGGCAGCGGATTGTGAGCTTGTAGATCAACTTTCCCTTTACAGAATAGGGACACTAGGGTTCAAGTGGCTAAATGCCTGAATTGTTTCCACCCAGCTTTAGCACATTCATTGAATTAAAATGTCACCAGACTGGGGCGCCAATGGCCTAGTGGTTAAGGCGCATTACCACGTATAGGCTCTAATGCAGCCTGACAGAGAGTCGCAGGTTTGATTTCCGAGTCACTCCCTGTCTCTCTCCCTCTACACTGTACTATCCGAATAAAGGCAGAAAAGAAATGTCACCAGACGTATCAGTAGTTGGAGATCTCTGATCGGTTACTACAGGAGACTAGAGCAATCCAGCACCTCTCAGCTGTCCACTCTTCTCTTCCAGGTCATAGCACTAAAGTTTCAGCATCTGCCTCTTTCTCTAAACAATGATACATGTGCACAATATATAACTCTTTGTCTCTCGATCTCGTTTTGTGTACTGTATTTCCATCCAACATTTTCTATTTCTGCTTCCATTTACGGTAGTTGTTTCTTTGTATTTCTCCTGATAGACTAACTTTTTTTCTCTCTCTTCTTCTCTATCCCTTTCTTTATCTCTCTCTCCCTCTCCCTCCTTTGTTTTGCCCTCTTTTCCCCTCTCGTCCTGTTATTTTCACAAGGGCAAAGTGTAGAAATCATCCCAACAGTCTGTGTGCAGCTGACTTCTATTCAGGAGTCTAATCGCTGATGCTGTGTGCAGCTGAGCCCCCATTCAGAGCCAGAATGGCTCCTTCATGTACACTTGAAGTTTTATTTTTTCCTCGTCTTTTTGTCCTCAAAGTTTCCTAGTTCCGCCACTTGAGCTCTCCGTGCCTCAAAGCCCCCCACCCTCGCCCCACACTCCTGCTCCTTCCTTCCTTCCTGCCCGCTCGACAGAGAGATTTCAAAAGTGAATCTTTACTTTATGGTATTGTGAGACTTATGCATTGGAAAGATTGCGTTGTAATTTTAGTTTTTATTTATTTCCCTTTTTCACTCATCTAGGCTGACAATTGGCTCCAGCATTCAGCTCTTTGCTTGTCACACACAGCTAGGTAAACACACACATGCACACAGCTCTGTAAACACACACATGCACACAGCTAGAACTAGAGAGAGGATTGGTGGCAAGTTGAAGCAAGCTGCAGTCGTGTGTCTGGCTGGTTGTCTGGTTGATTAGCTACACAGTAGAAATCCTGAGTGTTAGTTTAACTATTGAGTGTGTAAAATGGACCCGCAAGGGTCCTTTTTTTGCCTTGTATGTCCCTGTCAGCCGGTTCAGCTCACCAGCTTTCTTATCTCTGTCTGACTGCTGTCCAGGTGTGTGCCGTTATCCCAGAGACCTCAGCTCACCTCTTCCGCCGTTCTGTTAAGATGCTCTGCTTACAGCCAAACATCTCTCTAATCTCTAACTTGTAGGGACCGGTTTCTCTCACTTTCTCTCTCTGACACAACTCCCTGCCTTCTCTCCAAGTCTCCATCATTCCTCTCTTCTCTTCTCCCCTCCCCCAGGGGCCTGTTGTATGTTGTTGTGTAGTGCCAGACCAAGAGAAAGACCTGACATTTACAGTGCCACAAGAGAAAGCTAGGGAGTGAGATAAAGTGAGTGGGCTGTGTAACATAGCGCCAGATAAGGGGGAGAGAGGGGGAAATTCAGAGAGGGACACAGCTGTATTACTAATGAGAGCTCTGTACCTGCTGGACCCAAGTTGTTTTCAGGTTGCATCTTTTTAGATGGCAAAATGAAATATCACAATATTTCTGACTAAATACCTCAATATCTATTTTGTGATGATATTGTAGATTGGTTATTTTCACTATTTTCTTTTAATCACTAAGTGATTAAAACCAGGAAAAAACAACCCTTATGCCAGATCACTATATATCGATATCCAGAACAGATGATATCTAGTCTCATATTATGATCAATATAATATTGATATATTGCCCGGCCCTAGCGGTTTGTTCTGTCACTCCACTATTGGGGAGAGTTTCTACTTTTTCCAGTCCATGTAGTTTTATATTAAATCTAATTTGACAAAATATTAGACCACTTCTTACAGAATCAGAATCAGAATCAGAATCAGTTTTATTGTCACATCACAGGTTTACAAGGTAAAAAAGTGGGTGAAATTCTTTTTTGTACATCGTTCCCATCGCAACGTTAGTTTCCATAGAAAGAAGAGGGGGGGGGGAGAAGAAGAGGGTGGGGGGCAGGTGGGAAGGAGATCAAAACAAGAGAGCAACAGAAGGCCAGACAAGTTATCTACATATTTACAAATTACCTGAGATAATAAAAAAAAACTAAAAAAAACTAAACTAAGGTGCCTGAGCATAGCAGCAATGTATTGTATACTGTGCATGTTATACTTATACTGTGCATGATAGACAATGGACGTTAAGGTGCTTAGAGGAAAAGGAGCACAATAAAAAAAGACCAAAAAAAAGTCAGTGCGTTATACAAGGGATTAAGGTGCAAAAGGTCAGTGCGTGTCCACCTAGAGTGGACTGACCCTAGTATAATCCGCAAGTAGCTCCATGAGGGAGTGCAACAAAAAGTCATTTGTACCTGGTGTAGTCCACAGGTGTGTCCGAGGGGGGGCTAAAGTCCAAGTCATTGTCCCTGGTATAATCCACAGGTGTGTTCAGGAAGAGCCAGAAAAGTCTGCGCCGCCTGCTGTCAGGCAGCTGAACTCATCCAGGCTTATGCCCCATTCAGCATTCTGACAGCAGCTGGATTGAAACTACACCAAAACCTGGTGGTGGAACTCTTGATACTGCGGTAGAGCCCCTTGCCCGGTCGCGGTCGTTGTAGGGGGTTGAACAGTCTGTGACTTGGGTGGTGCTTGTCTTGGTTCTTTATGAGGGAATGGGGGATTCAGTCAGTGTAGTTGATAGAATGACAGTCTACTGATAATTAGGCTTGGTTGAATGCTTGATTCTGATTGGTCAATCACTGAATTCAATTAAAAACAAAAAAATAATGGCTGCTGCAGAGTCAACACACCTGAATCAAATTAATACAATACATAATACATAATAAGTGGGATAATTAATGGTGAGCAGGTCATTGAGAAATAAAGACCCCTCCGCTTCGCATCAGGGTCTAATCACCCTTTCGGGGTTTATTTCTCAACAATGTGCTCACTATTCATTATCCCTTGCATAACATTTAACACATACAAGTATGTAGTCAACTGAAATCATCTGCGTTCTACTCCCTCCGTATCATGGTTGACCCTTGACCTTGCTTCCGTGGATGTATGATTGTTATCCAGCCAGGCTGATGTGGAATTTATAGCCTCTCCGTGTGTGTGTGTGTGTGTGTGTGTGCGTGTGTGCGTGTGTGTATGCGTGTGTGTAATTACCACTCAAATCAGTCTGTAAACAAAATGCCTCTCATGTGCTGGCCAACCAGGAAACCAAGGAATGTTTGTTACAGAGTCAATTGCAGGCTGTTAATTTAACTGTTTGCACACTCTCCGAGTTATGAATGGTTAAATTAACACTGAGGATTTTACTTTGTAAGTTGTTGACCCATGCACCTGCCAGTTATACACCACTGTGTGTGTGTGTGTGTGTGTGTGTGTGTGTGTGTGTGTGTGTGTGTGTGTGTGTGTGTGTGTGTGTGTGTGTGTGTGTGTGTGTGTGTGTGTGTGTGTGTGTGTGTGTGTGTGTGTGTGTGTGTGTGTGTGTGTGTGTGTGTGTGTGTGTGTGTGTGTGGGGGTGTGTGTGTGTGTGTGTGTCGGTCGAGCGTTTACGTGCACACGGTACTGAATCAATGAGATACAGGGCTGGCCGAAGTGACAATACCATATCTTACTTTCACAATATAAATTCGAGTCTGAAGTCTGATTATGTTTATGTGTGGCATCTCTGGGCATACAGCCATTGCGCCTCACCCTTCTGACGCTAAGCAGCTTTAGCCTGATCACCATCTGCTCAATTGGTCTGTGTTTAGGCACAGAAAAAGCAACACCTCACACTTTCCAGTGCCAGTTTAGCCCCACACCGGACCTTTTCGCCTCACATGGCCCAGCACCCAAAATATCTGCGGTTTTATTATGAAACCCTTTGGGTCTAGAGATAAGAGTTTGTAACAATAATTATTACCAGGCTGTTGAGCATGAAAGGTACAAAAGGGAGACCACACAAGGTTTCAAAGTGCAAAAGGTGCTGTTTTAGTGAGTTCCTTATTTACAATATTTACACCACTATATGCACAGGGCATAAACAAAAACAAGCCACTACCAGGGGACACAAATCTTGCCAAAACAACAAAAGAGGCTGCTAGGGAAAACAAAGACAGACTAACCATTAGGTTAAACCAGTAACTAGTAGTGAAACAAAAGCCTGCCTACCTAACTACTCTAGCCGAACCAATGTTCAAAAATACATAAGCGGCAACCACCCTTTACCTAGTGTGCTTAACATAGGTTCTGCCTACATAATGCCTTCTGTATGTATAGGCCTCTGTCTTACCTGTGCCAGTGCAAATAACAACACATTTAGTGCAAATCACAGCAAATCCAGTTCAAAATATATACAAACTAGAAAAAGTGCTCCTCGGAGCACAGGTCTCCGCCAGGTCAGGTACGTTATTGTGGCCTCCTGGTGGCGCTATAATAGGCCAATGTGAAAAGGGTGCCATTTATTCTTAGGTCTTTCACGGCAATCAGACACTGCATTCATGATTTGAGGCATTTTGTTCCAAAAATGTGTTTTGCTAAATTAGACCTGCTGGTGGCGCTATAACAGGCCAATGTGAAAAGGGTGGCATTTCTTCCTCGGCCTAGTGGGAATGTGCGTGTGAAAATTCACGGAAATCGCAAGCTGCGTGCATAGTTTGAGGCTTTTTGTTCAAAACGGACCAATCCTGCAAACTTTGGAAGCCAACCATAGGCAATGAGGATGGAATATGGGAAATCAGATTTGTGTTGATCACATGACTATAGAGATACTGTGTACCGATTTGCATGACGTTTGGATAAAATCTGTAGGAGTAATGTAAAAAAAAAGGGGTTTTGCACAAATCGGCCTCCTGGTGGCGCTATAACAGGCCCATGTGAAAAAATTGGGGCAGAGGTTCTGAATTGGCATCCAGGGAGTGTGTGTGCACAGTTTCGGTGCGACCGGGCCAACGGTGCCAGAGATTAGCTGCTAACACACAGACAGGAAGGACGGACGGACGGACGGACGGACGGACGGACGGACAGGGGCGAAAACATACTCTCTCGCCATGCCTTTCGGCCTGGCGGAGACAATAAAAACAAAAATCACAGCAAACTATATACATGTTCTGAAGTCCTCAGGACAGTCCTCACTTCAGTTACCAAAACATCATGACCACGGCCAATCAGTAGCAAGCAGCGTTACATATCACCGGTTTGGCCCCGTTTGGCCTAGCTCAGACCTACCCTGGAGTGATGCCAAAATTGGCACTTGCCTTGGAAATCCAGCATTGGGCAGGCTGCACTCTTGGTGGGTAAACCATGAGCTGCCAGCATTGTGTTATGTGGTAGCACTATGGTTTGTGTTTTGTTTAGCTACTGAATGGGCACTGTCAGATTACAACTCGGCTTGTATTGGGCACATGGGATGGCTAAATCACATGGCACTGTAGGCTGTTTCTGTCTGCTTAAAAGCTGCTCTGCTGGTGAATCTAAGTAACTGCTCTCTCTGAGGTCACTAGAAGTTCAGCAAGGAGAAAGATGACAAGAGTGGGAAGGCAACAGATAAATACACTTCTGTTTTGTCTGTTCTACGCATCCACATTTCACACATGCTCAGTGAAACTCTCACTGCCGTCTTTGAATATTTTTTAATAGGACTGTCTGTGACCTTGATCATCTTTACAGTATAGATAGATAGAGCACTGCGCACATGAGGCCTGGAGATTGGACCTAGCTGACAGGCAGCAGATGAACGTTTTGTGGGTTTTTAATTGCTTCTTTTAGTGTTAACTACCCGCTCAGTGATTATCGCATGGCCTGATGGGCCACATCATTAATTTTATTTTAGAACACTGGTAGACATCCTTAAGGTCCACAATAGCTGTCTAACGGCTTAGAAGGAATGTGTGCGTGACTATGCCAGCATGTTTGTTGGCTTCTTTCTTGCACCAGATCATTTACATTTCTGGGATCCGTAAATGCTTTTAATTTGTGTCTAAAAAATACAGTTTTTTTTTGGAGTTCGAGGCAGTTTTACATATTACACGTGAAAGGAGGCATTAACATGCTCCGGTTTGGTTGGCCGGTCATTGTATTCCGATTCACCCCTTTTCACAAGCATGTTTCTGTGTTTACATGCAGCGTGGAATGTTATGGATAATTCAATCACTGTTGCTACACACGGTTTCAGCAACTTTCAGAGCATAGTGAAATAAGTGAAACAATGTACAACTCTGATCTGCCCAGCAGAAAAGAGACAAAATGATGATTCATTCCTTCAGAGCGGCAGACTAGTGTTTTTTCCTCCGTGTGGAAAGCCTGGTGACGCGAGGTTATGATTCATAGCTATTATTGTGTTTATATTCAGGGGACGGTGCGATCGTCTGTTTGTGTATTTATACAGCATGTTTATGTTCTATCAGCTGCATGTTGCAATGTGTTACTGTTAAACAGGTCGAGTTATTGTTATGCATGTCATGTCGCTAGCTTTTGGGCTAAAAGCCACAAGGCTTCGTCAGTGACGTCATAGCCCCAAGTTAGGGCTATATGACGCATGGTTGGGGCCCCCAACCATGCTAAAGCGTGTTGTATGCGGTGCACGTTATGTCTGGCCAATACTTCCATATGACGGTGATGTCACACACAGCATGACAGCTGACAGTGACAGTGTGAATGTGACAGTTAAGCTAGTGGGGGAGTGGTTAGAGGAGTGGTTAGGGGTTGAATTAATTGCTTATTGTTCACGCCCATTACCAGGCCCAGAGGGGTGCTATAAGTGTTAATTAAAGTCTAATTTATACTTAGTTGCGCGCGGTGTCATGCACCGAAAATAGCAGACTTACAAACTCGCTTGTAGATCGACTATTTTTGACGTGCGACACTGACACAGTATAACTGAGGCTTTAGGAGGAATTTTTCTCTGCTTTGACAATTCTGGCTTAACAAGTTTCAACACTGTAATCGGTCACCTCGCTCTAACATACCTCAATACTGAACTTACCGTACTCTCAGTATTTTTCTTCTCTCTTTTAGGCTAGATACACCGTCAGTTTTCTACAGTCTCTCTATGTCAAGCCCATAAAGACCTAGCCAGGAGTTTTATCAAGTCTGTCTGGTGATTGTCCTGTACTGTAACCCTGGCCTGTTGTTGGCCTGTTGTTTCCAACCAGCGGTGCGATGAGAGTTTACACCTCTATTTGTCCATCCACTGAATAATAATACACTTCCTCCACAGGAGGGATGATTCAATCTGTGAGCTGTCTGACCTCAGCCAAGAAAGAGAACTAAACCGCAGCGCTCGCTTGTTGTGTGTACATGCTTTAATACTGTATGCCGCTAAAATGCTTGATGTGTACCCACTACACGTCTCACACGCACATGCTCACGCTCACACTCACACTCACACACTCACTCAGAGCATTCTTCCCACAAGAGCCTCAGGGTCAATCACCCCCGAATGCATATGCTCTGTTTTCGTTCATGCATGCCTCTTGGGGTAGAGTGTGTCTACTTAATCGGCCTTGATGTCCGTATAACGCTATCTTTCCATCCTTAAGCTTTGCTGTTGTGATCCGGTTATGGGACTGAGTTTGAAGAGCAACTCTGTGTTTTCTAGAGTGGTTTAGAGTAGTACACAGGAAAATTCTGAGTGTTAGTTTAACTCAGAGACTTGTGTACAGTCTCAAGAGATAATAGCGTACTAGTAACTGGACTAAACGGCTCTCTCTAAAATCGAGGGTTCCCTGTGTGCCGAGTCTGTCAACCAACAGATCCCTAACTTCATCACTAAGGTTTTCTTATGACCATCTGACGTACATTAAGAGAAAATCGGTTCGGTTGTCTGGTACAGAGATTTAAATGATGAATGTAATTGATGTTAACGTGTGTGTGTGTGTCTGTCTGTCTCCTGCAGAGGACCATTCAGTGTGGTGAGAAGATGTATGAACAGAGAGACGGGACAGCAGTTTGCTGTAAAGATTGTCGATGTGGCCCAGTTCACCTCCAGTCCTGGACTCAGCACAGAAGGTACGAGTGCACACACACACACACACACACACACACACACACACACACACACACACACACACACACACACACACACACACACACACACACACACACTACACACGCTGTTGGAATACTCGTTTCTATTATCTCATAAATACCCAAAGCTTTCACAGGATGATGACAATGATCAGTTGATTGTTGACTTCCGCCTGTCAAACTCAAACATGTCACACGGCGAGGTGTGAGGTGACAGAGGGGGCAAGTGTGCACCCTGTCGTGTTGGTGCACACATGCACATGTGAAGTCATCCAGAGGAGGTGAGATATTGTGTCAATAAGCCACAGAAAGGTGACGCTGTGGACCATGTGTGCACCCATCGGGATTCTGAGCAGATCACAACCACACAATGAGATGCGAGATGGGAGGAGAGAGCAAGGGAACAAGAGTTTACAGCAGATCGAATGAGAGATATGGAGTGTGAGGGAACTACTGGATGGAAGAAGGGAGCTCAAAAAGACTGAAACCTGATTTATACTGTGTTGCATGCTGGTGTCACGTGCTGAAAATAGCCGGTCTACGAGTTCACAATGCGCCGCATCGCGTCGTTTTGTGAGCTTGTACATTGGCTATTTTCGGCACGCAACGCCATCATACAATAGAGTATAAATTAACTCTTTAAGACCTGAGAACGCATCTGTGTGTCATTTTTAGATTTCGTTGGGCTATTCAAAAATAGCAGATATACAAGCTCATAGCGCTGCACCGAGTGCCGCGCTATGAGCTTGTAGATCTGCTATTTTTGAAAAATCGTGAAAAATGTTGTGCAAATCTTTGAATATATATATATTTAAAGCGAGCATTTCTAGCTAAAATGTTATTGCTTCTGGGGATTCTACAAATGTCTTCTAAATCAGTTTAAAACAGTTTTCTGAAACACTTATGTTGCTATAATATTAATGTCAGGGTCAAGGAGCCCCACAACGATATGTATTTGGCTGCGGACCCCCATCTCAAAAAAAAAAAAATCCAGGGACCCCCAGAAGCAAAGATTTGAGTAAAAAACAATTGCTTTATAGATATATATTCAAAGATTTGCAAAAAAAAAACACGATTTAAAAAAAAATAGCAGATCTACAAGCTCATAGCGCGGCACCGTGCCGCGCTATGAGCTTGTAGATCTGCTATTTTTTAATAGCCAAAAGTATAAAATATGGATAAAGTGGTTACACAGATGCGTCCCCCGGTCTTAAAGGGTTAAGCATGAGAGGAGTGCAGGTGGAATCTCTGGAGACAGGAGTATGGGGAAAGTGGGCAGTCTTCTGTGAGACAGGTTTACTACAGCCCATATATCCAGCCAGGTATTTTTAGAAAGCAATGAGAAGCGGTTCACTCCTTCAACCCCACACACCCCTTACCCCACCCCTCTTTTTTTTTCTTGTCCCTGCATTCACGTCTCAGTGCACCGTGGTCCGTGGAAGAGTTACTGGTGGCCTTTTGTCTGTTACGACAGGATATTTAAGATTCATGAACAGCCGACAAAGAGCAGCGGTTTCATTTACAAGGGAGACGGCCTCACAAAAGCCTGGCTTCCATTCAGTTCTATCTAATAATGTGTATTTCCTACACTATCATTTTGGTGAATTACTCTGGTCTGTATTTCTTTTTCTCTCTCTCTCTACCTTCAGTCTTTCATTAACTCATTAAGGTCTTTGGGTGTTTTACTTGAATTATAACTCTCCACCAGTTGTCAGGGAAGCTCAGTGTTGCCAAAATAGCCGCAGCAGAAACAATATCGTCTGTTTCTCGTCTCGGTGGGTCTCAAACGGAGTGCTGTGACCTGCACACACTCGGGGTGGTCTGGCTATTTTTGCCGAAATGAAAGTATTAAAAAATATTACCTTAGAGCTAGACGTTTTCAAAGGATATCCCTCCTATTTATTCACATTACATTTTTATTACCTAGGGAGACGGTGTTGGCATTGCTGTCACCCTAATGTACAAACTGAACATATTTATTACCTTATAGAACTGTTGCGAATTCAATCTTGTCTTTGCTGATTTTTCCTTCATTTAATTGAAGGAAATTCCCTGACATCCATCCGTTTTTATGTCTGTGATACACTAGGGTGTCAATTGGGCTAAGATCCTCTGGGGATACGGATATATATAATTGGGTGTCATCAGCATAGCTATGAAAGTTTCTATCGTGTTTTCTGATAACTGAGCCAAGTGGTAGCATTTATAAGTTAAAGAGAATGGGGCCCATGGAGCCCCGAGGGACACCACATGTCAGCTCAACTCTGTGAGAGGAGAAGTCACCAAATGACACTTTTTTAAAAGCGAACATTTGCTTCTGGGGGGTTCATGGAACAAAAATATTTTGAGGTGGGGGTCCGCGGCCAAATACATAATGTTGGTGGTCCTTGACATGAAAAAGTTTGAGCACCATTGATATAGCAACATGCGTTTTTCAGAAACCAGTTTGTAGACATTTGTAGATGCGTTCCCGGATTGAATGGGTTAAGTCTAAAAGAACAAGGACAGAGAGGTTTTTTGAATCAGTATTGATTCTGAGGTCATTTAGTACCTTGACTAGTGCTGTCTGTGCTGTGGTTTGCTCTAAAACCGGACTGAAATACCTCTATCATGTCATTTTAACCCATGCCGTTTAACCCATTAAGACCTGAGGCCGATTCTAAATCAGAAGTTCTCAAACTTTTTCGTGCCAAGGACCCCCAAATTTATATATATTTGGCCACGGTCCCGTGGACCCGAATCTAAAAAGGTTTTGTGCCAGGGACCCCCAGAAGAGAATATTTGTGTTAAAAATCTTCTTAAAAACGCTTAACATTTTTCAAAAATGTTCAAAAATAAGCAGATGTACAAGCTCGCAGCGCAGCACGAAGTGACGCGCTATAAACTTGAATATATACTATTTTTGAATAGCCAACTCTAAAATGACTCTAAAATGTTTCCTTCCTATTATCTCTGACGATATCTTTGTTACAATTACATTAAAGTAGCCAATAATCATATTCCATCACCTAAAGTTAAGATAATTTCTCTGGGAATTGTTCATATTTTCTGTCTCATTTTCTTAGCATTGGGTATTTGGCCTGACATTTCCATGCAACAGATAATTACACCTAATATTGGATTCCAAGGCTCACTGCAGCTTTGCTGTGACATTATAAAGCCCACCCCCCTGGTGTATTTCTGCATCCCCATACAGACTTACTGTAAGTAAAGGTGAATATAGAGTTTAGATGCCAGTTGGCATATTGGCATATGCCATCTTCTTCCTACCGTCCTCCTCGCCCTCTCGGGCCCAAGGCACATGACTGACACTCCAGACAAGTTTGCGTATCGATTTACTTAACGTTTGCCATTGTGGAACAGCCGGCAAAGTGTAGACATGAAATTATGCCACACATAAACACTGCATTTTCAGACCTCACACGGCAAAAGAAAGAGAGATGTTTGCGTCATTTTTGCTTAAGAATTATAAGATTGTAGGATAGTGGTTGTACCTCTGGACTAGTGTTAGAGAGAAGCACTTGTTCAGACACATGACCGCTTATTATAAGGTCCACCTCTCTCTCTCTCTCTCTCTCTCTCTCTCTCTCTCTCTCTCTCTCTCTCTCTCTCTCTCTCTCTCTCTCTCTCTCTCTCTCATATCTCTCATATCTCTCTCTCTCTCTCTCTCTCTCTCTCTCTCTCTCTCTCAGAATACAGCTCAAACCTGACCTGTGTGAACAGACAAACACAAGCAGGCAGTCATTCACGCACACACACACACACACACACACACACACACACACACACACACACACACACACACACACATTAACATCTTTGTAGTTTTGTACAATATTACTGTTGTATATGAGATAAATGTCAGGGTTAGGGCAGGGAGGAAGAGGATTAACAGGCACAAAGCATCATTGTCTCCAATGATGATGTGAGAAACAACAGTGGTGAAGGGTGAGCTCTGCGGTTTGCCCTCGTCTTGTGAGTGAGACTCTTCCTCTTGACTATGTCTGCTTCTCTCTTTGTTTGATCGTTCTTGTCTGTGGATCATTCAGAAAGACATTGGTAACATTCCCTCCAGACTCCAACACTGACTTGTACTTCTGTGTTGACAACAAACACAAATATGGACCCCCCCCTTAAAAGTTCAAATGAAGAAGTGTTTTAGCTTAACAAAAACAAATATAAATCAAATTTAACTTGACTGACTCTGTTGAGCACTTGGAAATGTGACTGGCCTTCAAGCGTGATATCACAGGAAATCTATTGAGCAAAATCCGAGAGGGCTGGTGTCTCCAACATTCCATCTTTTACACTGTCTGTTCCGTTCAAGTAAGTGACAGATTCTTTGCCAATTCCTGCGTTGTCAGCATCTGTTCAAAAACCCATTCCTAATGTGTGAACTGAGAATTCCAAGCTTTAGGTATAAGTATTTAAAATGACAAATTTCATCAGAGATGACTCTGGAGAGTCAATTTTACCAGGGACTGCCACCCTGTCGTTCTGGAGGCTGAGATAAACTGTTCTGAATCGTTCGTATACCAACTCACGTCCCACCATCTGTGGTTGTTCTTGGACCTGTCAGTTGAGTTTTAGATGCAAGCTGTGAAAATCAATCTGAAGAGCTTTCACAGCAGTCAGAATGACAGAACCCATTCCACTTTACATCAGAGTAGAAATGTGGATTTCTTGGTTCATTTCTGGTTGGCCTGAAACCTCTGCCTATTCGCTAGTTCATTTCTTCACAACCCTACACAGTAAAATGTGTTCAATGAAATTGTTATATTGAGGATTTTGCTGTGTAATTATGAAAGGCTCACACAAGGGCTTGTTTGTATGAGCCAATATCAAACAATGTTTTGATATTGGAATGTTAGAGAGGGAGGAAGAGATGGCAAAAGCTCTTATCCTGTGCAGCATTTTGCCACCCATCCTCTCTTAAATGTTCTGCTTCTGTAGTGCATTTATCCAAAGTGCTTTACAATGTGCATTGCATTCACCCATTCTCACAACGATGGCATACACAACCGCATGACAAGGCACCAACCTGCCCAGTGGGCACAGTTAAGAGATCAGTGTCTTGCTGAAGGACATCTTGACACAAAGCCAGAAGGAGCCATGGGGTCAAGCCGGAAACCTTCCGTTACCAGACAGCCTCTACTTCCTTAGCCACTGCCACCCCAATGAGCTCAGCTCCTGTTGAATGATCTCAGCTTGTCTAGTGGTGTGCTAGGCCTGGTCTTGACCACTAATTATTTGTATTGCCAGATATGTTTGCATTTTGCCCATATGAGGAATTTGTCTCGGTGAGGTTAAAAAACTCAAGGGGGAGAGACTCCAACTGAACCCTAGCACACCTACTTCCTTGCATCCCTTCCTGATGCCTATTTTTTGACACATGCTAGTATTTATTGATATAGTCTATGTTGGTTCCTTGTTCACATATGTTGTTATTTAGATATACGTACATACTGTTTGCTTGACCAAATGTTATGTAGAGAGCTTTTGCGCAGTACAGTATGTGGTCGTCACACCATCCGGTCATTTTAGATCCAATCACAGAACAGTTTCACTTGAGTTAGCATGCAGCTTCAATGTACTGTAGCACCAAAATAATCGCTCAGGTACACTGTCTACTCAATCTCTCTCTCTGTCTCTCTGTCTGTCTGTCTCAGCCAGTGGGTTGGACAGCAGGAGTCCCTGGGCCCTCAGACATAGCACGCATGCTCGCACGTGCGCATGCACGCACACATCTTGTATCACACTGACATACATGCACATTGTACACACAAAGACAGACACATACAGTACATGTAACAGGATCTTTTATCTCACACGTGCACGTGGGAGCTCACACACACACACACAAACACACACACACACACACGCACACGCACGCGCGCACACACACACACACACGTACAACAGTCGGCAGCTTTCCAGAGGTCTGTCTGGCCAAAAGGTCAGGCCTCTGAAGGAATGAGGCAGAACAGCTAGCCAGAGAATGAGTAGAATTCATCATGTTCCACCACCCGCACCTCTCTGCTCTCAGCTCCTTAATCTCCTTGCTTCTTTTCCTATTCCCTTTTCGTCGCTCTCACTAGTCCATCTGTGTATACCCCCCCCCCCCCCACACACCCACTTCCTCACAGCTCTCTCTTTCTCTACCCCTTCCTTTCATCTCCACTTTCTCCTTTCCTCTCCACCTACAGTATTGCTTCCTTTCTATTCCACTTTCTCCTTTCCTTTCCTCTCCTCTTCTTCCTTTCCTGTCCACTATTTCCTTTACTCTCCTCTCCACATTCTCCTTTAACTTTCCTCTCCACTTTCTGCCGCTAGAGGGCACTATCCCCCTGGGTCATAGCGTTATTTTTTGTATTGGAAATCCCATAGGGGAATCTTAGATTGCGTCTCTTAGAGAACTGTGTTCCAAAAATAAACAAACCACTTTGCCGATTTTACTCCTATGGATATGAAGCATCAGCAGGTAAAAAAGTACTAATCTATCCAAAGAGTAAGAAATTTAATTTTTTTCTCCAAACACAGACGTTATCAAATGTAACTCAATATCATAAACGACACAGAGTCGCATACCTGACAAAATCGCCGGGTGGTTTGTTTATTTTTGGAACATGACGCAATGACGCAATCTAAGATTCCCCTATGGGAACTCCAACACAACAAATAACGCTGTGACCCAGGGGTAGTGGGAGTGACGTCAGGACTTTTGTTGCGAACGCGGAAGGAGGCGCGGCGACCAAGTGGAGCTTACTATGTAACCGTGCTCGGGTTGTGAGTGAGTGTGTGTGTGTGTGTGTGTGTGTGAGTGTGTCTGTGTACAGCCGCGCTCTCATTGGCTCGCGCCCCCATGTGACTCGAAACTCCGTGCTGAAATGCCAGCAGCTGCACTGCCTGTCTGCAGCCGCCAGAGTCCGCCAGAGTGCACTACTACAGTGTGGTTGAAATATAGCAGCCACAGTCAATCTGCGTTCGCTTCCAGCGTTCGCGCGTCTTACTTGTACTATATTGCTTCCTTTCTACTCCACTTACTCATTTTCCTTTCCACTTTTGCCTTTTCTCTCCTCTCCAATGCCTCACTTCCTGTCCACTTTCTCCTTTCCCTTCCTCTCCACTCTCCTTTCTTCTCCACTTCCCCAGGTGGCATGGCAGCTAAAGTAACAATATGGTTGTTGGCTAACCCATTGTGAACTCACGCAAGCCTCACACATTGTGAACGAGCACACACACGCACACAACGAGCACACACACGCACACACACACACACACACACACACACACACACACACACACACACACACACACACACACACACACACACACACACACACACACACAGTGTGATCTAGTTTTAGTACCACGGCCTCCATCGGATGCAGGCTTTGACTCTCAGCAGGAGAAACACGGACCACTGTAGAGATCACATCTGTTCCCTCTCCCTCCCTCCTGCTTCTTGCTTTTTCTAATTCTGTTCTTCTCCCAATTGATTGTTGCCTGGACCGGGCGGGGCCAGCCCAAGAGACTGACATGGCTTTTGACTGACTGAGTCAGGCAGTCAGTGATGACGTTACAGCATTGATTAGTTAAATAGCTCAGGTTCTCACCAGACGCCATGGTTTTGTGTATAAAATCCAGGCATGGATAAGCAGTCAGTAAAGCACCCTTAGTCCAGTACCTGGCCTGTAGACCTGTTTGCAATTTGGTGTTGGGGGAATTTCTCACCTGAACTGAGTCAGTGGGTCCCTAGACATGAAAAATCACGGAGGTGCTTGTCCGCCAGAGTGGCACGAATGGCGCAATGGCCAAATCAAAAATGGCCGCCATCGGCTATGATGAAAATCCACCTCATTTGTTTTTGAGTGGATATACACATGTAATACCTCCATTTTGACTAATTGGGGTGTGTGGAATTCATTTTTGATATTGTTATGACCATTAAGGGTGATTTTGACCTTGAAAGGTCATGGTCAAGGTCATTTTACTATTCCAAAGACATTTGCCATAACTTGGCCATTGTTAGGAGTAAAAACAAGTGCAATAAGTCTAATCCAACTCATTCTGATATTTAAAATTCCTTTCTGATATTATTTTGACCATTAAGGATCATCTTGTCATTGAAATATCAATATCAATGTCATTATTCAATAACTTGATTTTTTTCTTCAGTCACTTTTATTGTATTTCTTTCATAATTATTTGTTTTATTTATAACAAAAGACATGAACGTGAAAAATATAACAATTCTAAATATCTCCCTTTAACCTTTATTTGATTTGGGTGCTTTAATTAGAAAATAAGACAAGATAAGAAAATAAAAGTGACATACAAATAAAATCATATTTTTTTTTACAATTTCTTACAGTGCACCATATATGTGTGCATGCTGGTTAGTGTGATGGGTTTTTACATGAAGGATTTTCCAGTTTTCCATGGCATAATATGATGCACGGAACTCCAGCAGCACGGCAGCCACATGGCAGAGTGTCGCACTTGCCTGCACACTTGCATACTCGGTGGTAAGGGCTTCAGACATTTTGCTGGCAGTAGCGTACCAAAGTGCTCCTCCCATCCATGTTCCACTGTCTCTAATCTTGCCTCAGGTTCCTTGGCTGTCGCAAGCAGGTGGCAAGCCCTGTGCTCCAGAAAAGCAACATGTTTGATATGACCTCTGATCACACTACTTATGGAGGGATAGCATCAATTCCAGCGCTGGCACTGGTATAGCTTTCCCTGAGGTCATCAAACGTCTCAGCAGCTGTACTTGACCTGGCCCCTGCCCGGACTCGTACCAAGTACTTCTCTGCCAACGCTGTGTCTTGTTCTGTCAAGGTGTCTGCCTCTCCAAAGTTTGTTAAATATTGTACTGGGTCAGAAGCCATAGCTGCACCTTGCTCATGTAGTCTTCTACAGTCAGGATATGTGCCTTGATCACTGTCTTGGCTAGTGGTGCTCCACGATGAGAGACTGCTTGATGCAGTGGAAGCATGCGCCGCTTCTCACCAGTGCCATACTACTGCCAGATCTCCTTCACCCCCAGTGTTTGGAAGTATGGGGTGTAGCATAGCAGTAATGCGAAGGTGTCTGTATCATTGGAGACTATGACAACTCTCTTGCTCTGTTTCACACGAACACACCACTCCAAATGCACCACCAATCTGGTGTCAGCCTCCTCAATCCAGTTCAAGAGGTCTGGGATCTTTTCACCACCAGCCGCCTTTGCTGGGAGCACCTTATCTTCAGAGACAACAGAGCTGGCAATGATGGTAGCATTGCCACAGGCTTGACTGCACACCATATCCCGAACTAGCAGCTGGAGATTCCGCTTGTTCTCCTCAGACGCCCAGAACTTGTCAAGTTGCTGAGGGATGGGTGTGTCTCTGTTCATGCCAATGATGTCGATTCCTGTTCTTGAGTCTGTGTGCCGCATGCGCTCCCCTTCCTTTAGAGACATCTCAATGTAGGAATCGAGTATGAGATGGATGAACCCTGGCTCTTGGCAGAGGGATAATGTTGAGCTGATGATGGCGTTGATGACAGCACCTGAAGTAGGGAATTGTGCAAGTGGCATCTGCCGCATTTTCGACATGAAATCTACCACAACATGAGTGGCAAGAGTAGACTTTGGACTGAGGTCAAGTTCAGGCTCAATCTCACTGACAAGTTTTGACTTGTTGACATGAGCTGGAAGGTCACCATCAAAAAGGGGAAATGCTGAGAGCACATCATGAGTAAGTATCTGCCGGATGTTCATGCCCCGCTCCTTAGCAATGTCCATACTCCTATGTGCCTCGGCCATGTCTTTGGATGAGACTAACTTCTGCTCCTTCAGAATGGTTGTTGGCGTCTTCTGCGGTTGCTCGTTGAACTGAGGTAACTTCCGCTTTGGTATGGTTGTGCTCATTTTCTTGGTCTTCTCAACTAACCTCTCCTGTCTGTATGAGCAGCAGACACGCTCCCCATTTTTTAGACAATTGAGCAGACGTGGAGTGACCCCTCGGTCAACAGCTTGTTTTGTGAGCAGATTGTGCTGTGGCACAGGCACATTGACCATCATTGAGTATCGATTCTGACGCTCTAGCACGAAGTCCAGCAGCTTCGCCACATTCCGGTTGAATGTAAGGCGGCGAGTGGTACTCAATGCATGCTGGAGATGGCATTCTGTATGTTTCATGGTGTGGTTGTTGGTGAGAAAGTTGAGGACATTGGTGACTGACCCAATCTCGTGGAACAAGAGCTCGAACTCTGCCACAGAATTTGCATTGTGTGTGGCTCCTACTACAGAGTGACCTCCTGGACCCTTCGACACTCGCTGAATGGTCTGCTCAACCTTCATGTCACCTCCTACAGCCCTCATGTCACAGATCCCGAATAACCCACTGGCCTATAGAGAAGCGCTGGTAGAGCTCAGGATATGTGAACTCTTGCACCTTGATTTGTTCAAGATACCATGAGCCATGACGCAGGTAGTTTATGCAATCACGTTCTGCAAAGATTGGCATAGAGTCCGCATGTAGATTCCAGTTTCCTTCTCTTTCGGAGACTACAGCATTCTTGATGACGGCTACCAACAAAATTCTTATTTGATTTTGTGGTATGGTTTTATTTGTATATCACTTTTATTCCTACATAGTGTAGTTTGCTAATTTCAACACCCAATTAAAATAAAAGTTAAACAGAGATGTTTAGAATTGTTATTTTTCTCATGTACATGTCTTTTGCTGTAAATAAAACAAATTATTATGAAAAGGAATACAATAAAAGGGATAGTAAAGTACAAAATCGTAATTGAATTATTGAAAAATGACATTGACATTGATATTTCAATGACAAGATGATCCTTAATGGTCAAAACGATATCAGAAATGAATTCTAAATGTCAGAATTAGTTGAAATAGACTTATTGCACCTGTTTTTACTCCTAACAATGGCCAAGTTATGGCCAATGTCTTTGGAATAGCAAAATGACCTTGACCATGACCTTTCAAGGTCAAAATCACCCAAAATGGTCATAACAATATCAAAAATGAATTCCACACACCCCAATTAGTCAAAATGGAGGTATTACATTTGTTTATACATTCAGAAAAAAAAAAAGTTGGAATTTCATCATAGCCGATGGCGGCCATTTTTTATTTGGCCATTGCGCCATTCGTGCCACTCTGGCGAACAAGCACCTCCGTGATTTTTCATGTCTAGGGACCCACTGACTCAGTTCAGGTGAGAAATTCCCCCAACACCAAATTGCAAACAGTTCTACAGGCCAGGTACAGGACTACCTCCTCCATTCCAAACTAGAGATCTTGTCAAGACATATTTTAATTAATTTAATTAAAGTAAAAGTATCAATTCCACAATGTAGAAATACTCTGTTACATGTAAAAGTCTGGTATTCAGAATGTACTTGAGTAAAAGTACAAAAGTTTTCAAAACGTACTTAAAGTACAAAAAGTAAAAGTACTCATCACGCAGTATGTCCCATTTCAAAATGTATGAAAATCTTTTTCGAGAATAGCAAATCTACAAGCTCACAACGCGACACATTGTGAGCTTGTAGATTTGCAAGAAAATTGGAAATACTCAAGTAAAAGTACTTCAAAATTGTACTTAAGTACAGTACTTGAGTACATGTACTTAGTTACTTTCCACCACTGGATTTCATGGGGACATCCCTACTTAACTTCACATTGTTTTCTATCACCAATCTTATACAGTCTGTTCTCTCTTTTCCTCTTAATTTAAATTAAAGCAGTGATTTCTGCAGATTTGTAAGCCTAGCTTATCAATGAAATGAATAAATAATATTGTAGCACATCCCCCCCCCCACACACACACACACTCAGTTTGTTGCCTCCTGGTCTGCTGCGAGGATAACGGGGGTCGAGTCGACTCCCTCGGAGCACTACAACGCTACAATAAATCAATACAAATAGCACACTCATGGCTGAGCAGCTACAGTATCTTGAAAATAGATGTCGATACATTATGTGCAAATAAATTATGAAAAATCTGATCATTTGAAGGTTACTTGAGGGTTCCCACAAGGTTCAGTACTAGGCCCAAAACTGTTTATACTGGACATAAATATAATTATGAGCAAGGTCTTTTAAGGTCTTAAAAGTTGGTTTCATTTGCTGACGACACAATTAAAAAAATATTAACAATCATTAAACCAAAGTAGAATTTGTAGAATTTGTAATAAAATTGGTAATCAAGCACAAATCAAGATAAATGATGTTGAGTTAGAAAGGGTGTATGAAAATAAATCTGTGGCCGTGGTAATAGATCAAAAACTAGTCAAAGGACCCAACTTGTGGAATAGTTGTGACGATTAATTGAAATGCGTAATACATGTCGCATCTAAGGATATTGTATTTGGAACTATTGATTGATTGATAGATTGATTGACAGGTAGATTGAAAACTTTATTAACAAGTTTGTTAACAGTACAGGTAGCATAGTCAAAGGTTATTCTAAAAGGATGTTTTATTCTTTTTTTTTAACTTATATTCTTATTTTCCTTCTTTATTTCCTTTTTTTAATCTTTTGTACTAAAGGGGTTTAGGGTATCGTATGTGTAAGAAGGGCAGGTCATATAAGATAGGGCTTCTTTCTAGATATAGTATACCTTTTTTGTAAAAAAAATAAATTGTACTCATACACCTTAAATTGAAAAAAATACTAATATTATTTATTAATTCCTATGCACACTCGTTTTTGTAAAGATTTATTTTTGGTGAGGAAGTGTAATTATTGTGATACCTGTGGCACAAATAATGTTTCTGCCGTTATCCATCATCTCCAGCAGTAGTTGTTAGGGAGGGATGTGAATGGCGGTGGGACCGCCAGACAGCGTTAAAGCGGCAGGCAGTACAGGCCCTCAAGGTAGCCACTTATCCCAGCTTTAGTAGCATTAGCATCATGTGCAGAGCTGGAGCACGCCTTGTGTTGGTCCTCTGAGGATAAGCTTAATGTTAGCACAGAGACCAGGAGCAACACACGCACACTCACGACTTCAGCTCAAGGCTTAATTAAATGTCAGCACATACTTAAAAAAACCAATATACAGTAGTAACAAGTGTGTATGTGCGTGCGTGCGTGCGTGCGTGCGTGCGTGCGTGCGTGCGTGCGTGTGTGTGTGTGCGGGCGCAAGAATCATGTACGTAATTGTCTCCTTGTGTTAAGTTACATCTCTTCCGCATCTCTTCGGTACAATAAATGTGTCAACGGTAAACATGGGAATGCCATGCTGGGAATGTGCAATACCCAGCTGCAATATATATGATTGAGCATTGCTTATGTTAGCACATGGCGGCTATTTCAGTCAGGAGCGTACAATTTCGCAGAAGAAAAGGATATTAAAAGTTAATGCAGTTAAGAGGGCTAACTGCATTAACGGCATTTTCAGGGAATGAGTTTTGAGTGTGTGCTTAAGGTGGAAAGGTTATATATGTGATATATGTCTTTATTTGGCCTCCAGCATCAAGCCTTCTCTCTCAGAATAGCTGCTGCCAGGAGGACAGACAGACAACCACCTATTGGAACAGATGAATGCGGGGATGTTGGATGGTAGAGGGAGGAATGAGGATGGATGGGTCGAATGATGGAGAGATGAAGGATGGTTGGATTCTAGAAGGAGGAACGGAGGATGGTTGGATAGGTAAAAGGAAGAATGGAGGATGAGTGGATGGAGGAATGAAGGATTGATTGATTGATTGATTGATTGATTGTTTGACAGGCAAAAACAAATGCATATACATATACATACAAATGTAACTGTACATATCCTTCAAAAGTATATAACACAATAAAGCTTGAGTAGTTATTTGCAATTGTGTTCCTTTGAGTGTGTTTGTAAACTGAGTGCAACGTGTTGAGGTAGAAAATATGAGAATTACTGAGAGAGAGAAGGTGGTCAGGTAAGGTTGGAAACAATTCCTCTAAATCAATATAAACTAGAAAAGTGTGCTCCTCGGAACACAGGTCTCCACCAGGCCGGGTTGCCTACCCAGGGCCGCAAACGTAGGAAGTTTTTTGAAGTTTTTGGGATGAAGGTTCTTCCTTGGCTTAGTGGGAATGTGCGTGCAAAGTTTCCCAGCAATCAGGCGCTGCATTCATGATGTGTGGCATTTTGTGCAAAACGGACCACCCCCACAAACGAAGCCAATCATAGTCAATCGGAAAGGAATATGAGAAATGTGACAGATACGTCTTGATCACATGACTACAGAGGTAATGATTTATGTGAGGTTCAGACTTGTAGTAACAAAAAATGTGTGTCTCAAATCTTTCTCATGGTGGCGCTATAACTGGCTGATAAATATTTTTTATTGTATGACCAACTGTTCAAGAGTTATAGGCTAAAATGTGAATCGGCCTGTTATAGTGCCACCATGAGGCCAATTTGAAAAATGTAGGGTGGCTTTTCTTCTGTGGCCTAGTGGGAATTTGTGTGCAAAGTTTCACGGCAATCGGACCACTCCTCTAAACATTGGAAGCCAATCTTAGCCAATCAGGATGGAATATGAAAAATCTGACATAATGTGTACCCATTGGTGTGATGTTTGGACAAAATCTGTAGGAGTAAAAAAGTTTTGGGGCAGAGGTTCTGCTCTGGCCTCCAGGGAGTCTGTGCGCACAGTTTCACGTCGATCAGGCCAGCGGTGCTGGAGATTAGCTGTACACAGACGCAGGGCTGTGCAGAGACCACTGGAGGGGCAGGTGCTCAAAGTTCATAAAAGGGCATAATATTTGAACTTTTTTGGGCGTCCCTCGTGCCATTTCACACCAGAAATGTCATAGGCGGATTATGAGAAAATGGGCCCTTGGCACCGACACGCAAAATACCCCCCCATTGGTCTCACTGTCTCTCCAGCTCTTTATAGAAAATATTTTTGTCCTGGTGGAGTGAATGAGGAGGAATCAATAATATGATGATCAGTAGTGTTATGGTGATGATGATGAGGATGGTAGTAGGACATAGTAGAACAGGTGAACGTATAGCCACAAAAACAAACATTTTATGACCAAGTAAACAAGGAAGCAAATACAACAAAAACACACACACATAGTGTAGGCTCATATATACTTTCGCACACACATATTATTGCCTATATTTATGACAGGGTCGTGATTCGCAAAAATACGTTATATGACTGAGCACAAATGAAATCATAGTCTTAGACATGTGCAATGGTTAATGACAGCTCCTCCTAGTGTTTAAAGGTGTTAAATACATAATTCATGTTGCACTGTGGACTGTTTCAGAGCATTGCAGCCTCCTACATTGGACAGAGAGAGAGAGAGAGATGTCCATGCGTTACACACTTATTAGACTCCACCATACGGCTCTGTGTGGCTTTGTATCCAATGTAGAGACTCCAGGGTTTATACTCAATATCTCCAGATTCTTCACGCACCATCCATCCCGTTTAAAATGACAGAACAATTCACCATTTGCATTACTGAGAGTCATGTTGGAATATTGATTGGTTCAAGCTATTTCGTTGCTGTCCCCAGGCTCATCACTCTTGTCACAACTCTGAGGCTCCCTCATATGACATATTTTCTCTCTTCCTGCGTTGTGTTTTTTTATTCTCCTGCCGAAGAAAAATTGTACGTCTGTCATTTTTAAAATGACACTGTTTTGTATTCATCGTAGCTGTTCTTCTCCAGTGACGGTCTCTCCAGTGACACCCCCACATACATGTAGCTATCCCCCCTCCTTGTCCTCTCGGCTTTATTAACACTCCCCTTTCAGAGCTAATTAAAGTGGGAGAAGCTTATTGCAATAGACAGCACTGAACACTGACACTGTAAGTAATGAGCTAAACAACCATCACTTGGAAACCAAACTGCAGGAAGGACCTGTTGCTGTTTCACATAACGTCTGTCTGTGATGATGTGTCATTGCAATGTGAGCAGCCTACGGTAGCGTGACCCTAATTAGTGCACTGTGCAAGCTCTACATTTTGCATTAGTCCTGTGAGCGGTAAGCGCTAAGCAACATAAAAGCCCATCTCAGCTTTCTGACATGCAAAGCGTTTTAATCGTTGAGCTGGGAGTGCTGCAAGATTCTGCTTCTCCTCCAAAGGGGGTTAAAGAAGACGTCACATTGTCACGTGAAGGATTCTCTTTGGCTCTGCTGCCTTGTTAGGGATGCTGTAGAAGAAACCGTTCTAAATTATTTAGAGAGATTGTAGGTGTTTACAGTGCCTGCTTCTGATGATGATGATGATGATGATGATGATGATGAATGCATCATACGGTACTGTAATCGGCATAAAATTATGAAATATGATGGGGGGATGATTATAGGGGTTGGCGACATGACTTAAAAGTGACTAAGTGGATGCCTGTTGTGATGCCTGAGTTGTGACCTATGCCTGTTGGGAACGCATGCCCCTTCGGTTATGCATTACCCGTTGCATTATCATAGTACTTGGCATCATATCGAGGACATCAGGGATCTCCATACATTGGGCATGAAAGGACACAGAGTCACAGACAGACATACAGAAATCTCCATATACTGTAAGGGACACGTACAGACAGACACACAGATGCAGAGATCGTTGGACTTTCTGTTCTCGATAACCACTGATCCGACCGACTTCCCAATCTGCAAAACACACCATCGGTTCCTCTGTGGTACACACGGCAAGTTCAAGTTACAGTATGCATATTTTGTGCATTTAAAGATGGATATCACAATTTAACACATATTCCGTTATTACTCAACACCATTCCTCCAAGTTATTATGTCTTTATTAAAGCTGTACTATGTAACTTCCGTGTCCTAGCTGAGATCCAAACTAGGGTCTATACCACTGAGCCAATAGATCATGCCTGCTTGTTTAGAGGGAGAAGTTGAATTTTGACCTTCAGGCAGTACCAATTGTCAACCAGAAGTGGTCCTACCAGACCACACGATCTAAATGTCTCAATAGAAGAGCAGGGAGACTAAATACAACCACTATAGATATTGTATTAACATACAGTACTCTACCATACAGATTGGTCAAAATAAAATTGTATTCATTTGCAAGCTTTATTTTAGAACTTCTGAATAACACAATTTAACATTAAATAAATAAATAAATATTTATTGATAGACCTTTTGCCCATTCATTATTTTTCATTTCCATTGCATTATTAGATGATAATCTCAGGGAACTCTCACCCAGCCATAGTCCCTTATACAGTACTAGACAAAAGTCGAGAAAACATGAAAACCCTCAAAAACGTCTTACAGCTAAGGTCTGGAAAAATCTGTGTAGGCCAGGAAAACGCATGGAAAACGGGTGTGTCACAATCTGGGAATCCATTCGGCCAAAAAAAGGGAGAAAAATATTCTTTGTTTTTGCCTCTGGGGGTACGACCTCCTTTTTTTGTGTAAAACAGGAACTCATTTTGGCTCCCCCCCCTTCTTAGTCCACTTTCCTCCCGGGTGCTTCTGTGTTTATTCTGTTTTCTGTGTTAACGACAACATTACATGTTTAAGGCAGTGCTGTTAGCGGAATCTGTCTTGAGACATTACTTGTGTCATGACCTGTGTGTGTGTGTGTGTGTGTGTGTGTGTGTGTGTGTTTGTGTTCTCAGATCTGAAGAGGGAGGCCAGCATCTGCCACATGCTGAAGCACCCCCACATCGTTGAGCTGCTGGAGACCTACAGCTCAGATGGCATGCTCTACATGGTCTTCGAATAGTGAGTCTCCGTTTTCCGCGCACTTCCAGTCTTCCACCATTATGCTAAATCTGTGGTTCTCAAACATTTCCATGTCACCAACAAGGACCAACGAATTCATGTTTTTGGCCGGGACCCCCATCTGAAAAGACTTTGTGCCTGGGGGAACCCAATAACAGAACAATGTTGTTGTTCACATTTTTCAAAAATAATTCAAAATGTTCCTAAATATTCCACATTTTTCAAGATTTCTCAAAATCTTTAAAAATAGCCGATCTATAATCTATAAAATAGGGTTAAAGTGGTTCAACTGATTTTGATGCTGTATTGACACATTTTGCTTGGTGGGGTCCTGGAACCCCACCAAGGACCCCTGCGGGTCCTAGGATCCCAGTTTGAGAACCAGTGTGCTAAGTAAATGGGTGTCAACATGTTTTAAAATAGCCACTGTCAAAAATCTGGCACTATCACTCATCACAGTGGAAGAAAAAAAGATCACACACATCAGAGGGTGGAAGTCATTGTTGATAGGGGGTATGTATCCGCAGCAGAGAGTGTGAACAAGGGTTGATCCATTTGGTGGGGGGGGGGGGCATGATTTGATAGGAAGGGAGGAGGTTGGCAGAAGAGGATGAAAGAACTGAGTGATAAGTTGAAGCTGTTGATGGAGGGAGAGAGAGGGGAACCCCATGGTGGTTCATATCCAGTGCTGGTATGAGAAAGCTTGTTAACTGAGAGAATTGAATGAAGGAATTGCGAGAGATGAGTAGAAAGAGAAAGACGAGAAAAGAAAGGAAGAGAGGGAATCTGTTAAGTGTGGCGCTCTGTATGAAGGGCTGAGATGAGATTAAGATTTTACACCCGCCAGCTCATCTCAAAACAACACACACCCATACACAGAACCTCTCCATATCTCGTTCTCTCTTCCCTCCTTCCAGAACTAATTCCTTTATCATTTAATTCCATTATCACTGATCGTGCAAGTCCTGGAGTCTTTCACATAGTTCTATCGTAGGCCATGGTGCGGGGAGACTTTCCAGAAAAATTCACACAAACTTGTTTTGAGCGCTCGCTTTGGCAGGCATGCACAAGCCTGCATAAATCACATGTACTGCATGCACACACAGGAGAGGGAAGGTGGTAGTACTGAGACAGGCTTTCAGCAGTGTGGTGCTTTGAGGCGCAGATAGATAATAGAGCAAAATAGATAAACACGTACACCCTGTCATCAGGTCTACCCCCACACAACCAGGAATGTGAAGTAGCACGATGGCACACACTAAATCCATAGTGTTAAATTCTGAGACGGGACCCATAGGGGTCAGACGGGACCCATAGGGGTCAATTTTAGGCTTGCAACTAATCAATTTAATCGATGGTAAAATAAAGTATAATTTCAATATAATAATATAAACTTTTTTGTTCTTTTTGGGCGGTGAAACCGCCCCTATAAGTGAGATTTGGAAAAATGTACAAATATCTTGGGCAGTGAAACCGGCCCTAAAAGTGAGGTTTGGAAATTTGTACAATTATCCTGCGCTGTGATTGGCCAATCACAATCTATTCAGGACTGTGATTGGCCAGTGTCACATGACACATGTGCATAGCCCTATATAAGCAACCATAACTTAAAAAAAACCAAATTATTGTTTTTTTTAAGTTATGGTTTTGTCCATCATAAAGTGTGTTTTACAAAAGATAAATGTATTTATCTTTTGTACATGATTGATCGACTCCATTCAGTATTGTGATTAGCTAGCAAGACACATGCTGACACTAAGTGGCTCTTTCAGATCAAAGCATATATATTGGTTGACTCCATTCAGTATTGTGGTTAGCTAGGAAGACACCGCCCACTTCACACAGGGTGTGATTTTTTAAATACAGCAGGAAAAATTGCATTGCATTGCAACGCTTTGCGAGCTTGTATTATTATGCTATTTTTGCATGACACATGAGTTATAAAATAGGGCATAAGTGGTTAATCAGACTTTGATTTAGTCAATTATAAAAAATCTATTAGAAAAAATCTATAGGATTCATTGAACATACAAATATATGATATTAATATTATAATATAGTATAGGATGTAAAAAACGTGCTTCTCGATTATTCAATTAAAAAAGTAAATCGAGGGGGCACGGTGGCGCAGTCGGTAGCGCTGTCGCCTCACAGCTAGAAGGTCCTGGGTTCGATTCCCGCCGGGGACGCTGTGGGCACTGGGGGCGTGTCTTCTCCTCCGCGTCATCAGCGCCCATACCCTAGGTGGGGTTGGCGAAAGGGCCTTCTCTGTGTGGAGTTTGCATGTTCTCCCCGTGTCTCCTAGGGTAGTTAATACCCTCACAAAAACATGTAGTAATCCTGGTCACTATACCGCCTCCCCCATGACAGCCGGGGCGCCTGATGGAGGGGAAGGGAACTGGTTGGAATAACGTGTTCCTTCCACGCGCTACGTCCAACCAGGGAAACTCCCCCCTGTCAGGTGACAAGAAGGTCAGTTGGCTCTCATGCCTGAAGGAAGCATGAGCTCGGCCCTGGCCTCCCTACTGTGGGGTGACAGGTGTAATACTGGTGTAGGGCTGGTGTAGTGCCCAGGATCACTTAGGAAATTGGCACCGGGTGAAAAAAATGGGTTACAAAAATCGTGGGATAAAAAAAAAAAAAAAAGTAAATCGAAAGTAATCGATAGAATAATCGCTATACACACACACACACACACACACACACACACACACACACACACACACACACACACACACACACACACACACACACACATGTGCATGTGTAGTTGTGTAAGTAGGCTAAATTGAGTGGATGCTGTGTGGCTCAATGACCATATCTTAAAAGCCCATCCCTAACAGCTTGCATCGATTGTGACGGGCACTGCTGGCCTGTGCATTGAGCCACGCTGTCACCTCAAGCAAGAATTTGATCTTAACTGTTCTGAGAAGCTGTTTGAGGCGCATCATTATTGTAAATTAATCTGCAGGGCTTTTTCAATGCAAAGTGCTAAACCTCTTAGTTACAGTAATACCTTCTCCTCCTGGGGACTCGATTAATATCGTAGAGCTGCATTACTGTTCACAAATATTCTAATCTCTGTGAAATACTTTCATGTGCTTCGGTAAATATATATATATTTTTTGTTCTGACTGAGATGCACACACACACACACACACACACGCGCGCGCGCACGATCACTGCGATCCACAGAGACGAGACATAATTACTGGTCTTCCTCTCTTGAACCATGCCTATTCACCTCTACAAGCAGCCAGGGACAAACAGTGTTGAGGTTTTAATAAGAGTGACCTTTCCTTTCCTCCTGGATGCCTGCACTGACCTTTATATCACACTGACCCCCTCTCCTTTCTGTCCAACCCCTCTTGCCTTCTCTCTCTCAGCATGGATGGAGCAGACCTGTGCTTTGAGATTGTAAAGAGGGCAGATGCCGGCTTTGTCTACAGTGAAGCAGTTGCCAGGTGAGATTTGTGCATATACAGTAGCTCATAATTCATTCTTCCATGACAGCTCCAAATCACTGCTTGATAAAGTTGGTACACATATCAATGCAGAAGTCACATTCTCACCATATTACTGTATATTATATTGCATTGACATGCAGATAAACACTTTCAAATGACTTTGGATGTTGTAGTTTGTGCTGTTCCTCTTGTGTGACATTGCTGTGACAGCGCTTTTCTATTCTCTCCTTAGTCACTACATGAGACAGATCCTCGAGGCGCTACGGTATTGCCATGACAACAATGTCATTCATCGAGATGTCAAGGTATTCCCGACTAGAAGTTGTTTGGGTTGCTTATTGTTTTGTTGCCTGGCCTATCAGGAAGTGGTGCAGTCTGAGAAAAAGCAACAACTCAGTTAGTACACCACGTTACAAAGGCCTTGTTGAATAAATGTTGGGTTGAATTGCTTTAGTTTTTTTTTTCTCTCTGCACCGTGACCTTAGACTTGACATTTTCCAGATAAAAACACAGAGAGAGCAAATGGCTGACTCTCCACTACTCTTGTTTTGATTACTCTGTTCTTCTCAAGGCTCTCTTGATTTCTTGCGCATGAAACCAAAACAATTAATAGCCTTTTTATTTTTGTGTTTGCACCTGAATCCTTGATTGAAGGACTCTTGTTAGGAAGATAGGGAGACAATGAATAAGAGAGCCAAAGAGAGAGGGGAGGTGTTTTTACACAAATTCACTTAGTAAAATGGCCTGAGCCTGCATGATCTCTGTGATCAGAGCCAAATCAAGGGATGGTCTCCAGTGTGACCATGGCCTCTGTTGGATGCTGCAGAACAATGCAGATTTTGGCAGGCTGTTGTCACACACAGTGTTACATACACAAACTGTACTAACAACTAACAAACTGGTAGATATAGGTAGGTGGTCAGACAAAGTGGTTTGTGATTGACAGCAGACCTGCTGGTTCACAGTGCACTTTGACCGTTGGACAACAATGAACTATGATTTTCATATTTCACTTGCAACTTTGAGTTATTATTTAATATGTAATTTGTCTGTTCTGCCCTTTCTATGAATGTTTTATCTTCACCTTGAGTTGGTTTGTTTGTACAGTATGCATTATAATTGTCCATGATTGTGTGTGCCTCCACCTACGCATACAATAGACTCAAATGTGAATGATTGTATGTGTGTGGACTCAAGTACATGTATTTACAATATACATGTATTGATTGGTGGGTGTGTGTGTGTGTGTGTGTGTGTGTGTGTGTGTGTGTGTGTGTGTGTGTGTGTGTGTGTGTGTGTGTGTGTGTGTGTGTGTGTGTGTGTGTGTGTGTGTGTGTGTGTGTGTGTGTGTGTGTGTGTGTGTGTGTGTGTGTGTGTGTGTGTGTGAGAATCATCCTTCTGTTAAGTTACATCTCTTTCGCATCTCTTCGGTACAATAAATCTGCCACCAGTAAAAATGGGAATGCCATGCTGGGAATGTGGAATTCCCAGCCGCAATATATGAGTATGTGTGTGTTCTGTAGGTAACCCTGAACCTGTAGTATTTCGAAGAAACACATTTTCAGCCCCCAAGCCCACAAACCGGCACAATGAGTAAAAGCATCCTGGTCCCATCAGAACTCTTAATAAGTCTTTCCTTCCAACGAACGCCTCTCATCTCCTCTGTCTGCAGCTCGCTCTCAACATTCACAAATAAGCAGAGTGAAACACAATTCCCCTGGCAGCTCCCTGCGACTGTGAATTTAATGGTTTTTATATCGCATTCAGGGAGCCTGCTAGTGGTGCTCCTTTGTATACGTGTTTTATTGCCTATCCCAGAGACTCGTAATGCATATTATACGGCTGCAGTCGGCTCCCAGCTTGTGGATTACTATCTCTCCCTAAGCATACGGGCTGGCATACTGTATTAGTCATCTGGGCCTATAGAGTCCTATCTCTCCGTCTGTCCTCTGTCCTTACCCTGCTTTGCTCCCTGGCTGAGCCCTCACGATTCCATTGTCTCTGCGTGAGTAATGAGGTTGCCAGTCAGTCAGTTCAGGGGCATGGGAGGACAGAGCCAGCTGTTTATTTGTGTGTGTGTGTGTGTGTGTGTGTGTGTGTGTGTGTGTGTGTGTTGGAGACAGAGGAGGAAAGAGGGAGTGGTTATTTGACTTGTACTGTATCTCTTCCATTCACAAATCTTTACAGGCTTTCCTTTCTCCTATTTCTGCTAGACTTTACTGCCAGTAGCCCACGTGCTGCTGCTGTTGCTGCACTGTGGGTTTTAATTTACACTTGTGCTGTATAAGTTTTCATTCTGTCCATTGTCAGAATCTCTCCGGGTGGCGTTTTGCTGTTTGTGTTGACCACAGTAGCAGTCTAGCTACGTCAGTCCAACTCAGTAGAATTACAGAATCAATATGTTCACACAGTGTATCATACTGACCACAGCAATGATACTGCATTCAGCAGCGCACAAATTCCTCTTCGCTGAGATCTTTATTTTATTTTTATTTTTATCTTATTGTCCCACACACTGCTTTGATAAAGTTACATAAACCTGCAATGTTGCAAGGCCTGTTTTCTGACAGATTTCATCGGCAGGCTTGTGTGTTTTCCCCCACTGCCTCCCATCTTATACTACAATTAGAAAAGGGTGGATTTTGCCTCATAATTTGGCCACTAAGGTTCCCTGAGCGCCCTGGCAGTGGACAAACTGTGCTATCTCTCTCCATTAATTAATTGCCATCTGGTTGTGTTTGTTGTAGCTTAATATATTTATATGTGTAATGACATTGACCACACAATGCAGGTGTTATTTATTTTTGGACCATGCAACAGCAATAAGGGACGGCATGTAGGGAGGTGGATTATGACTGCAGCCAACTTTTTTTCCAAACAGTACATGGTACGTTGCTGACAGATTGTAGACATAAAACAATATCACAAGTGCATTGGATTTCATACCAATCACATGTCGGTTGGACAATGTAGACGCCAAAACCTTTTTGTGAAAGCAACAATAATTCCCATTTCCATCACTACTCAGTTTGTGTTCGCTCATGGGCAGCAAGTAACACAACCGTCTCCAGCAGACACACAACCAGCAGCGTATATGTTTTTACTGTGGGAGATGAGGAGGGAATAACTGTCCCCATCACTCAAAGGTGATGGGGACAGTTGGGAAAAGTTTGAAGTCAAGATAAACTCATCAATATGATGAAGACAAGTGAGTTGAATGATCCCTGAGTTAAACTTAGTTGCGATGAGTAGATCTGCTATTTTCGGTGTGTGACAGCCATGCGCAATTAAGTATAACTAACGCAGGCTTAACTTTGTGGGTTTTGACTTTGGTACAGGGTGGCTTTCACTTCCATTATCACCATTTAACCGTTGACTCTGCAGCAAGTGTCCTGTCTCTGTTTTATCAGATCCACCGCCTCGGATTTATGCCGCTCCACAAGAGATAGAGTTAGACACATGTGGTCAAGCGCGTGCACACACAAACAAACACACACACATACACATACACACACACACACACACACACACACACACACACACACACACACACACACACACACGTACACGCACACACGCGCGCGCACGCACACATAGTGTTGAACTGTGCACACGCATTATGGACGCGTACACACATGGTGAGAGTGTCCTTGTTGAATATGGATAGGTTTGAGTCTGCCACATTCTTCCACGGATGAAAGTCAAAGTCATTGAATTCACTTGAATCCTGATGTTCATAAATCACTGAGACGCTGTTTGTCTCGCAGTATTTATCTTGCTCCTTGCCTCATCACAGACCTCCACTGAAGACGGCTGCAATCCAATGGCTATGATTGTGCGTGCGTGTGTGTGTGTGTGTGGTTACATTACAGTTTGCATAGAGATGGGCTACAGCAATGCGGAGGCAATCCAAAATGATAGCATCTGTTTATCCCGCTCTCAAGTTTTGAATGCAGAACTTGTAGACCTGAATACCAGCTCCAACAAGCCCAAATGGTTCTTAAAAAGAAGAATGTGTTTTCACAGAGCCGCTGGAATGAATGCATGTGTGATGTGGGCTCCGGAAATGTCTTGCATTTTGCACGCTATCTTTGATACGCAAATAGGGGCACACTTAGGTGATGACGGCTGTTGGAACTGCTACGCAGGGATCTAGATGATACATACTGTACTTGAAGTAGGTTAAGGAATTCATTAACATGATTATGCTTAACTATAAACACGGATCAGAAAAAAGTCACATGCTTCCTTTTAACAGGCATACTGCTGTGATGGTGTGAGTTGTCATGGAAGCTGATGGAAGGAGAGCAGACTTTATTTCAGTGGTAGTTCAGCTGAAACTCTGCATACTGTTCCTGCATGTAGATGGGAAATTTGAACTTTAAATGCTTGTTGTACATGCCATGGCTCCTAATGCTATTTCAGCTAAATGGTTCACATCAGAAAGTTAACTCCTGCTTAGTCTATATTGAAGTGTGTGTATGTGTTGTTATTATGGGTTAATGAAGCTGTTATTTTCTTTGTAGAAGACTTTAGTCTGACATTCATCCCGCTGGTAATTATTATAACTTTTGCTTCAACTGACCAGAACACACACCCTCTGACTTATGGTACCTAATGGTGCGTATCAGATGCTGTAATTGTGAAAATAAGTAAACAATGGCAGACAGCAATGTTCCAATTAGTACAGAGAAACAGAGATATGTGCATGTGTTGGACCTCTGAAAACCTTGATGTTTATCTGATCCTGTATGTTGTCTTTCATGGAGGTTGTAGGACAGGAGGCGTGAGTTGGAGATGCTGATTGCAGCAGAGTATTTGTTTTGGGCAGAAAACAGAACCAGACACTGCAGGAAAGATCTGATCTTCCCATGGGTTTATTCTTTGTCTACTGTATGTTATATCCATCAGTCTAGACGTCTTGAATTATCTGTGTGTCTGTTGATCACTCAGATAAATTAGTCACAGCTTTTCCATCTATAAAGCAGTCAATCAGTCAGTATTACTATCAGCAGTCTGTCTGTCTGGCTCGCTGCATCTGTGTCAGCCTCTCTCCTCTGCACTGTGAAGTCTCGCTCCGGAGCAAATGTCACATTCTCCAATATGAATGTCTGGAATTAAGGGAGCCGGGGAAGGGTCTTATTTCCCCATCGGGCACTTGAGTGTCAGCTGTTTTTACATGGTAAAATAGCAGCAGTCCACTCAGGCCCTGTTCCTGTTTCACACAGGGGGCTATTAGCAGCATTGCTGGTGCTGTTTGTGTGATAATGGGTGGCTACATGGTCAAAGCTAATGGCTTCCCTAATGGCAAGCAATGGGCCTTGTGGTGTCAGGACATAAAAGCTCTGACAATGAGCCTCCACAGCACTTGCATGCACACATGTGTTCACACACACACACACACACACACACTCACACACACACACACACACACACACACACACACACACACACACACACACACACACACACACACACACACACACACACACACACACACACACACACACACACACACGCACGCTCAGATTCACACACACAGTTTTTTTCTGCCCCAAGTTTGGTGACTAAACTTCACTTTACTGTGACAGGTAGTCAGTATCCCACCAGTGTTAGAATCTGTAGAGCATGTGTATTTCTATCTTTCGCCCTCATCCATCCATCCCTTGATCTGTGCAGAGTAGCGGTCTCAACACCCAGCTGTGAGTCACACCGCTCCTGAGTTGAGTGTGATGGACTTTTCACATTGAACAAAACAAAAACAGCAATCACTCATCCACTCACAATGGTGGATAGACACTGAAACTAATGTAATTTTTAGGTAAGAGGAACCAGTGGTGGACAGTAACGGAGTAAATTTACTTGAGTACTGTACCGTACAGATTTTGAGTATTTGCATGAGTATTCGATTTTTTAAATACTTATTACTTTCACTCAAGTACATTTCCATGACAAATATTTTACTTTTACTCAAGTACATTTCTAGGAAGGCTGTGAAGTACTAGTTACTTTTAGGTTGGCTGTTCTTTTTTCTTTTTTTTCCTTCTTCCATAAAATGCAATTGGCCACACACTGTGTTCTTCAAAGAAGGAAACCTATCACAGTACAAAAAACATACATTTTCGAATGCTTACTGTGTTTACCGAAGACAAACTACATCTCTGCTTACAAGGCTCTATAAATTCATAAATAAATAAATAATAATAAATTCAAGCAATACATTGATAGAACCACAATGCATTGATATATATTTAAAAATAATTACTTGAACTTAAGTATTTTTAAAAGCATGTACTTTTGAATACTTAAGTATTTAAAAGCAATTACATATGTACTTTTACTCGAGTAACATTTTGACTGAGCTACTTTTACTTGTAGTGGAGTAAATTTTACCATTAATATCTGTACTTTTGCTCAAGTACTTCGTCCACCACTGAGAGGAACACAGCCTCAGCAGACAAACATCGGCACACATGTATACACACATATTATTGACATACGCACGCACGCGCAAGCACGCGAGCGCGCACACACACACACACACACTTTCATGTGGGCCATCGGCATCTGTAATGAGGCTGAACAATTGGGGAAATGATGTGAATTACTGCAGTAATCACTTGGTGAGGAGAGTGCTGCTCTGAGAAAATTAGTGGGGAAAAATTCCTTTGATTAAGATACTGCAGATTACATTGATTGGGGTAAACAAGTGTGACTTAAGGAAATGTTCCACTTGCCCAATTTGAACAACCCTGTGTGTGTGTGTGTGTGTGTGTGTGTGTGTGTGTGTGTGTGTGTGTGTGTGTGTGTGTGTGTGTGTGTGTGTGTGTGTGTGTGTGTGTGTGTGTGTGTGTGTGTGTGTGTGTGTGTGTGTGTGTGTGTGTGTGTGTGTGTGTTAATAGTTATTTATTTATTTTATTATAGCTCATTTATTTTTTTCTCCGCCTGGCCGGATGTCCTGTCCGTCTGTATGTGTGTCTGTCCGCAAAAGTAGATGTAGTCAACAAGAGATAACTTAAACTGCTTATATTAACAAAAATAGCGGTGAGGTTGAACTCCAAAGTTTTTCCTCTTTATGTTGCCTTCAGATTGCTTGCAGGCTGCAGCCATTTATGCGTCTTAATTTTTTTCTTCTTGTTATCTTTCTCATATCAAAACCGGCTTATGAGTGGACGTTGGATGTCACAAACGTAACATGCATGGGTGGACGTTTGTGGTCACTAACGTAACATGCCCATATATGTAGATTTTCAAGCGGCGAAGACGCCTGAAAATGTCCATGTCACAAACGTAACCTACCCATGTATGGGCACTATTTTGGCACGTAGACACTTATATAAACCATGGTGTCTCTGTGCATGCCAGGTCCGTCCCGCAATCGTCTGCTCTTCTGATTGAGAAATCCAAATAGCAACCTGTGCATGTTAAAGACGTGATGGCTGCGACATTGCGCTTACTATACCAAGTGTCAAGGCCAGGCACCTTTACGGCCAGCCAGAGTCTAGTGAGGTCGTTCTCAGTATCAGTACAGAGGGAAGGATTCAAGTATGTAAATGCTCAGGAAGTTCCTACAGATCTCAGGTCCATTACAGACCGTGCGGCTCAGACTCTGCTGTGGACAGAGCTGTTCAGAGGACTGGGTATGACCATGAGTTACCTATTCAGGGAACCCGCCACTATCAACTACCCGTTTGAGAAAGGACCTCTATCACCCCGCTTCAGAGGGGAGCACGCCCAGCGCAGGTACCCTTCAGGAGAGGAGCGCTGCATCGCCTGCAAGCTGTGTGAGGCTATCTGCCCTGCCCAGGCCATCACCATCGAGGCGGAGACGCGCGCTGACGGCAGCAGGAGGACGACTCGCTACGACATCGACATGACCAAATGTATCTACTGTGGCTTCTGTCAGGAGGCCTGTCCTGTGGACGCTATCGTAGAGGGCCCCAACTTTGAGTACGCCACAGAGACCCGCGAGGAGCTGCTCTATAACAAGGAGAAGCTGCTCAACAACGGAGACAAGTGGGAAGTGGAGATCGCTGCCAACATAAAAGCAGATTATCTCTACCGATAGACACACACACACACAATGATAGCCCATGATATCATCATAATACCTCTCTGAAACGCACACACATCCATAATGTACATAATTTTGGCTACCTTCCCGGTCGCACCACCGATCCGACCAATATGCCCATATTATGGGCATATCAGAGGCACTCAGGGGACACATGTGCAACTCTGTGTTGTTCATCATCATTATCATAATTTTGTTGGATGAATAAAGAATTACACATCTAATAATACATGGTTTCTGTTGTGTCTGACATCAGTGCATGTTGAAAAGCTCCATATGTGCATTTGACACGGTTTCTGTTCTTTCTGACATCAGTGCATGTTGAAATCAAATTTGGTTTATGTTGTGTATGAATGATATCAGTGCATGTTGATCTCCATATATACGTTACATCGCCATGGTTACTCAAGAGGTTAAAGCGCGACCATATATGGTCACGGTTGACCTGGAGCTCCTTATATGAATCCTTATATGATTTGTTAGAGTCTGATGTCATGATGACACGGTTTGTTTGGGTATGATGTCATGCTGTCACAGTCAGCATGACACGCACCATATTTGGGTGGAGCTGCAGTGGGAACTCTTTATATGGTTATGCCTGAGTCATAGTGGACTCTATATAGTTATGTCTGAGTCATAGTGACGGGGCCACGGTGGTCCACCGAACAACCCATTAGGCAATTTTAATGTAGGATATTGTGGGCTGTGTATTAACACATTGACTGCCAGAGTTTATTCATAATGTACTCACCCCTGTGCCAGCGATTTGCGTTTTTTTTTTTTTCATTAAAATAAATTATCTGGCTGCGGTTTTAAACACATACGACAGCAGAGAGCAGCAAATAGACACCTTGATCACTCACTGACTCGCTCAACCCCCCCCAAACAGGCTCAAACAGTCAATACGTCATAACCGGATGTGACGTTTTCGACAATCGCTGATCGGGCTTAAGTACGATGTGATACACGACGACGATGACTGTTCGTCACCCAGACTTAAGAAAATAGAAGTGGAGCTCTCCGTTCGTTTTTTATACCGTGTGAAAAAACGTGTTTTTCCCTATTCTGGCCTAAAATGACCGGGGGAAAAAAATTAGAACCGGAAACGGAATCTGCGTCATGAAACCGGATCCCGGTGAGTGTGAAGTAAGTGGAAAACGAAACTGATGATGAAAAATAAACAGAACAGTGTGATCACAGATTAAACAATGAAAATTCCAAAGAACGCATATATGCGTTCTTCAGAATTGTGGCACGCAAGCGATGGATTTGAAAAACGAATTAATTCGATCTAGGCAATCAATGTGTTAAGATAAATAACAGATGAGTCATGAGATATCAACCATATGGGAAAGTAAAAGTAAATGCAGAGATAACGAATAAAAGAGGTATTTTACAATGCCTCTAATAGGGATTGCATGGAGCAGAACTGTGTTTTGCCTTTACCCCAGAGTGGTGGCGCTGTCTCAAATGTAGGTGAAATACCCAGTTGTCCGTGTGTATCTATACCATCTCTCTCGCCCTGTGTCAGCTCCTCCTCTGCTGTCTCCTTTCCTTCCTCTGGCGTGTCTGTGGGTATGTTAGACGCAATGGAGATTTGATTCTATCGCCAGTTTGCTTCATTCTGAAGGGCCTAGGCCCTTTGGGGGACAGACACCTGCAACGGCTACACTTCACAGAGCACCCCCATCATACTTCCTCCCTTTCCCCGTACTCACCTCATACTGTATGTCCCTCACACATACTGTAATGGCACATAATAGATGTTCAGTCATTTATACACAATTGCTAAACAAGATAGCTGATGCATACAGACATTAATTGGTAAACAGAGGGGGATAAAGCACTGTATAATGGCGAATGCAACTCTATTACCTCAACCAGTACATAAGTGCACACACTGCATACAGTATGTTCACCAGGGAAGTGCATTTATGGCAGTACGGCCAGGTGTTGTCATTCATGTACTTACGTGGAGTTTTCAGGCTTTAGGCTGTCAGACACAATAAGAACGGCTACATATGTACAGTACATATAGACCACTTAGCAACGCGTCAGAAATTCCATACAGACATTATACATAAACACATTATGTTGGCATCCTATTATTATTATTATTATATTATTATTACACTCCCTTGCGTCTTCGGCGACATGCACAGCAAGTTTGAAGTCAATCGGTCGGGCGGTTCTTAAGATATGTGGGGCGCCCAGACCGCTGGCCTTGGAGTCCGGGCACCGTGGCTCATGACAAGTAGCTTGACGGCGCACCGCGGGTTCGAGTGCCGTTCCCGATGGTCCTTGCTGCATGTCTCTCCCCATCTCTCTCCCCCTGTTTCCTGTCCATCTCTACTACAAACTATGAATAAAGGCAGAAAAACTGCCAAAAATATCTTTAAGATATGTGGGGGATACACTCACACACGCATACATATTTTTCGCATTTATAGGCAAGGCAATACAAGTTTATTTGTATAGCACATTTCAACAACAAGGCAATTCAAAGTGCTTTACATAAAACATTAAGCAAAGGAAAAATAAGTGAAACACCCATCTACTTAAAGGAGAATTCCGGACAAATTAAGTGTTATCTTTGATGTCTCGTTACTCACCTACCGACGTAAAAAGTGGCGTTCTTTTTTTCCATAGATTCCCCTGCGCATGTTTGACTATCATGAGACTCTACAATGAATCGTAGTAGAGAAAAAAATAACTTTGCATCGGTTATAATAGACGAATTTCCCTAACCCACGCGCTCCCATTATGACAACGGAGGGGGTTTAAAAAATGACGACAGGGGAATCTATGGAAAAAAAGAACGCCACTTTTTACGTCGGTAGGTGAGTAACGAGACATCAAAGATAACACTTAATTTGTCCGGAATTCTCCTTTAACACATTGATTGCCAAGATCGCATATATGCGTTCTTTCAAATCCATCACTTGATAGCCTACAGTAGATCGCATATATGCGTTCTTTCATTTTTGGGGGAAAATTCCCCAAAAAAAACGGCTGTATCTCAGTTTCTTTTTTTTCCATTGAAAACCACCCGTTTTCAGCGGACCAAAGCTCCAAAATGGCGGATCGCGGTTGGAAACTTGTCGTTCCCATGGATACACAGATCCTTCCGTCTACTCACAGGAAACTTTTTTTGTGTGTTTTTTTTACACAATGTCGGTTCCACTGCGTTTCAAATATCATCGGATTGAGGTAATTATACGCCGGCACGGGGATAGAAAACTATAAGAAACACGTATTCAGTTCACAATAGGAAAAAAAAGGAAACAGGAGATAGGCTCCGGAGATACTTCAACATATGGGGAGCCAGATAGATAAATTATTATATTTCCGTTAACTTGCATTGATCCCCATTGGAAAATTTGTTATCTGCATTTACTTTTACTTTTAATAGTTCTCTATCTATTAGGGGTTTAGTGTCTTGCTCAGGAACACTACAGCACGAAGCAAAGAGGTGCTGGGAATCGAACCAGGGACCTTACGATAGAGCCTTGCTCTACTGTGTAGTGTGTCCATCAACACCTGCGTTGAATTGTGTTCCACTCCCAACGGCAGCCATAAAACAGTTTATTTTTTAGTTTTGTGTCTTGTGGGACCAAAATGCAAAGACATAGACAGAATGAGAGAGGGATGGGAAGGATTTTACAATTTCAGCACCACAGACAAAAACACTGACAACTGGGAATAGATCGTTGCAGATCTCTATGTCTAATGTATCAACATCAATAGTTTCACAACTATTAAAGTGTGTTGTTCAGCCTAACACACTGTGTGCATGTTGTGGCCTTTCTCGGTGAATTGGCAATGGAAAATAGCTGATAAATGAAAAAAATATATAGACTTATCTGTATAGTATGTTGTTTTATCAACAGCCTACAGTATATTCTATGGGATTGTTGGTCATGGGTCCCCTGGCACCCACTGGCAAAACTTCATAGCAAACAAAGTCATGTTTTACAAGCATATAGAAGCTAGTATACAGTACATTTCCTCATAGCCAGAGTGAGTTGTGTGAGCAAAATGGGAAAGGAGAGAGGTAGAAAGAAAGATTTCATTGGTCAAACCTGTGTTTTTGCAGACAGAATTCTGCAACACAGTTGCAGAAAAACTGATGCATGAAAGTTCCACCCTGGTGTGTAAGCTTCCATTATAACCCACAAAATCATTTCATGTCTTTCTCTCTTTCTTTCTTTCTTTATTTACGGGACAGTGCACGTTAATGAACTTTCAATACATGTACAAACATGTAATCAATTGAATATGATCTCAAATGTTATTTCAATCAACGTTCCTTGCCATAATCCATGCAGAAATTTGTGGTTGAGGTGAAAGGCCTTTATGTTCTTAACCCCACATTTTGGAATGGACAGAAGGACCATGCAAAAAAGAGTTCAAAGGACTGCAATATTTGTCAGACCTGCCTACCCATGCTTTAAAATAGCAGAGGTCCATAAATATTTTTTTTACATTTAGTTTGCTGTCCCACTGAGCAGTACACATATTCTTCAACATCTGCTCTGGTCAATTCATAAAGAGTGAGAGCCCCCACTGTCTGAGAAACCATTAAATGAGATTTGCATGCACAACAATTAGTGCATGCCAGTCCCAGTACCTGACAATTAAGGAATTAAAGACAAATACACAAACACAGGAAAACCAAATGACACCAAACTGTCTTTCTGAATGTTTGCCAATGATCAGTAACATCTTAAAAGAATCCCTGGCTGATAAGCCTTATATGCCTTAATACTGTACATAATAATTGCCTCTATAACTAAAAATAAAAACACCTTAAATATTTTATTTATTTTAGAAATAGTTCATGTTTTACTTAAGCGGGACAGTGCCACTAGCACTAGCAAGTTGAGGATGTCATTTCATTTGCCCATGTGTTGTCTATCCCTATGGAATTTATGGAATGTATGTGCTAATAAAAAAACAACTTAATACTTACTAAGGTTAATATGAGCATTAAATCAACATTTTAAATATGTTTTATTTGCACATGCATTCCATACATTAAAGGGCTGGACCACACATGGACAAATGACATCATCAACTTACGACGGGCATTGTCCCTCTTGAGTAAAAGGTTTAACTGTTTATAAAAGGTGTTTTTTTTTTTCAAGTTATTTTTTTGTTATTTGAGTGCATAACAGGCTACAGTGCAATCCTATGACTATTATCTACTGGAGGGATTTCTGTTCCCTGCCCCAGTGCCCCACTCTTCTCATTGGCTTTGTCCGTCATTGAGCCAGATGACTGGCTGCCGGAAGGTTGTGGCCAGCATCTGAAGAGGCTGATGGCATGGTTGTGGAAGGTCTTGTCCAACAGGAAGTACATCACAGGGTCAGCTGAACCCCTCAGAGCAGTCAGCAGGAGCAGACAATTTTTCAACTTGAGGAAGATAAAGACAAAAATACTTATTTATTTTAGAGTATGTCATTTTAACAATGATTATTGGACTTTGTCTTGACACACTGATCACACCATAGCAAATTGTTTGCATAAAAATGCAGCACAATCTCTCTACATACCGTATCCTGTTTTTCTAGCCATAGACACTGTGTCCTATAGATCAGTAAATAAGAGTGCCCATTGCTTTACTGGAGTACAAATTTGCTCACCTCAACGAGGCTGGAAAGTGGATGACAGTGGTGATTTGTGGTGGGACTGGGTGCTGGAACTGTCAGTTGTTGTTGGACCAAAGAGACAAAGATGGGCTTGAATATGTGGTGTGGTAGAAGACACACGACCAGAACCACCTGGCAAGAGTAAGACAAGGAAGTTCTGATTATTAAAGTCTCAAATATGGTGCATTGAAATTTATAGTGACTATAAAAAGTGTTCTGTCTCCCTTTAGTGCGAGGGCAATAAACTCGCAATAACTTGTATTTATAAAATATCTTAATGAAAAGTTGCCATGGATACATGAACAGAATCATTTCTTCCTTTTAAATTCCCAGTTACTCTCCCTTGGTGTTTTCAACCACATTTGCAAAGGAATGAGAGAAAATCTGAGGTTGAGTAATTTTTTTTATAGCCACTGTTTGTTTATATGGTAAATGTAGTACATGTAAAAGATATTGATACACTAAACCAATTCACCTGGATGACCACAATGTTCCGGAACACCCGTGCCAGCAGCCTCCGCGAGTCTGTGATTTTTGTACTCCGGCATGAGCGCCTGATGTGCCGCAACACCGTCATGTAGCACAGCTGCACCAGCAGGAAGCACACGAAGAACACGGCCACGGCGAACACAGTGGACGCCCTGGACAGACTGCCCCCTATCTCCACCGCCGGGCTGTAGCACACCTCCTCCGCTGCTCCTCCCGCTCCGCCTCCTGCCCTCATGGCTTCCTCTTTCGAGTAATACACCGTCACGGGCACGATAGCCCCCACCGCCAACACCCAGACGGTAGCGCACACGGCCCTCGCAACGGAGGCCTTCCTCAGGCCGGTGAAGACGCTGTGCGGCAGAAGCGTAGTGCAGGCACTGGGCCTGGTGGCATGCGTGTGCCGGATGAGGGTGGAGAAGCGGCTGAGGGCCACCCAGGTTAGGATGACTACGCCGATATAGATGTTGATGTGGAGCACGGGGGTGGCGACGTACAGAACGAGCTGGCACACAAACCCGTCCAGTGGCCAGGACAGACCGTTGGTGTAGTAGGACGCCAGGAAGGGCGTGGTGAGGACCAACAGCAGGTTGGAGAAGCTCAGGTGGGACAGGTAGACGTGGGTGGAGGTTCTGGAGGGAATGCAATGCAAGAACACCCACAAAGACAGGGCGTTGCCTGGGAGACCAGTGAGGAAGAGGAGAGCATACAGGCAGGTGAGGAAGGTGAGGGTGGCACGTGTAGGACAGAGGGAGAACACGGAGTCTGGGTGGGATGCAGGGGTCAGAGTCGAGAGGGAGCTGTTAACCAGCAGGGAAGAGTAGGGTGAATTCTCCATTGAGCTACAAATGGACAAAGGGGTAGAGAGATACAGCATTAGGGCTTTTCACACTACTCTTAGCTATGGGTGAAAACTAACCCCTGTTAGCCCTGGGCTTACAGTAGCTTCGTGCCTACACCTTTGAAAGTGGTATATTCCTAAACCCTCATCCAGAGCACAGTTACAGTATCCCCAGAATCACTGGGGTTAAGATCGCTAGTGTGAAATCAGGTTCGAACAAAAGCAAAGATCCTGCTTGAGTTGTCTACAACATAAACAAGTTGCGTGCTGCAGTTGTGAGTGTACTAAAGATGTTATCCTTGGGCTTTTTAAGGATGACATTAAGGACAAATGTAAATTGTCCCTGGGATGAGCTGAGCAGTGTAAATAGTTAATTCTGCTGACCATTTGATAGTCATTTGGATAGAGAAACATTTCCTCTTCCAAGAAGATGTAAAACATCATTGAACAACATGTTCCAGCTTATTTTTGACACAGTTGATACAGAAGGTGTTACATAATTGACTATATACCTCATGTAATACATCATAAGCCAACATATAATCAATAAGTAATTATCTGAATGATTGTCAGTACGAGCCACAAACTTTTACTCTTGACAACTCTAAATTGAAAAATTGGCATTGCACTCTGATCAATTCTAGTTTGCTTCATACATACCAATCACAAGAGTCCTGATTACATTCGGAATCGCAGGGCTTTCAACAGCAACTCCCCTAACCCTAACAAAATGCACACAGAAGGTGATACATTTACTGGCAGTGGAAGGTAGAATGAGAAGCTTCTTGTACGTCGATGCTGATCTAGTCATTCTGAAAGAGGAAGTTGTATTAATATCCTGTAGCTGAGAACCTATAGCTACAGGTATGTTTCATTTGTCCGTTTCATTTTAATTTGCTATAATGCTGTGACCACTTGCCCTGTTGTTTGCCAAGTGCTCATGGCACTTACTCTAACCTTTTGTAAGCCACACTGGATGAAATGCTTACAATGCATTTCAATGTATTTGTAATGCACGTATGTCAAGCATCATTGGATGCATTGTTGCGGAAGTGACAATATGATAAAGCACGGAAACTGTGAGTGTGTTTTGTGAGTGTGCATTTTCACCAGCTGATCTTACACGAGGAAATAACTTGCATGTATTTCAGTGGTAGCATATTGTTTCACTTGTATCATGTTAGATGATCTAAAGCACTTCATTTTCTCTTGGTTCTTCCCTTTTTCTGCTGATCTACAGTACAGTATGAGGGCTGAATTTTGAGAAATACTTCAGTGTTTTGGCCAAGGATGAACAAAAATACATCAAAAATGTATTCTGATATCTGATACATAATTCATTATGCCCCCAAAATGTAAATGGGTAAGAATAAACTGCCGTCTACTACTGGATTATCTGCTGCTATGCACCAACATTTCTTCTAATCCAATTCTGATCCTAGTCTGGGCACAGACTCTTAATCTGGTCTTTGTCAGCTCCTGAAAATAAGATAAACAACAATAAACAATCAAAATGAGCAACGTATTTTTATTTTGAAATTCTGGAACAAAGAAGCGATATACCATACACTATGTTGCAACTAGACATTTGTTTCAATCCACCCAGAATCCTGTGTGGAACAAAATGTCTTTGCAAGTTTCACTTGCAAGCTGCAGACACTGACAGTAGAACCTGCTTCTTTGTTCCTCCAGTACATGGTTTATTTCCTATGCAGCTGCTTTTCCTTTTATATTATTTGTATACAAAAAGAAAAAAACATTCCCCGGTAAGAAATACTGTTAAGAATAATGTTCTTAATGGTATTGCTTACCGGAGAAGGCAAACTAATAATACTAATACTAATAAGTACATATATTATATGTACATAGTATACATAAACTAAGTAATATATAATTTAATTATAACCTGTTCTTTTGGGGGGCAGTTTTTATTTATTTATTTAGATAGATAGAGAGACAGACAGACAGAAATGGCATAGATAATGAGGAACAAGCAACACAGGTCTCAGGCTGGAATCGTACCAGGTAAATTTGCAATAATGAAGCCAAGATTCAAGAGTAGTATTTTTTTTACACTGATACAAGTAGGCTATGTGTGTGAATGTGGGTGTCAAAAAAGGAAGACTCACAAATTAGTTTCAAATCTTCTTTTAGTGCACTGAAGCCGCAATAAAGTAACTTCTGGTTTAGTATCACAGTTGCCAGAAGATATGAGCTAATCCACTGCTACTGGAAACCCTAACCCTTGCACCATTAAACATACTCCAGTGGAGGGCACTCTTCAATGGTAATTTCTTCTATGTTGTCTATTGTCCATTTATCTTCTGCCTTGGGGTGGTGCTGCTGTTCTAACTGGTTGGGCAGTAAAGAGTGTTAGTTTTGTAGACGAGGGCTCACATTTCCCTGTGTGCCTTTATCATCACATTGTATAATTAATATTTGAACCGATGTCATACAAAACCAGAAATGAACAACTCATACAAAGCTAGTTAGTTTATTTATTCATGTATTTATTGAATTTACACCCATTTTAAATTATGCATATCTACCAGAGAAGTGTTGCCTTAAAATGCATCTTGTTTATTTGACACGGGTCTCAAAAGCAGTGACATTTTGATGTGTCATTTTAACCAGTTTAAACCTGACGGCGTCTATTTCGGGCATGTCATTATATGTGAAAATTTTCAAAATGGCAGATGTACTACAGTAGCTCACAACATGTTGCATTGTGACGTGTTGTGAGCTTGTAGATTGGCTCTTTTCAAACATTATTGAATAACAGTATGGACCCATGCTTAATAAAACATGTGGCTTGTTCTCCATAAGCTTCTGATCTCTGGAATTAGCAAGACTACCCACTTTTTTATATAGTCTGTAAAGTTGCTATTTCTCTTTCATTTGGTTTCATCATAACGTATCAGCATGTCCTATGTCCGTGAGCTCACTTTGTTCATCTGCTGCTTTTATTTCAACAGTGCTTGAGCACATGAATGAATGGTTTGAAATAAAGAGAAGTCCAGCAGAATTTTTTTTCACAATAATTACAGTCATTTTTGTAATCACTCCTGTCTGTGTGTATGTGGTGTATGACCACATACTGTCTGTGAAAAAACAGCTAGTGAATGGATCAGGGATTTTCATGAAACTTGGTGGTAATTATGAGTAGGCTGCCTCAAACAGATGGATAACTATTAGGTCTCAAAGGTCAAGATCACTATCAAGGTCAAGATCAAAATGACATAAAAATCAAGGTCAAAACAACATAATTGGTCATATCTTAGGAACAGGATGTAGAACGTAGAAAGAGATTTTGGTGCATGCAGGGTTTTCATCCATGTGCTTTTTTTAAATTCCCTCTGTGATGCTCGTTTTATAATTCTTTGCTTGTTGTCCACTGATCCTCATGAGAGCAAGGTTATTGCTGATCACTGCTATGACCCTGGCCGGGTCATACTGTACCAAAGACTATAAAAATGGGACCAAATGCCTCCCCCTGCTTGCCACTCATGTCCAGGTGGTGGACTTGTACATCATTGCTAGAGGAAGCAGGTGTACATGTTATTGTTTTTATGTTTTTATGTTTTGTGTGAGGACTGCGGATGAAAATTAGCATCTTTGCTAAATCCGGTGTATTTACGTTCATGTGACGTTCATTAATATGCTCTGTCCTGTCTAAATAAACAAATAAAGTAAAGTACATCAAGCCGCCTCACGCTACATAAACAGGAGACAGGCTCCTGCCCTATGGGCCACATAGTTCCCAAGGCTACTTACTTACGTTTTTTGTAAACCATGACCGAAATAAATAAACTACCTAACTACTTACTTTTACTGCTAAGACAATGACTTAATGGCCACCTGGCACCTCCATCATTTTATGGGCAAATGTTATGTCATGCAATCTCAGAATCTGCCATAACTTTCAGTTGGTATCTTTTCAGATTGTTGAGGTCCTGACGTATGCCTGTCAGACCACTTCCTAACCTCTGTTGGGTCTCGGATTAATGCAAAAAGACAACATAAACAATGAATATCATTGCAAACAGAATATGTATGTTGTGATTTCCAAATTGACCTGGCACACTACAACCCACATTGATTTAACTATGCCTAGTGTCCACTGACAGCATTCCTAATCCCAGTTGATGCCTGTCTACTGACAGAATTCCTATTCCCATTCGCCACCTCAACAGTGGAGCTGCTCATGCCCTCTCGTATGACTAACATGTTGCCCACCAATCGCAGCACCTCTTTTCTCACAGACGAGGACAGCAGGAAATACATAACGGGATCCAGGCAACTGCTCAAGGCGGAAAACAGAAGAGCCACCTCATTGGCCTTGTCGACCACACCCCTCCAGAAACAGGAAGTGTGTGTGATCTGGGAGTATATGTAGAAGAACCTGACCAGGTGATAGGGGACGAAGCAGATAATGAAGAGAAATAGGACAAAGAAGGACTTCTTGGCGGTTCGGGTGTAGCGGTGCGCATTAGGCATGTCCGGTTTCTCTCGTGATGTCCTTAAAAGCTTCTGGGCAATCTTCCCATAAGACACAACAAGTGCGAAGAATACGAACAAGAAGACAGCCACTAGGGTGAGGTTGATGTAGGCTTTCCACTTTGCATTCTGGAGGTGCTTATATTGGAAACACCTATTCAAGACATATAGACTATTAGTTAGTGATACTGGTAGCACGTTATACACATACAGGGACTGTTGCGTCAAATGTGAACTTTGAGACAGGATAATTTAGTTTGATTAAAGATATCACCAACCTGCTGACATCCCCCTCTTTCTTCGAGAACACCATCACCAAACAGGTGACTAACGCCATGACCCAGATGGTGGCACAGGCAACAGTGCTCCATCTTCTGGCGTTTGGCCGGAACTGCATGCCATGTTGGATCGTCAGGTAGCGGTCCACGCTGATCAACCCCAGCAGTGTGATACTGATGTACATGTTCATGTAGAAGAGGTTTCCCACTACTTTGCACATGGTAGGACCCATGTCCCAACGGTTATCTTGGCTGTGGTAAAGCACTCTAAAAGGCAGACACGCAACCAGCAGCAGGTCTGCAAAGGCCACGTTGATGAGGAGCACGCGGACAGAGTTCCTTTTGGAGTCTCTGAAAAACACACAGAGAGCCAGCAAGTTGCCAGCCAGACCCAGGATAAAGAGCAGCGAGTAAAGAACCGCTAGGGGGATCTGCAGTGAGCTGTCGTCCATAAGGCAGGGTTCAGGTGTCATTACTGGGGTCACCTGGCTGTTGTCGTTGGGGATGAGGAAAAGGGAGGTGTTCGGGAATAGGAAGGTGCTCGTGGCAGTCGTGGTCGTCAGAAAAAAATCGGCCATCATGTTGGATATTAGTTTCGCAGCACTACATATAGAGAAAAAGAGGGAAAAAATGTTTTTTTGATACATGTGGCCTGTTTTATTAGTTTTATTTACTATAATGATTAGCAGATTAACTACTGTATAATGTGTTTTGGAGTTGTTCTGGTCCTCTTGGGAAGATCTCACATTCACTGGCGCTGGTGTATGTGATGGCCCTGGGCCAGCTGTGTGGTTTTGGACTGGATCAACATTAATCCTGCCCTCTAAGCCCAGCTGACTACCTCAGCACCAGGCCCAGCAGGAACTAAATTACATTGATATTTTTTTGATAAGTTCTACTCAACTAAACTTAAAGCCCTGTTATATTTTGTTGCGTGCCGGTGTAATTCACCAAAAATAGAGGATCTGCAAGCTTATCTTGTAGACCTTACAACTAAGCCTATTTTAGGTACATCTTATCCAAAGATCAGTTAGATTAGCTAATGGGAAGGGATATTTTATAGAAGTGGTGCTTGTTTTTGTTTTGCAACTAACTAGCTGTACTCCCCAACAGTGCACAATCATTTATTTAGTGCAAAATAATGAGGTCACATCAAGAGATCTGAACCCCCAATAGAAACCCAACACATTTTAAGTTTGCATAGGGAGAACCAGAAAAACATGATACCAATGGTTTACAGAGGAAAGTAGTACTCACCGTGTGAATGCAGTCCATTGACCTGTTGAGTGCTCTTGTTTTCTGTGTGACTGTGTGGCAGCAGAGAATTAAACACAGAACGGTAGCTCCCTTGTGACTCCTACGGTGCACTTTCTTTTCATCTGACTCATTCCACAGTTTCCCCATTCGTTGAATCTGATGGAAAAACTCTACAGATTGATTTCCACAATAGACTCATCTCCTCCAGGATCTTTTTCTTCCCCATCCATTCAGCATCCAATCCTCATGATATCAGACTTCACCCCTCGTAAACTATACTACGCCACAAGGTCCAAAGGCAAATCCTCTCTCTCCTCTGCTCCCTCCTCTTTTACTTTGTGTACAGCTGAACACAGCTGTGCTCACGAGTCACGAGAGCAGACAGAGAAATGCTGAAAAGAAGAATGTGGTGATGCTTCTTGGATAGTTTAAGGAAGGAAGCCAGAGCCTCAAAACCACAGAGCAGTGGGTGACAGAGAGATTGGGGCAGGGCCGCAGTGCAGAACTTTTGATTAAACGTGGAACCACAGAGCACTCACTCACCGCTTGTGTACAGCATGTTGTCCCACATGGGCTCTGATTATAATACAGAGGTACCTGTCGAGTGTACAGTACTCTGCTATGTAAGAGATGGGTTCCAGAAATACCCAATGCATGCCATCCAAGTAATCAAAACAATGGCTAGTGGAGATAGCCAGAGACAAGTTTAATTGCCACCCAGGAGACGCCGGTAGCCACAAACCAACGTCAACATCTCAAGTTAACGTTTCTTAAGCATAGAGTACTATAGTGAATATGAATTTTGTTGCCAGCATAATAGTCTTGGTTCAACGTAGAGCAATGAGTTGAGTTGTGGGAAAAAACCAATACAGTATCAGAAATGTTATAGGTGTGGTGTTATTGAGTTCAGACAACTAGTTAGATACCCCATTTTATATCAGGACTTCACAATTTGTAATAGTAAATAGGCTACCAAAACCCTATTTATAAAGTCTTGGTGGTTCAACAGTCTGCACCACATCACACTATCAACACCATTCGCACTTCACACAGGGTGAAGTGGATTTTACCAAAATGTCAACCACTCTTTTCAACATTATAAACATCAAGGTCACTGACTGTCTGAGTCACTGACTGATGAAGTTGCACCATTGGATCACTCACCTCAGCCGAGCATCGGCTCCGCCTTTATCCCTTGTTTCAAAGCATCTAGCAGTTCATTCACGATCCAACCATAATATGGTTGGATAGCCTAGCATATTATGCTAGGCCAGGTTTTGATTTAGTCTTGTTTCATGTTTTTCTAAAAGTCATAACATTGTTTACCCACCTTGTTACCCACCTCCTGATTAACTCCTGGAGTAATGTTTCAGTTAATGTTGTTGAAATAAAGGACACCAAACGGATGCAATTCTAAAAACGAAATGTCCACACAAAAATGTTCATTAACTCTCTCGTTTTATTCTAAATTGAGTTCAGATGATTACCTTACTTCTAAGAACATAGTGGTATAGTATGTGCAATACACTAAGTTGTACAATCACTATTGAGTTAACGGAGCCTAAGAAAACACATGATTTATTCTGTTTGGTAAATGGTTCAGCGTTACGGTTAGTATCTGCCCCAACACCTTCCTATAGCATACATTAATCTGCCGTGGCTAGTCAGCCTGTCTCAGGTAAAACAGACAAAGAAGGGATTTACCTTTTAATGTCTCATTCAACCAAGTCTACACTGAAAGTAGAAGAGGTTAAAATTAGAAAAACGGAAGACAAAACTACTAAGTGGTCACCAAAAGGAAAGAGTGTTTAAGTCACAAGATTGAGATGAGCTTTAAGATTGCAGCCAAAATTATCACTAGTAAATTTGAACCTATGCTTGTCAGTTATTCGTTTCTTAAGGCTTTTAATCTCCGATTCTGTTGGTTATTCATGTGTGCTAGTGGTGGGCAGGAGGGTGTGTGGAGATCTGAGGGCTTTGTGGTTTGGGGCTTTGGGTGTGTCTTATACATGTGATTATTGTCATTCATAGGAGGCAGTCCCTCTTTAATTATCAAAAGAAGAGCTTCATATCTCTCTCTCTCTCTCTTTCTCTCCCTCTCCTACTCCCTTCCACTTACTCTTCTTTCCTCCCTTCTTCTCAGCCCCACTGTGTGTTGCTGGCATCCAAGGAGAACTCTGCTCCAGTGAAGCTAGGGGGGTTTGGAGTAGCAATCCAGCTTGGTGAATCAGGACTGGTGGCAGGAGGTACAGTACATTCTGTGACACATCACTGCAATACCCATTTTTACAGACAGATAATGTGCATGCACACACACTTTTCCCATTCCCAGGCATTACACAGATATTTTATATCCTCATCACAAGTCTTACAGTATGTTCCTGTTAGCAGTCAACTAATCTCTCAAGACAGATTCAGAGCTCTGCAGCTGAATCTGTCTGCGACTCCCATTACAACGTGTAGAGTTGTTGTTATTAGGAATTAAAACAAAGGAGCACCACCGGAAGAGGAGGGCTGAAGGAGAGTAAACAAGCCGGCATCCGGTCTCTACTCTTTTTTTTAAATTGTCAATGGGTTCCCAGATTGGCAGTCAACTGAATCATATTTGTACAACTTCAGGAAAAATGCTATTTTCATTTTCTTACCATGATCGACAATTCACTTATTTGAAGCAAATAAGAGGACAAGGCACCCTTCCCCTGGCTCCCCTTGTCTATGAAAACGCTTAACATATGAAGAAGTTAATTTCTAAGTTCTAACTGCATCTGCCATAGTTGGAAACATGAGTATGGAAGTAGCAGATTTTGAATAGCAAGGCAAGTGCCAAGATATATTATTCAAAAAAGAAAGTCTGGCAAGAGGGGAGCCCAAAGGCTTAGGAGGGGCTTAGAGTCAGCCCAGATTTGGACGATGCTTTAGAAAGGAGTGGAAAAAATAATGTGTACTAACCACACACATTGGTTAGCACACATCTAGACATCCATCCATACAATTAACATACTGACATAGTGAATAACTAAATGCCACAAGGAGGAGGCTGGGGAGGTGGAGGGAGTTTGATCACTGACAAGCTGGAGAAGAGGTGCTGTGACTTATGACCTATGCCGAGTGTGTAGTTTGAAGAGTGAGCAGCGTTCTCCATAAAAAGACCGCCTAGAATGAACCAATAGGATTGAGGGTGTATTTGTTAGCTTGTTGGCGAATGAGATTGGAGGGTGACTTAGCGTGGGGAACAGCCTGACTGCGGTGACTGCTGAATTGCAATGCTCAGTTTCATGCATGAATGTATGCGCTCACTAGGGCTTTCACCAACTAGTCGACTAGTATAACCACTAGTCGACTCTGTTGGTACTAGTCGAATAGTTTTTTTTTTTTAATGCCATAGTAATGGCCCATCTTACTATTATTATTATCCTCCTGACTTTATTTTTTATCAGAAGGGGGTCAAAAGTATGCCCAACTAGAAAAAGTGCTCCTCGGAGCACAGGTCTCCGCCAGGTCAGGTAAGTTATTGTGGCCTCCTGGTGGCGCTATAATAGGCCAATGTGAAAAGGGTGCCATTTGTTCAAGGGCTTTTCACTGCAATCGGACACTGCATTCATGATTTGAGGCATTTTGTTCCAAAAATATGTTTGCAAAATTAGACCTGCTGGTGGCGCTATATCAGGCCAATGTGAAAAGGGTGGCATTTCTTCGTCGGCCTAATAGAATTGTGCGTGTGAAATTTCACGGAAATCGCAAGCTGCGTTCATGATTTGAGGCATTTTGTTCAAAACTGAACAATCCTGCAAACTTTGGAAGCCAATCTTAGGCAATCAGGATGGAATATGGGAAATCGGATACATCTGTGTTGATCACATGACTATAGAGATACTGTGTACCGATTTGTGTGATGTTTGGACAAAATCTGTAGGAGTAGTATCAATAAATGTGTTTTGCACATATTGGCCTCCTGGTGGCGCTATAACAGGCCAATCTGAAAGATTTGGGCCAGAGGTTCTGAGTTGGCATCCAGGGAGTGTGCGTGCACAGTTTCGCAGCGGCCGGGCCAACGGTGCCAGAGATTAGCTGATAACGGACGGACGGACGGACGGACGGACGGACGGACGGACGGACGGACGGACGGACGGACGGACGGACGGACGGACGGACGGACAGGGGGTAAAACATACTCTCTCGCCATGCCTTTCGGCCTGGCGGAGACAATAAAAGCCTATTATTGGGCAATGGGGATCCTTGGAGACGCTGCTGTGCTGCTGTGCCAGAAGTGCTTCCCTTAAAACGCCATAAAAATAAGGGCAGGAGGATAATAATAATAGTAATATAGTAGTAGGATGGCATTAAAACAATGCCCCCCCTAAAAAATAAATAAATAAAAAAAAACTTTATTTTTTTAAATTATTTTTTTTAATGTAAATTTCGACTAGTCGACTACTACTTGGTCAAATGAGTCGACTAGTAAAAATCATTAGTTGTGAATGCCCTAGCGCTCACAGTGCCTCATTCGTGTCCTCATGCATTAGCCAATTCCCGCATATCTGAGTAAATACCTCCAAAAGGTTAGCGACACCCACAGTCACAATACCAGAGGGAGCGTTAACAACAATTTGGTACCACCCACCCATAAATCAAACATGGGCAAATTCTCCTTCTACAGCACTGCCACCCAGGATTGGAATAGTCTAACTCCATCCCTCAAAAAATGCAGTTCGCTGGGCTCATTTAAAAGAGCCTTAAAAAATCACCTTTCAGGAGGCCAAAGGTGGAGGTAGTACCATTTTCCCGTTAGACAGCAGACCCCCCCCCCCCCCCCCTGTTCTTGTACATATTTTTTTCCCCTCTTTTTCATTTTTTTTGTTGTACATAGTGTTATATATTGTTTTTGGCTGTTTATTTTGTAATGATATTTGAACTGTGGTGCCACTATATATGCCTATGAATTAAATACCAAGGCCCTCATTGGAAACAAGTCCGCAAGGACTTTTATGAACGGACCTGTTAGACAAAGTATTTTAAATGTAACTGTGCTGTTTTACATTTTTTGCCTAATAAAATATTCAATCAATCAATCAATCAAATCACATAGCTTAAACTAAGGTAAATATATCATCTGGAATGATAACTTTAAAGCACAATTCAACTTTGGTAGAGTTTTGGGTTACCTTGCCATGATGTAATGATCCAAAATATTCTCCACATTGCGGACATACCGGACAACATTCCGGCATGAAACTTTGCACACACACTCCCAGGCCAAGAATGAACCTCTGTTCTTCGGTTAAAAAAAAAATGTCCTAATGGTGGTGCTATAATAGGCCGATTCATGTTTTTGCCTATAACTCTTGATCCGTAGGTCGCACAGTAAAATAAATCCCTGGATTTGACTCAACTCGCCATATAGTCCACGGCGATTTCCGTCTGACAAGATTTTCCGCCATTTGATTTTTTTTGCAAAACATACTTTTTGCTACTACTCCTACATATTTTTTCCAAAACCCATGCAAATCGGTAGACATTATCTCTGTAGTGATGTGATCAAGACATATCTTTCAGATTCGATTCCGATTGGCTTCCAAAATGTGTGGGAGTGCCTTTTTGCGAATTGCCACAATTCATGAACACTGTGTCCGATTGCCATGACATTTTTTTTTCATGATGGCGCTATAATAGGTGACTTCACGTTTTGGCCTATAACTCTTGAATTGGAGGTTGTACAATCAAATTTGGTTTTACCCTAGATTTCTTGGATAATGACGCAGCAGCTCCCCATATAGGCTCCAGTGCCATTTGTGCCAGACTAGATTTTTCACAATTTTGTGTTTTCTTCAAAACACACTTTTTGCTATTACTCCTACAGATTTTGGCCAAAACATAGACACATCGGTATATATTATCTCTGGATTCATGTGATCAAGATGCATCAGACAGTCAGATTTTTCATATTCCATTCCGATTAGCTATGATTGACATCCACATTTTGAGGCCCGAAAATAGCAGCTCTAAAAGCTCACACTGTGAGCTGGCAGATCGGCTATCTTTGGCACCCAACACCATAATAAATTAGTCTTGACAATACTATAGCTTCACTGCCATCGCTTGTTCATCAGGTCGTGTGGGTACTCCCCACTTCATGGCCCCTGAGGTGGTGAAGAGGGAGCCGTACGGCAAGCCAGTGGATGTGTGGGGCTGCGGAGTCATCCTCTTCATCCTCCTCTCTGGCTGTCTGCCCTTCTATGGCACCAAGGAGCGCCTGTTTGAGGCCATCTGTAAGGGCAAATACAAGGTAAGGGTTCAAAGAAGCAATGTAACTTTCCTCGTCTACCCTGGATTCTACCCGTTTCCTGCGCAAGTGCTGAAATGTTTTACCATTTAGCTAATGAGTCGGCCTGCTTGCTCAGGCGATAAATTGAATCTTGAAAATTCGTGTCAAATCCTGTGTCTTGGTGAGACATGACCTTTGACATGATCTAAATGTCTCAATAGAAGAGCAGGGAGACAAATTGTATAGACAATTGTATAAGTTATATTGTTATATTATATATGTGTGTGTGTGTGTGTGTGTGTGTGTGTGTGTGTGCGCGTGTGCGTGCATATATAGTTACATCCACGCCAGTGGGGTCACATCTCAGAGAGTGCTAAGGATCTGGTGAGGCGCATGCTGATGCTGGACCCTGCTGAGAGGATCACTGTCTACGAGGCTCTCAACCACCCCTGGCTCAAGGTGCATAGATCACAAATTACACACAAACACACACAACGTTTCGTCCATTGCTCAGCAACCATCAATCCTTCCTCCATGTTCTCTCTCATGCTGATACTATCAGTTAGGGCTGCATCCAACAGTGATAGTGGTTTGATGCTAAGCTATCTGCCGCTTGCCTCTCATTGAAAATGAATTACTAGGCGCGTTAGTCGCTTCCCATGTGAAAAGATCTTAATACTTGTACTCTGCAGCCACTGTCCACCCGTGTTCACGCCATGGTGTTGCGTCACAGTGCAGTTGAGCTGCTTTGTATTAGCGCTGTGTCTGTGTGAGTAATGCTCTATGCTCCGTCACGTTTCCCAGGAGAGAGACCGCTACGCCTATAAGATCCACCTGCCAGAAACTGTGGAGCAGCTGAGAAAGTTCAACGCCAGGAGGAAGCTCAAGGTCACAGTCTACACAGGCGAACCCCAACCCCCCCCCCCACACACACACACACACACATACATGAGAGAGATGATGAGATGAATATGTGTACAGCACAATAAATCTGATGCTGAGACAAATATGCGTTCAATAACAGATTTACCTCTTAAGCTCTATTTTATATCTCAGCTATTTGAAAAATGCCGATATATAAGCTAACAATGCAATTTTGACAAATTGTTAAAAAACCATTGGGAAAAATGTGATAATTTTGGGAAGATTGTGGGAAACAAATGTCACACCTAATGGGGATGTCAGGGTTAATGTGGTTTTCAAAACAAGTATAGAATGTGTACTGCAACTGCTGTTGTGGTGCTTCTAGGGTGCTGTGCTGGCTGCCGTCTCCAGTCACAAGTTTAACTCGTTCTACGGAGACCCCCCGGAGGAGCTCCACGACTTCTCTGACGACCCCACCTCCTCAGGTATGTGGTGTGTAAAGTGAGCAATTCATGTAATAAATATGAGACACTGTATGGTACCCCCCCCCCCCCCCCCCCCCCCCCCCACGGGGGGGTTGCAGAACACTCACTATCTTTACCACTTCCTTTTCTTGACTCTAGTCATGGTTCATGTTATTCAACTTCCGTTTTGTCAGGAAGGTCCTATGTGTTTACATTTTCTATTACACGCCTGCCACGTCATTGAGTACTCTGCAGCAGTGGTTCTCAAACTTTTTCATGTCAAGAACCCTCAAATTGATATGTATTTGGCTGCGGACCCCCATCTAAAAATGTTTTGTAATGCTGTATTAACAAATTTAGCTGGGGATCCCCCTGGAACTCCCTGAAGGACCCTGGACCCCACTTTGAGACCCCACTTTGAGAACCACTGCTCTGCAACACATTGAGCCTGATTTATAGCTGTGCACTGGTGTCGCACATCGGAAACAGCCAATGTACAAGCTCACAATGTTGTCACACAATAGCTGTAAAGAGGAAGTGTCATCAAATGCCCCACTGCTCAATTTGTGACTTTCTTTTTTTTTGCCTGAAAAAACTAGTTTCTGCACAAAGTTGTCATAAGCTCATTCTATGAAGTACATTAAGCAATGTGCTGAAAGACGGTTGTCAAAATCCCTGTAACAAACTTGTGAAAGTAAAAAAAAAACATACTTCTTTTTAACAACCAGATATATACTGTATTTCATACATTGTAGCTTAACAGCTTGTCTGCCTATCTGTGTAAAGAGAATATTTTGCCTGCATAGAGCATTTCATAGCCTAACTGAAGGTACACTAGTGCCGTTTTTACACCTTTTTGCAGTGTACTATTCTGTTAGCTTCAGAGACAACATTTCTGTTATTTGTTGAAGTTAACTAGCCGGGTTTTGTTCTCTTTTGGTGCCTTTTAATTCTATAGCATACAGTAAACTTTTTAAATAATATATGAACATATTTCTCGAAGGTCATGATATACATTTTTGTGTTAATGCGTCCAACCTGCTAGGACTACTAGCGGCAGAACGTAGGTATCTCTCTGTTCCTTCTGCACTGTGATGCATGCTATACTTACTCTTCCTATTCATGGCTGTCAAGTCCGTTTGTGTCTTGTGATGTCATGTGTCTGTTTTCAATAGCTGGACCCTTCTGTTCACGTCATACTGAGCATTAATGGATGATGTAGTTCAGAACATTAATTTACCTTTTAAGTGGAGCTTATGTGCATGTTCAAGGTGAATTGTGAGTGCGTGTGGGTGTGTGTGGCCGGATGGTGTGTGTGTGTGGCCGGATGGTCTGTCTGTCTGTGTGTGTGTGTGAGTGTGGGTGGGTGGGTGGGTTGGGTGTATGTCTGGATGTCTGGGTGTGTACTTGTATCACTATTTGTGAGGGCCAAATGTCTCCACAAGTACTGTACAGTAGAATTTGAGAAATACACTTTAATGGTCCTCCTCACAAAAGAAATGGTTAGGAAATTAGGAAAAGGTCAGGTTGGGGTTAGTGTTTGGATTAGGCATTTAGAAGTTAAGTGTAGGGGCCCTATCTTGCGCTATGCCTTGGCACTACCGCTACCTGTTAATTACGCACAAGGCAGCTGGCGCTGTCCCCAAACGATATCTTACGGCCACGTTACCCGCTATACACTCTGTTATTTGCTCCTGGTGGTGTGGCCATGGGCATGTTGCTGTGCTATCCTTAAAATTGCTATCTTTCCCACACACGTATAGGAAAGCGCATAGCGGGTTTTCAGACCACCCGCTATGCCAAATCTGTTTGGTAGAGCGTGCATGCAATGGAACAGGGCGCACAACATTAAGAGGTCTCCCTCACTCCTAATTGTCAACGAATCTCTGTGATTCAAATTTTCCTATAAGCATCAGAAGTGAGAGTGTCAATTCCTTGTGTCAATTGTGTTTATATAAGATGTTAGTCTATTCAAAGACAATGATTTGTGCTGCACAATGCCATTCGCTCCAAACCACCACACTTAGTTTGATTAATCCATTGTGCAGGAAATAAAGAACGGATTACGATACTGTAACATTCTCTATAATCATGTGGATGATACTTATGTGTATCAAATATTGTTTTCTAAGGCAATCAAAGGTTAGACCTTGTGATCCAAACGTCGGGATGTGTGCAACATTGAGGTATGGTACCTCGGTGTGGCTGCAGAGTTATTGAACACCATGGCACTTCTGAATTAAGTGATTGTGAATGTGATTGTCATTACAATTTTTCTGTAATCCACAAAAGTGTGACAGTTAATTCCTTTTGTCAATAAATTGTGTTTTTATCAGCAGTTGCCAGTTAAGCTTATCAAAGACAAATAAAATGTAATTTGATCTGTGTTTGCTATAACCACACAGACCATTCAGTTTAAATAATCCACAAGCGATTGCTGTAATTTAAAGTTCTCTACAACCAGCAATGTGTGAATGATAATTCTCTGTACCAAATCCTAGTTTATTCCAAGGCAATCAACGTCGGACTGCCTCTTCGCTCTTCCATGGGGAGAGAGTGTAGAGTGCACTGGGCATAACGGCTTGCCCAGCCTGCTCTTAAAGGCAATGGCATCTGGCACTCTGATTGGTTTTATTAATGTAACGCCCAAACCACACCTATGCATGATGTAACGGGTAGCGCAGGTGTTTTAGGGATAAGGCTGGTGTCGCAAGGGTTGGATTGGGGGTAAGTCCCTGCGACATACTAGCGTCATGTCCAGGGGGTGTGCATCAAGCTGCCTCACACTACAGAAACATGAGATAGGCTCCTGCCCTATGGGCCACATGGCACGGCAAGGCTTGCGCCCCTTGCGCGAGCATCGCGTAAGGGGATAGCCAAATAGTACTGTATATAGCGCGACTTGGGCGCAAAATAGGGCCCTAGGTGTTGGGGAGGTATGCCTGATTTTACATGTAGTTGCGTGTCAGTGTCTGCGTGTCGCGCATAGAAAATAGCAGATATACAGACAAGCTCTAAATGCGACGTGTTATGAGCTTGTAGATTGGCTATTTTCGGTGCCACGTAACACCACGGGCAGTCAAGTATAACTTGGGCTGTAGGGTTAGAGTTAAAAATGTTAAGGTTTACTTACTTTTTGCTGTCTTGTTTTATTTTTTGTCTTTACTGTCTTTTGTCTTGTTGTTATGACCTTGGTGGGGGGTTGGGGAAATAAGATGTCGAATACTGTACAATGTATTGTCTGTTACATATGAAAAATAATGTAAAGAAGGATGGTAAAAATGGCATTTATGAAGTTGCCACGTTAAACTTTTGACAACTACAACTATCGTAATACAAACGTGTGTGTGCTTACAGGAGCTGTGTCTCAGGTGCTGGACAGTTTGGAAGAGATTCATGCTTTGACAGACTGCAGTGAGAAAGATTTGGACTTTCTTCACAGTGTTTTCCAGGACCAACATCTACACACGCTGCTCGACGTAAGTGTCATTGCACTCACCAGCAACATAAAGAAGTTATGATATTACATTTTTTTATACAGCACATTTCCAAAATGATGTGCCTGGGGATGCTTCACGTAGGCCTACATGAAAAAAAGATACACAGTGCAATTACGAATTAAAACAAGTGCAACACAGTCAAGAAATGTACTTTAGATATAAAAAAAAGACAATGAATATAAAGAATATTTTATGTGAAATGAATAAAAAGCATAAAACAAAGATTTTTTCTATTTAAAAGCCACTTTATAAACCTTTTTAAAAGCTTTTAAAAGAGGACACTTGGGGCACAGATGGGCTGAGTGGGTGGGGCACGTACCACATGGGCTCTGATGCCTGACGGCAAGTCCCGAGTTCGATTCCCAGGCCCGGCGGATCTTAGCTGTGTGTTGCTTCCCGGCGCTTTCCCCGTTTCCTGTCTCTCTACACTGTGTGTGGACTATCAATAAAGATGAGAAAAGCTTGTCTGATTCCACAATTGTGGAGCCCTTATGGCCTACTAACTTCTGTCTTGAGCCTTGCCGCTGGGGGCCGAAAGTATCAGATGATCTGCAGATCTGAGAGTACAAGCAGGGATGTAAGGTGTGAGAATTGGTGATATTGCTAAAATGTTTAGGTAAGTTCAGGTCCAAATAAAAAATCACACCCAGTGTGAAGTGGGCGGTGTGGTCACAGTGGTCATC
>NC_137618.1:25647485-25892485 GCF_963280865.1 Gymnoscopelus braueri | reverse complement strand
GTTTGAAAATAGCAGATCTACAAGCTCACAACGCGTCGCGACGCGACGCGTTGTGCGCTTGTAGATCGGCTATTTTCAAATAGCTTAGGTATAAAACAGGGCTAAAGTTGTTAATGTATGTTTTATAATATAATAATTGATAATTGCAAGTAACTAGTAACTAAAGTTTTCAAATAATTGTAGTGGAGTAAAAGTACAATATTTGCCTCTGAGATGTATAGTGGAGTAGAAGTAGAAGTATTGGAAATTGGAAATACTCAAGTAAAGTACAAATACCTCAAAATTGTACTTAAGTACAGTACTTGAGTAAATGTAATTAGTTATTTTACACCACTGGACATAGACCACAGTCTCCCATAGTCAGCATATTTCCATGTCATAACACAGCCACTCACATCCACAGTACTATCTCTGTCCTCTCTCAGGAAGGATAAAGCTCTATCACAGATCATGGTGATAAGAACAGACCATAGTCACCCAGATCTCTTAAATATGTACTTATATTTTACAATATTAATTTCTGCCAACGGCCCTTTTATTCAGCACAGTTAACACCAGCTGCTATAAAATAATCTTGAGTTGCTCCCCAACCATTGTTATGAAGTTGTTTGGATATTTCACTCCCTTGTGTTTAATATAGCAAATAAACATGTAATGTTCTGCCATAGTTGTTAATGTTGTGTTGTTAATGTAGTGTTGTTAATGTGTCTGCCGTCTGTGTGTTTATCATTGATCACATGTCTTGGGACAGTGCTGCTGTTGCTCTGCTCAAAGTGAAAGCGGAAGATGCTTGGCCCCCCTTGTGCTGTGTTGAAATATCTCGTGTGTGTGTGTGTGTGTGTGTGTGTGTGTGTGTTCACAAAGCATGTGTTTGTCTGCTGGTCAGAGAGTTATCAGCCACATTATGGACAAATCACATCACCTGTTAAATACCACAGACAGACAATGATTCTAGATTTGTTTTGAGTCATCCTTTCGTTTGTAGTCTGCGCAAATGTGCTTTTTCACACTAGTGATTCCCTTTTTTATTTCAAGGAACCTTAGATGATATGCATTAGACCACAGACCCCCATTTGATACGATCTTTATCTCTGGGACCCCAGTCTACACTGTAAAATCCTCAGTATTATTATAACTCTGTGAGTGAGGGCCCAAATGGAACCTGTGTGCGTATATTTGGTTCCATTTATACGCTATTTGAGTTACAGGCCCGTAAGGGTCCATTTGGGCCCCGACTATCAATTATTTAACTGGGGACCCCCTGGAAGTTGAGAACCACTGTTCTACAGAATTATTTTAGCAAATTTTACTGTGTATAAAGAATGCAACTCTCAGTTTTCTGGGAGTCCATTATGGACTCTGCAAACAAGAATCCAAACACAGACACACATACAACAAACTAAGGCTGTACAAGACGGTTCAGTTTGAATAGTTTCATTAGTCAGCTGGCTTTTTGTAAACAGAGGCGCTGAGTGGTCTTGTGAGTCAGTGCCGTTATGTCTCTATAAAAGGCTGTTGTACTCCCATCAGAGAGCTAAATCAACAAGAGCCCTTTCTTAACATTTTATATGCAAACAAATCCCTGAAAGGCATGTGCATCTAAAGCCGGCAGCGTATTCTGGGTTCACTCACTGTTACAATTACAAATAAATAATTCCTCAATTCTCACACATACAGTACACAAACACTGAAACTTCCTAAATAATTCCTCAATTCTCACAAATACAGTACACAAACACTGAAACTTCCTGAGTGTTAATTGTCTCTATGTTTTCTAAGACTACGTTTAGTTTCTAAGACTATGTTTTGGCCCATGTCCGTCCGTCCGTCCGTCCGTCCGTCCGTCTGTCTGTGTACAGCTAATCTTCGGAACCGTTGGCCCGATCAACGTGAAACTGACACACACTCCCTGGAGGCCAGAGCAGAACCTCTGCCCCAAATCTTTCACATCGGCCTGTTATAGCGCCACCAGGAGGCCGATTTCTGCAAAACACATGTTTTGATATTACTCCTACAGATTTAGTCCAAACATCACACAAATTGGTACACATTATCTCTATAGTCATGTGATCAATTCAAGACAGATCTGTCCGATTTTTCATATTCCATCTAAAGTTTGCAGGAGTGGCTCGTTTGGAACAAAATGCCTCAAATCATGAACGCAGCGTCCGATCGCCTAAGATTTACTTCTACCTGGTCTGGCAGAGACCTGAACACATTTTTCTAGTTTACAATTACAATTTACATTTAGCATACGCTCTTCTCCAGAGAGACTTACAAGTGCAATATCAGAGTAAGCATGAATCTTAGTCAACAAACAAGGTATAATTGCACTGGTAGCAAAGTGCGTACCGCATAGGCTTTGATGCCTGACAGCGTGTCCCGGGTTTGATTCCAGAGCCCAGCTGCGGATTTGCTGCATGTCACTCGCTCCCCTACTCTCTCCCCATTTCCTGTCTCGCTTCACTGTACTATCAATGAAGGCAGAAGTGAAATAAGTAGAGTGCAAGGACAACAATTTAGTTCCTCAAAGAAACTACAATACCAGGTAAACAATGAACCCTAAATCTTTAGATATTCTAGAGACATTTCTTAACATTTGTGGTCAAGAGTAAACAAATCTAACTAAGAAAAACATGTGAACAAGTACCCAACATCTACAGTAAAGTAGCAACCATCGAAAAAAGGTGACAAGAAGGGATTCAAGGAGAGAGGAGCACTAGGGGTGAGGGGGAGTCTGAATTGGTCTGAGTATGTCGGTATGAGGATGGTCTAGTAGTAAATAGAACACCTTCTTTACTTCATCTACCCCACGTCAGACACTGTTCACTTTTCCACTGATTGATTGATTGATTGATTGATTGATTGATTGATTGTCTGTGTCTTTTTCTTTTCAGCTGTATGACAAAATCAACACCAAGTCCTCAGATCAGATCAGAAACCCCCGCAGTGATGCTGTACAGAGAGCCAAAGAGGTGAACACACACACACACACACACACACACACACACACACACACACACACACACACACACACACACACACACACACACACACACACACACACACACACACACACACACACACACACACAAACACATAAACACATAAACACACTCTTGACACTTTGCACACAGATAGAACTCACAAACATCCACATTAAGACAAGCACATTTTGTATTCTACTTCTCCCCGGTCATGTCAGTAAGTCTATTTTAATGATGAGCAGATTTACCCCTCTGTCTTCTCTGAGCACCTAACCTACTACGTCACACTGTTCTGTCATGAACCTCTGTTCTCTCAAAGCTTAGCCTATATTAACCCACTCTGTCCACTTCTGATTACTAAACCTCTAACTCTTCACTGCTGGAACACCTAGCGTTGTTGCACTGCTGCCTCCTTGTCTCTTCGGGGGTAAGTTGGGATAATGTGCGTGCAGCTCTACAGGAATGCTTCATTCCGGGAAAGAATATACTTACACCCCTACTGCTTCATAATCACTGTTGGATCTAAGGCTTTCTGAGCTGTCACGTGAATACCCATAAACGCTGATTTTGGTGCCTTGCATTTCCATGGTGGGAGGGTTTCTAGTGGCATGCTTCACGCTGCTTCAGTCCAGGAAACCCATTCAAAAGTAATTTTATTGGTTGAGAGAAGCGCAGACACCACCGGTGAGAACCAGCCGTTTTCCCTGCATTTCTGAGAAGTTGACGTTGGAGCTGAAAGTCAGAGAGTTGAGGTTTTGATAGCCGGCTTATAGGTGTTTGGTTTGGACGGATACTTCATAGTGCAGTGGCTCTCAAAGTGGGGTCTGGGGACCCCCAGGGGGTCCTCAGCAAATATGCTGTATCATCAAAATAGGTTTAACCACCTCAAACGTATTTCATTCTTTGGCTGTTCAGAAATAGCCGATCTGCAAGCTCACAACGCGTAGATCTGCTATTTTTTAGATATTTTGAAATACGAAAAAAAATTAAAAACGTAACACAAATTATGGGAGTCCCTGGTACAAACTCTTTTAGATGGGGGTCCACTGTAGCCTGGAATCCAGACTGATTCGCTCCGTTCGGCTGATTTATTTTTCTCACTTCGCTTCTCAGTCTGGAAATCATGCTATTGGGGCGGAGCAGGGCGGGATGGGCACCCAGGAGCCGCGGCTTCTGATTGGTCTGTGGTGTGGGGCGGGACCAGTGGCTTCCCAATCTAAAGGTCCATGGTCGGGGCGGGACAGAGACTTTCAATGTCAAATTCGAGTCACTTCCTGATTGGCCTACGTAATTGGTGACGTTTGGAAATCCGGCTCAAACAGAATGATAGCCACACGGTCATGTGATTGTTTTTCTGTATCCCCATTGGCTGGCACATGGCAAGCTAGTCTTTATTGGTCACCCCTCTATATTATATTTTTTACAAAATGTTGCACCAGCAACCACTCTTATATCGTCCCTGTTGGGCAGAAACCTTGTATGTCCAAAACGTTAATTTTGAGGAAAAATAAAAAAATAACCTGTGTTCCAATGGATCCAATGTAGTTATTATTTAGTCACAAGCTCTTGTTATTAGTTATTGTTGGTTCAATATTTTTAAAAACCCACAGACAGACTTTCACTTTCACTTATTAAACAAATAAAAAATAGCAGATCCATGTCACATTGCGACGCATTGTGAGCTTGTAGATCTGTTTTATTTTTGCTACTTTTGTGTGACACCGTAGTAATCGTATGACGAAGTAGGGCATTCATTTAGGGAAAAAAAACATTAAAAGTTTAAATACCGTATGGAGATGCAACGTTTCTGCCCGACAGCGACAATATGAAGAATCGGAGCAGGCAGGTGCTATATTATTTATGTGCAATTATTAAGTCTAATCTAGTCTAGTGTTCTGTGCTTGTTCATGAGCAGACGTGTGTCTGGGTTAAGTCCCGTTGTTAGAGCAGTGTATGGGCCCATTTATGAATGAATACAGATCTGGCTTGTTTCTTTGACCTATCATTAGAGATGCTATTTTATGTGTCAAATGTGTATTATCACACAATACATACACAAAATCATGCACTCTCACACACACACACACACACACACACACACACACACACACACACACACACACACACACACACACACACACACACACACACACACACACACACACACACACACATTCCATGGGTGTATTTGTGAGCTATTAGTGTGATGTAGACTGTTTTCCCCTCTCACACAGGACTCCCATTGTGGAGTCCAGGATTTGACACCATTAAAACGTATACGCACCGTTAGATTAGAGATGTGTGTTTACCACACATTGCGCTCACACAGTAATGCAGGTTATGGGGAGGAAGCAGACACGTTACTTAAAAGGAGTGTGACGGAGAACAGAAGTGAAATAGTGTGTGAAAGAAACTGCTATAGTTGTTGTGGTGTGTGTGTGTGTGTGTGTATGTGTGTGTGTGCGTGCTTGCGTGTGTGCGCGTGTGTGTGTGTGTGTGTGTACACCCATGCCTGTGCTTGTATGCACACTTGTATGTTTGTACATGCGTGTGAGTGTGCGAAGCGAGTGCCCCCCAGCTTATATTATGTTTACATTATTAGCTTTGTTGAGGGAGCAATTAAAGAAGTCTGAATAGGGAGGTCTGCTGTCTTAAATCCCAGCTGTGTTAATACTGTGAAAGCTTGGCGAGGAGGAGCCCAGCTTTGTTTTATGTGGCTTTGGTTCATGTCAAATAGGCCTGGCTAATTAACACAGCTCTAGAACGCTGTGTCAGAGGAGTCTCCGCCTGGTATTAGAGCAGAGACTTGGTTCACATTTTCCATCCTAAAGCAGTCTAGAAGGATTGTGGATGGAGCCACACTAGATGTGGTAAAGGTTACGGCTTTATGTGGGTGTCGGGGAGAGTTCTTTTAAAATGTCTTTTATACATTTTCCTTCTTTGCTCAGAACTGAGCTTCACTTTCACTTAAGCACTACAAACACGCTCCTAAGCTTTCTTTATAGTCAATGCAGTGCTGCTATGAAATCGTTTCACAACAGGCGAACACTTCTTTCATCTATTCTTGATTTTCTGTAGGGTCTTTTCCTCGTCCACTGCTTTGCTCCTGTGTATTGATCCCCTCCGGCTGAAACTGAAATGCTTTGAGCCAATCGCACTGTAGCCTTCTGGGGTTTCTGACCCAGTAGAGCAGGGGTGAGCTGTTTCAAGGATAACTAACTTGTTCTAACCATGCACCTAACACATCTTATATGACCTCTCAAATATGTTTTTGTTAGGACCTTAAACTCTTTGGGCCTGAAGTTACCTACCTCCGCTATAGATACTAACCTCTCCCACACGTCATGGCTTAATTCTTTTTGGCTGGCATAGATTAGGTGTTGGGAAGTTTTTTTTTTACTCTCCCCCTGACCTCTATCCTCTTTTGACCTTTCAACCTTGACCCTTGAGTTCTCTAACCAGGACAGTCAACAACATGTGTAACCCTTCTTCCTGTGTCTTCCTCCGGCAAGATTTCCTCCCAAGACGGAGCAAGTGGCGCTTTGAAACATCTGGAATGTGTAAGCCCTGAGATCTGTTCACACCTCTCTACCACCCTCACAACACCAATAAACAGAACCAAAGACAAACTAGCTGACTTGGCTTTTAATGCATACTGGTATCACCTGAGCTCTTTGGGGTGCATTATGTCGTCTGCGATCCATTGTCACTGGATCTCTATCTGGATGGATGGAGTCATTCCTGGACATCTGGAGGATTTTCAAGTTCATGCATTAATGGGGTCAATTGAGGCTGGGTGTGTGAACCAATCAGAAGATAGGCTCATGTAGCTAAATTGGTATAGTGCATCCCTGTTTATATGCTGGTCAGTGCTGGCTCTGGCTGTGAGTTGAGTGGAAGAGACCAATTGCAAATTACAGATACTGAATGGCATTCGTGTGACCAAATACACACATACACCTGCATACGCGCACAAGTGTGCGCGCAGCGCGCGCGCACACACACACACACACACACACACACACACACACACACACACACACACACACACACACACACACACACACACACACACACACACACACACACACACACACGATATAGAGAAAGGGAGTATGTTGTAATTTCTCAATCCAAATTTCACACATACTGTACACAGACACTGAAGCGTACCCTTGTGTCCTGAATGTTAATTTACAATAACAATTTAGGCTTTTAGCAGACGCTCTGCTCTTATAGTGACTTATAAGTGCGAGACCAGAGTAAATGGCATGAGCCCTAGTCAACAAATGACAGGGTAAATGGTCACGTAAGTAGAATGCTAAGAGAACAATTATATATAGTTACAACTAGACACGTCGCAATTCTGGGAAGTGTGGTTGCGGCGACGCCGGTCGCGGCCGCCGGGACTCGAGGGATACGCCGGGAGGAATACCGTCGGACGCCGCGCGACGTGCCATTCAAATCGGGTGCCTATCGGATCCTGCCTTCGTGATACGTGCCGTTTTGATTTTAGGAAATAGGCCCCTCCCACAAATGTAACGGGCCAATCATATTGTCACGTCACTCCTGATATCACTTTTATTTCATTTTGAGAGAACTGATCCCCCCAAAAATCATGTTTTTGCATCAAACGGTTACATTTTGCGCATTTGTGGCACCCCCTATGGATCAAAGTGGAAATGCTTTTGGAGATTCGTTGAGTAAACCACCCTTGACATGTGATTCAAATTTGGGATTGACTGGACGTTTAGTTCGTGATTTCTGGCGTTTTTGGTAAAACGGGCCCCTCCCACTAACTTTGGAAGCCAATTACGGACGAACGGTAAGGACTATCAAAATGCCGGATATGTTTATCGCATGGGTCCAGAGATCACGTGCACCGATTTTTGTGAAATTTGAATAAAATATGTGGGAGGAGGAGCTAAAAGTGTGTTTTGAAGAAAATTCTAAATGGCGGAAAATCTATCCAGACGGAAATGGGCGTGGCCTATATGGGGAGTTGCGTCATGACCCAATGAATCCAGGGGAAAAAAGATTTTTATTCTACGACATACAGTTCAAAATAAAGTGTATCTAGAAGAATAAAGATGATCTATTACTATAGTCTGGTTGCCCGGGCAACCACACTAACTAGGTAGAGGTAAAGGTAAACATCAAATCTAGCATCTGTCTAATCAACATGCTATCTAAATAACATTCTTAACATTTGTGGTCAAGCGAAAACAAATCTACATATCCTGACACATGAACAAGTCTAGTCATCTATTAAAAGAGGTGACAAGAAGGGATACAAGGAGAGAAAAGTGCTAGGCGGTGAGGTGGAGTCTGAAGAGGTGAGTTTTAAGACTGCGGTGGAAAATGGGGAGTGAGTCTGCAGTTCTGAGTGAGAGGGGGAGTTTATTCCACAGCTTGGGAACCAGGAGAGAGAAGAGTCTAGGTCGTGTGGTGTTGTTGACCAGATTATTATAGGGAAGGGACGAATAGGCTGTGTTTTATCTGATGTACTGTAAGTGAGGTAAGGGCCATGCCCTTCATTTCCTTGTAGGTCATCACCAGTGTTTTGTACTGGGTGTGTGCACCAACCGTAGGCCAGGGAAGGGAAAAGGAGAGACATTTTGGGAGGTTGAAGACCGTGCCTCTGCATTCTGGATCATTTGGAGGGGTTTAAGTGAGCATGCTGGGAGACCAGAAAGTCTTAACTTGCACACACACACACACACACACACACACACACACACACACACACTGAGGCCTCACCTCTACAATGCCACATTCAGCAGCCAGGCGCAACATAACTTGAAATGACACCAAATCAACTCACGTCAAAAGGGCAGGGGGTGGTGCTTGAACTTGACCAGATTCCTGATTGGTTGAATGGTATCCACGTTGGTCTCTTAATTGACTACGTTGATGTGGGAGGTGGGATTAGAGAAGGCTTTAGAGAGACCCTGAGGTCGATTCTCAGTATGTGTTGATGTTTCCGCAAACTCTCAGTCTACAAGGTAGTGTGCGTGTGTGTGTGTGTGTGTGCGTGTGTGTGTGTGTGTGTGTGTGTGTGTGTGTGTGTGTGTGTGCGTGTGTGCGTGTGTGGGGTCAGGTATAAAGATGAGTCTAGCCATATGCTTTGTCTTTGATGTGTTTTGTCTGTGTGCCTCTTCAGGTACTGGAAGAGATCTCCTGCTATCCAGAGAACCACGACGCTAAAGAACTCAGACGGATACTAACCCAGCCTCATTTCATGGTAGGTCAAGAGAGCTACACACGCACACACACGCACGCACGCACGCACGCGCGCGCGCATATAATCCAAGGCCGTCATGTTGCCACAGCTCTCAGACGGGTGTAGTAGGCCCCTAAGCAATGTTCAGGGCTGCTGACGATGACATTCTTCGCCAGACTCAGCCAGACAGAATCCAAACACTTCCATTAAGCACACACCGCTGGCCTCAGTAATCACTCTGCAGCTGATACCATACCTGTGCACTCTCTGCTCCCATGCTCTGTCTGAGGAAAGGAGAGAGTGAGCGAGGAGAAAAAGAGGGGTGGTGGGAGCAAAGATAGAGGGACATGAACTCAACAAGACGAGGGTTGTTTATGTACAGTATATATTAGTTTTTTAGGTTTTATTTCTGTTAGAATTCCCCATTTGGGAGGCTGCAGGCGACATGGCGGAACTCTGCCAACAAACACTGCGCTCCCCTTGGGGAAGACTTCTCTCCAGAGCCTCATGTGCTGGGTGAGGAACAGAGTCTAGACTCTGTGTGTGTATTCGTGTGTGTGTATATGTGTCTATGTCCTTTCTCCATGTTGCAGCAGGCAGCGGAAGCTTCTTGACAAGTATATAACAGGAAAAAGGAAAACCATAATATGCGAGGTCACCGCTTAACTCCACTCGCTCCACTTTACTTGCCTCGCAACATTGAGCACCTCCCGTTCTTTCAAGAGTGCTTCCAAACCCCCCCCCCCCCCCCCTCCTCCTCCCCTTTTAAGCATGTAATTCTGTAAAACGAGCAACAGTGAATGAATTGTTCTGTTGCTGTTCTCTTTCAAAATTTAATTTCGCTGTCTCACTATGGGGAATGCTCCCTTCATTATCCTCACGGAGGGAGCGTTCCCCATATTATCAGAGAACCGGGGTGATGAAAGTAACCTAAATTGCCGCAGGGCTTGGATGAGTCATCGTCGGGGAGTCAAGGAGGAGTGCTAAACGAGTGGGAGAGTGAACCGAGATCAAAACCAAGATACAAGGAGTGAAAGGATCAGAGAAGGCTCAAATAAAGGAGGGAGGACGGAAGAGATGATGTGGAGAGGGATTGACGGTGTAGCGGGGGGGGGGGGGGGGGGTCGGGGTCAGTCATGTGTGTCTGATGTAATGTGCTGTGCCGGGTCAGGGGCCTGGCTCCCTCGTACCCTAGATAGAGGGAAGAGGAAGGAAAGAAAGGAGGGAGGGAGGAATCGAGGCGCCGTCATGTAGTAGTACTACTTTCCAAGACACACACTCGCACAAGGAAAGGAAAGTATGTCTGTGTTAGCTCTGTTGCGCCTCCCGTAAGAGCTTACTGTGTGTGCAACAGCAGCCGACCACTCCAATGAACATGGTGAGGATTGTGTGTGTGCGTGTGTGTGCGTGTGTGTGCGTGTGTGTGTGTGTGTGTGTGTGTATGCGCGAGCATTTTCTTTTGTGTGCAATTGATTACACAATTGCTCTATTGGTCTGTCTGTCCTGCTATCGTGCTACAGTACATCGCTGCTTCATTTGTTGGAGGAGTTGTCCAACGGTTTCACAAATTTTCCATCTACACTCTGCAGTGTTACTGTAAATTGGAAACGCCTTTCACATTGCAAACCGACAAGCTACACCGTAAAATCCTCCGTGTTAATGTATCCATTTGAAACTCTAAGTGTACATATGTACAGATGTACCGGTAAGAGTCCATTTGGTTACATTTGTACACTCTCAGAGTTAAAATAACACGTCTTTTCTTTTCATTCAAACCTACAAAGCCAAACCTAGCAAGAGTCTGAATAGTTTGCTTGCAGTTGTGTTAGTTAGACGAAGTCATCGTCTAACTAACTGTCTTACTGAGATTAGCATATCACTTCGGATACCGATTTTTTTTTTAACAAGCCATTCGTGAGCCATTTCGTGCAAGATCTGTAGATTTTTATTTTTTTTATCTCTGGCTTCTCTCAACCCGTCTTTCGCTTTTCTTTAAGTCTTTCTTGCTTGTCTTGAGTTACTTTGCTTTCCTTTTTTCTCACACTGACATATATGCACCATGGAGGGATTAGTTAACCCCCTTAACCCTGTACTCATTAGGACGCACACATAAACATACCTCCCGTGTGTGCTGGAATGAGAGTTTCACTCTGTGGGTGATGTGCTTTGACATGGGAGTTAGAAACGCTGCCACTGCCTTCATGTCTCTGCTTCTCTGATCTGCTCTGTGCGTGCGTGAGTGTGTGTGTGTGTCTGTGTGTGTGTGTGTGTGTGTATTGTGTTTGTGTGAGACAACTATGTGTGTCTGGGAATAAACAGCATCCGTGATGTGTGTGTGTGCACGTACAAGACACAGTGGAGAGCGGTTTGGTGGCAGTTGCGCTTTGATTGCTTCTTTCAAAGGTTCCGACTGGTTTGTTAAAGTGCCACTCAGGTTTGTGTGTGTGTGTGTGTGTGTGTGTGTGTGTGTGTGTGTGTGTGTGTGTGTGTGTGTGTGTGTGTGTGTGTGTGTGTGTGTGTGTGTGTGTGTGTGTGTGTGTGTGTGTGTGTGTGTGTGTGTGTGTGTGTGTGTGTGCGTGCGTGCGTGCGTGTGTCAGCGGAGTGAGCTTCGTGAGTGGGTGGGAGTGAGCGGGATCAGCAGGCCCACTGTTAAGGCACTACCGCAAAAGGCTGCTCGGAGGGACGGAAAAGGTGTTCTGCTTTAGAGGAACAGCAGAAAGCAATCCAAACAGACAACTGAAACCCCCGCATTTTGATGCTGTGGAATGTCAAGTCCAACACTATTTCTGTGTGTGTGTGTGTGTGTGTGTGTGTGTGTGTGTGTGTGTGTGTGTGTGTGTGCGTGCGTGCAGGCCTTACTGCAGACCCACGACGTGGTGGCCCATGAGGTGTACAGCGACGAGGCTCTGAGGGTCACCCCACCACCCACCTCCCCCTACCTGAACGGAGACTCCCCGGAGAGCGCCAACGGAGACATGGACCTGGAGAATGTCACCAGAGTCCGCCTGGTCCAGTTCCAGAAGAACACGGACGAACCCATGGTGCACAATACATCAAACACACACAAATGTAGACACAGACATCAACATGGAGATGAACTGATGTTGATTTCTTTTTTTCTGCAATAAATGTAACCAAGGCCTCTGAATGTGTGTGTGTAGGGTATTACGCTGAAGATGAACGATCTGAACCACTGCATCGTGGCGAGGATAATGCACGGAGGGATGATCCACAGACAAGGTACACTTCTAGCTTATCATTTTTCTCTGATACCTGAATACCTAATATGCATTAGGCCACGGACCCGCATTTTATAAACATTTTTAGCTTATCTTAACACATTGGGTGCCAGAGGTTTATTAAAATATTATACTTTGAGTGCCAGGACTTTTTAAAGATTTTGAACCTTTTTCAAGTAGTCACAAAATATTTGCAGTGATCACCGTCCTCACGGTGATCCCCTCATTACACACATACAGGTCTCGTACAATCGGGGGGAAAAAATTTAAAACATTCGGAAATCCATTCCACAGTTGCAGCCTGTTGAAAATAGTTAAATTAACATTGTAAAAAAAAAAAGTGCACAGGAGCCGAGATACAGGTTTTTGAAGTCATAAGTTAACCAGGAGGTGGATTGGAGTCTAAATCTTGTAGGAGTGATATTTCCTGTTGCTGTGAAGGAAAAACCGTATATATACGGTTTTGGCACTCAACGTTAGTATGCGCAAAACCGTATATATACGGTTTTGGCACCCAATGTGTTAATTGAGCGTACAAATGGGACCCACAAGGGTCCATTTTGTCCCTTTGTACACTCTCTGAGTTACAGACCCATAAGGGTCTATTTGGTTCCTTACTAGCAATTATTTCTCTGGGAACACCCTGAAACATCCTCAAGGACCCCTCAAGGACCCAACATTGAGTTGTGCCCTAATGAATGCTGCCCTCGAAATGACCTTTCTGAAGCCACATCACAGAAGATGGCTGTATACATGTACTGATCACAATGTGATCAGTACACACACACACACACACACACACACACACACACACACACACACACACACACACACACACACATATACACACACCCACCTCAGTGGGAAAATAGTCATATTCTTGTTAAGCATCCAGATCTTGGCAACATAAACCTCTGCCTCTGCAATAGATGAGTGTGTGTTTTCATTAACTTCAGGAAAACAAGGGCCTTGTCGTCAGATGTCACACCTTGGACACAGCGATGGCTGCGTGTCTGCGTGCTAACCAGACAGCTGATTAATGGCTACTTTAGAAAGTGGATCATCTATAGGCACTCGGGTGGCGCAGGGGTAAAGTTCCTTCCCACCGCCACAGTACTAATGGGTTTGAATCGCCTCCGGCGTGGCAATATGAGCACAATCGGACGTGGTCGCAGGATAGAAGCTGTGTGGGGAGGGCAATCGTTGTCGCTGCACCATTGGCTCCTGTAAATTGTTCAGCTGTGAGGAATAGGGTGTTCCTCCACACATGCTAAGTCCTTATCGTGAAGCTCCTCACTGGCATGTGAAAAGAAGCGCCAGGTGCTTCCATGACTATGGGAGGTGGCATGTGGTTTCAATACTACCCCTATAGGACCAACCATTCTGACAACTGAGTGGGGAATATGGGAATTTGTGTAGCGACTAAATTGGGAGAAAAATATATTTCTTTAAAGAAAGTCATCTTTTTCAGGGTGATTCCAGTGTTCAGGGCTGTTTCTCTGTCCTAGAGTGGAATGAAGAGGGACAGTGCCGTGCTTTTTACTGGTCGTCGGATTTATTTCTCCTCCTCTTTGTTTTTCTCAGGAACGTTGCATGTGGGAGATGAGATCAGGGAAATCAACGGCATCAGCGTGGCCAATCAGACTGTTGAGCAGCTACAGAAGATGCTGGTGTGTGTGTGTGTGTGTGTGTCACAGTGTGTGTCACAGTGTGTGCAGATCATAGTGAATACATTAAATGCTGAATTGAAGATAAGGCACCAAGTCTTGTGTACTTTCTGTCCACAGAGAGAGATGCGAGGCAGCATCACTTTTAAGATAGTGCCAAGCTACCGGACGCAGCAGGGCTCCTCGTGTGAGGTAACAACCCCACTTCCTCTTCAGCTCCCGTTCTCCTCCCTCCTCCTTGGCGTTGTTTTCCCAACTCCCTGATCTGGTTACTAACTGCTCGGCCAGTTACTGAGCGCGTGTATGTGTGCCTAACCAAGTATGTTGTGTAGTTGCGGATGGGAGAAAGTGTGTGTGTGTGTTTTGCTGTGTTTTTTGCTGGGGCTGGGTCAGACATTCAGCACACCAATTTCACAACCAAGATACCGGACCCACTCCCCCCGTTCCAGGTCAACACTCCGCTCTGTGTGCGCACACAACTATACATGGTATACGCACAGACATTATATTGTCATTGTCAGGCAGAAACCTTGTATCTCCATAATATCACCCTTTTACATGTTTTCATAAATTAATGGCCTATTTTAGTGCCGTGCAACAATAGCCAGTCTACAAGCTCACAACGGGTCACATCACGGCACGTTGTTAGCTTGTGGATCCGCTATTTTAGAAATTGTTTGAAAATATTTGCCTATAATGACATGCCTAAGATAGGGACGCTAGGTTGGTTAAGTCTGTCTGTGGGTTTTAGGAATATTCAATCAATGAAAAGTAACAAGAGCTCGTAACGAAATAATAACTACATTAGATCCATTGGAACACAGGTTATTTTTTCCATCCCCTGAAAATGTATTTTGGACATACAAGGTGTCTGTGCCAGACAGTGACAATATGCAAGCACACATAACCGTCCCCATGAAAACAGAGTTTGCATGGAGGATTTTCGTCTCGTCTTCGTCTTAAGTGCTATGAAAGCCTAGTGTTCCTGATCTCATAAGTCCACTCTGCACCCAAGACAGAAATGCTGTTTGTGGTGTTAAACTACTGCCCCCCTGTGGTGACATAAGGATGTGCAGGCTCCAGGGATGAACGGTGTAGCGTCCCATGTCTTGTTGATGAATTCATTCCATCAACGTTGAGAAGGATCTATAATTTTGTGCAACAGCTTTCCCTTTGATGCCCGGTGTGGGGAACCATCACACCAGTGTAAGTGTGTGCGTGTCTGTACATGCAAGTGAGCCGGCACGTGTGTATACATATATGTGAGTACGTAGTAAGTGTACAGTATGCCCGTGCCACGCGTTTTTGAGTGAGTGACCACGTGTGCGTCTGTGTGTGCCGTCTGTATGTTGCTGACCTGTGTGTCTTATTTCAGAAAGAGTCCCCTACCACCTCCAGACAGTCCCCTGCCAATGGCCACTCCAGCATTAACAGTTCAATCTTGGTAAGCCCCCTCCCCCTTAAAGAACAAGCATAAGTAAATAAAACACTGCCCTTCCCAGACAGACTCTCACAACCATCAGTTTATTTTTGTGCGTCTCTTGTCTCCACTGGTGTCTTTTCATTTTGTTATCCTGATGTCCCGTGATATTTCTATTTGTCCATGTCCGTCCGTCACTCCAAACAGTGTCTCTGTAGATGTTTCGTTGTTTGTTTGTTTGTTTGTATGTTTGTTTGTTTTTCTCTCCCGTTTTATGTTAAAGCCCGATTTATACTTAGTTGCGTGCCGGTGTCGCACACTGAAAATACAAAAATAGCGGATCTACAATGCTCACAATGCGTTGCATTTTCAGATGTGCGACAAACACTGCGCAAGCAAGTACAAATCAGGCATGACTATAGCAGTGTTGGTACTTTGCTGAGGATCTCGTCAGGTAGTCGTTTCCTGTGTTGTTAATCCCCTCTCATTCTCAATCTGTTCCTTTTTTAAAGCTAAAAGCCCTCGTGTCCGATATCTCAGTTAACAAATTGGTGTGCCTCATGAAGCCCGCTGCGTGCTGTGCCCCTGTGCTGACACGACACGAGGCCCTCCGGTGGTTCCAGTGGGTACTGAGGACACACTCTGTTGTACTGTATACAGTATATTATAGGCCTGTCACAATTATTACATAATCGCCGAATCGAAATTATTTGAGATAATCGCAAATATTTTGCATAATCGTCGTAATCGTTTCCATGTTGAGAAAGGTTCATACATTTTGAAACATTTTCAGAAATAGTGGAAATAGCCGATCTACAAGCTCACAACGTGTCGCATCGCGACACGTTGTGAGCTTGTAGATCATCTATTTCGTTTCGTTATTTTGTTAAAAATCTTTAGTATGAAATATTAAATATGGCGTATTTTGGCCATAATACATCATTTATTTTTATTATTGGTATTGGCCATTGTCAGTCATTTCTTTGTGTATTTAAGTTTTTTGTCATATCCGTGCAACCTTTGCTTACAAGGCCAAAAAGCCACACAATTAAATTGTTAATCGCAATTATTTGTATGACAATTAATCGTCAAGTAAAATGTCATAATCGTGACAGCCCTAAGTATATATATAAATGATATATACTTAAAACACTTGTGCAGTACATTTGCCTACTCGGTTCCCCTCAGTTAACCTCACCAGTGCTCCAGACACAGACTCTGTGGTCATGCTGATGCTTTGCTTGCTTTATGCTTGCCTGCTCACTCCACAGCTACCAGATCTGATCCATAACAGATGAGAATTACTCTTCTTCATCTCTTGCTCTTGTCTTTTTTTCTTTCTTTTTTCCAGTACAGTGCAGTGAATGTTGCATGTTGTGTCGAGTCTCTCTGGTGATAAAATGTGTTATTGCTTTATCTCTGCTATATGTGCCATCTGCCTCTAAACTGTCTCCATGTCGTCAATGGTTTACCCCACAGGATCTGCCGTCCACCATCCAGCCCAAAGGTCGACAGGTGAATAACAGATCTCTCTCTCTCGCTCTCTCTCTCTCTCCCCCCCCCCCCCCCCCCCCCCCCAGCACATTAGCTCCTCTCACAACCCCGAACCCCAATTCAGCACTGTGTTCTTGTGCACATTGTGTTATTTGTGTTATGTGTGTGCGTGCGCACGCACTCACATGTCCCTGTGTGTGTTTGCCTTTTCTCTTTTCCCTTCTCACACCTCTGGTTTGACAGAAACCAGTCACTAATCTGTGGTGGAGTTTAGTTCATCCAAATAATGTGGCTCAATTTACAGTGTTGATTTGTAAGACCATGGCCACCAGATGATGTCCAAGCTGGCACTTTCAGTATGGATGGCCAAGGCATGACCTCCATTTAAACGAACACTATTGGATATTGGACCGGCTCCAAAATGCATTAGAGTCTATAATACACAATGAAATGCTCTCCAGCTGCTCAGCTTTGAGCCGGTCACAGAGAAAGAGAAAGATGGAGTTGAGACCTCCCAAGTTCGATAGAACTCAATTACATTTTTGTTTGGCCGGTGTTTTAGGAAATTAGTTTTTCATTGATTTTTTTCCCCAGCTTTTCTGTCTGACCTTTACACTCCCCTGTATGCGCCAAATGGAAACGGTTTTAGAGAAGTTTGAGAGCTATCTGTCTGTTTGAACATAGTCTGTGGTCAAGCCAGAGATCCAACAACCTCTATAACGTAACCCCCCCCCCCTCCGATACTCCACCATGCCCTCCACAGCCCTTCGCTCCCCCAGCCTTCTTATCTGGCCTCGGGGCTTTGAGCAGTGTGCGTCAGCTTATTGTAGTCGCCAACAACCACATCCTTTCCCTTAAAGACAAGAACACGATCCGCAATTTAAAGCAGAAAACACAAGTCACCGCAGTGGTCTTAGTGCAGGCGACCTTCAGAGCATGGGAGACTTTGAACATCCATGAACAACTCATGAAGTCCATTGGGTTCAATTGGTTTATTAATATGGCAAAATTGTCACAATGTAGTAAAAAAACGTGACCACTGCAGTGTACTCGGGTGTCTTATCAGCTTTGACGGAACAGTTCCCTTCCCTTCCCTCACTGCTGCTGTCTATATGGTACTAATGGCACAGGCATTATTGACATTTGGAGAGCTTTGAAATTGCCCCTACCTGCTGATCCTCTGCCAGAAACTTTATGAATTATTTTCCAGAGAAATGGTTAATGCGGTTTAAATGACTCTAGATCAGGACTTATGGGCAACTTCTTCCTCAGCGCAGTTCAAAATACATTTTCTTAACTCAACGCTGTACCCTAACTGTCTATCCATTTCATCTCACTAGCAGCCTCCTACACAGCAAAATCCAGAGTGTTAATTTAAGGGTCAGTTTTTTTTCTCTATGTGTTAAATTGACACTCCGGCTTCTACTGTGTACTGTATATATTCCTAGTTAGAACATCACCCTTCATCTGCGCCCAATCCCAAGACGTGTTGCACACAACAAGCCTAAAATGAAATCAGAGTATCCTGTATTGTTTAAAAGCGAAACAAGGATGTGATGGCAGAGGCTGAAAAGTGTTGATGTTGCGTTTGCATTGTTACCAGATCCTACCAGTGGAGGGCGCAAGGGTCTACAGGCAATCCTGCAAAGCAGCTTGGCAACTTTCAGTTGCAGAGCTTGAGCTAAAATGCCAATGTTTTTCATCATGTCTGTAATGTCTCAGTTACAGAACAGCATATACTGTATGTTAGAGGTGTAATTGGCTAGAGTCCCCATAATCTGTTGTTATGGCACTCCTACCTACCTATCCCTCATAGTCATACCACCATCGTTCATCTCGCCACACTCCTCCGATACCCTCCCAACCAGCCTTAGGTAACAACAATTTTGTTTTAGACATTTAGTATCTTTTTACTGCATGATGTGTGTGATGCTTTCACGTCCTAGATCATACCAAGACCTCCAATCAAGGATAAAATGTCCATCAAGGTAAGAGACAGCCCCGCCCAGAGCAAAATAAAGACGTCGTCAAAGTATCAACTGTAACACCACCCAAATAGTCAGTGTTACTGTAACGGCACTGACTGATGTCCAATCAGTGTTTTGCGCCAAACCATTCTACGGCCCAGATCACATGCAGGATAGAGGAAACCAGGAATGACAGTGGCGTTGTATGTCGCATAAAGCAGAGTCATTTATGTTGTTTTGAAGTCGCAGACATAGCCTACAAAACAATGCCTGTGCCATAATTACCGGCGTGTTGAGAGGCTCATTAATAGCCCAGCTGTGTCTGAGAGCATCTCGTGGGGACACAGCCCTGCCTTAGAAACTGCTCTCTAACCTGGCAACCGTGCAACCCCCCCCCCCCCCGCCCCTCCGTCCAAGAGTTCTGGTCGTACCTTAGTCATTGCATCAGCTCTTTAGCGCTCGCCATACCCCCACAGGACCTACACTATCTACCACATCCCATCTGGCTCTGTCTCTCTTGCTCTGCCCTTCCCCTTTGTCGAAACGACTCTTGCGCTTGTGTCTTCCCGTCTCTCTCCCTCCTGACCACTGTGACTTTCTCCCCCTCCGCCGCAGATTTACGTGAGGGCTCAGTTCGAGTACGACCCCTCCAGGGACGAACTCATCCCTTGCAAGGAAGCCGGCATTCGCTTCCAGGTGGGTGACATCATTCAGATTATCTCCAAGGACGACCACAACTGGTGGCAGGGCAAGCTGGAGAACACAAAGGGTGGCACAGCAGGCCTCATCCCCTCACCAGAGCTCCAGGAGTGGTATGTGAACACACACACACACACACACACACACACACACAGATAACAAGCTGGTTGTGAAACACCTTTATCATCCATACGACTGCTGGATAGGACAGCAAGCAATGCCGGATTGCCTCCCCTGATCACTTGACAAAGAAACAGGTGATTAACAGGTGCTTGTAACTAAATAATAACTAAATAATAAATAAGATCCATTGGAACACAGGTTTATCCATTCCCTGAAAATGTACGGTTTTGGACATACAGACAGCAACAATATGCAAGCACAATATGCAAGCAACAATATGCATAACCGTCCCCATGCACACACAGATCCCTGAGTTTCCATGGAGGATTTTCGTCTCGTCTTCGTCTAAGTGCTATGAAAGCCTGTGGTAGTGTTCCTGATCTCATAAGTCCACTATGCACCCAAGACAGGTGCTGTTTGTGGTATTACACCACATTAAATCCATTGGAACAACCAGAACCCTTATTATCCCTCAACCCCAAAGCTGAGCCATGTCAGCAACACTACATCTAACCGTGTGTGTGTGTGTGTGTGTGTGTGTGTGTGTGTGTGTGTGTGTGTGTGTGTGTGTGTGTGTGTGTGTGTGTGTGTGTGTGTGTGTGTGTGTGTGTTTTTAGGCGTGTGGCTTGTATAGCCATGGAGAAGACCAAACAGGAACAGCAGGCCAGCTGTACCTGGTTTGGCAAGAAGAAGAAGCAGTACAAAGACAAGTATCTGGCCAAGCACAATGCAGGTACTGTACACCACATCGCATGTATATACATGCATGCATGCATGGGTCGCAGAGTAAACCTGGCTTATGACCAGAAGCCTAATATCTCCCATGGCCAAGGGGGGATTCACCTTTGGTTGAGCGGCAGATATTTGGTTTCCCAGACCTGGATTCAAATTCTGGTAGTTCCACGTGCATGTGAAAACAGACAATTTGATTTCAGTGATGTCATATGACGTCCATGACTTGACACAAACTTGTCCATACATGCATGAAGGCATGCAGACAAGTTTGAGGACTGGCATGAAGTGTAAGTGTGTGTGTGTGTGTGTGTGTGTGTGTGTGTGTGTGTGTGTGTGTGTGTGTGTGTGTGAGTGTGAGAGAGTGAGTGAGAGAGAGACAGGACCTAATGCCATACAGCTCCAATAGCAGTCCCACCTTCATGCCAGGAATAACTGACACACGTGTGGACACACAGGAGCACATACAGTACAGAGTAGCAGGAATGTCACACAGGGACAATGTGACCAGCTCACCAACACTTACAGTACGTACATTAGCCTTGAGTCAGCATCGGGGCGACCCGATAGCTGAATGGTTAGGACACATAAGACATGGGCTCTAATTCCTGACAGTGAGTCCCCGGTTCAATTCCTGGTCAGCTGGACCATTTGTGTAACTCTCTCTGTTTCCTCTCTCTCTCTCCATTGTACAAATAAAGGCTCAGAAAAGCCACCAAAATGTACACCAATACAAAAAATAACTATAATATAGCAATACCAAATAGTAATAAGAAAGAAAATACATTGAGACAACATCTGTTTGTGCAGTACCATGAAAATACCATGCATGTGTGTGTTTACTCACATTGCCATGTTTGCCAAAATACTTTTATCTCAAAGTATACCCATCACTCAGTGAAAAGTGAGGAATGAAATACAGAGGCCCAGCATTAGTAATAGGTACCAGTTGTGGACACGTTCTTTCTTTGACTGCAGTATCCATGTTTGGCCGTAGATGGCAGCACCTAGCACATCGCCATGAACACCACTGCCATGCTGTGTGAGCAGAGCAGGCCAAAGCAATGTGTCGTCACTGCTGGTCTGCCCCTGTGGCTGTGACAGCTTAAATGACACAGGCGGTCAGGGAAAGATAATTTGGCAATGGGTGGTGAGTTAAGGTTTAAAAGAAGTTCAGGGGTGTGTGAGACGTAGTCTTGGATAGGGGATCGTAGGTAAGCAAGAGGAATGGGGGAGGGGGAGAGGGAGGGGTATGGTTTTTGAGGGCTTCTGAGTTTGGCTGCTCAGGCCTGAGTGCACTGACTGGAACACACCTGTTCCATACCACGTGCAACCTCCAACCCCTGTGTGTTTCTGTGTGTGTTAGCTTGCAGAGGTTCTGGGCACAGGGGGCTGGCAGTACAGCCTGTCTGCATATCACTAGACTACCACACTCTTTAGGTTTCAGTGGCCTTTGCACTTGTTCTAAGATTAGCACCCTGACCAGCAGCCCAGGGGGCAAGGTTTCTTTACAGGAGTGACCACAAACAAGCCCACTTAGAGCTGTCTTTGTATACATAACCTGCATAGTATAGTGTTCAACAGGACCTTTACAGGCCCTTATTCAGCAGAAAGAGAGAAAGAGGGTTTTGGTATGGTACAATTGGTATCAATTGTTTTTAATTGGATTTCCTATGCTATTTAATTGTATAAAGATGTTTTGCACACGTCAGCCACATGCGCACGTGCAGCTTTATTCCCTCCAAGGTATTATGGAAGTTGAGTGTTGCATTGCTCCCAATCAATATGCCGGGGTTGAGGGATGGGGGGTGTCAGGTGTGTGTGTGTGTGTGTGTGTGTGTGTGTGTGTGTGTGTGTGTGTGTGTGTGTGTGTGTGTGTGTGTGTGTGTGTGTGTGTGTGTGTGTGTGTGTGTGTGTGTGTGTGTGTGTGTGTGTGTGTGTGTGTGTGTGTGTGTGTGTGTGTGTGTGTGTGTGTGTGTGTGTGTGTGTGTGTGTGTGTGTGTGTGCGTGCGTGCGCGCGCATGTAGCCTAATATCAGGTTGGTATGCATGTCAACTGTCTGCTCAGCAGGCCATAGAGAGCCTTCACATCTGTCAATGTCCATTTAGTCTCGCGTAGCCAGACAACTATTCCACAATCTCTGAATGAATGCTATATAGAGTCTGGAACTACAACTCCCGAAATCCGAGAGAGGAAGCTGGCACTTCCGTTCACGAAAATATATTTTAAAATATCTTTACATTTTATTCTTTTATTTCCATTTCTGCTAAGCAGCAAGCTAGATATACTTAGATGATTTGTATTTATATTAGGATAAATTTGCACGACTGTAAAGACGAAACGGAAGTGGGGAGGAGGCTTCATATCCGGTTTATATTCTAATCATGATCAGAGCTTCCGAGTCCCAGACTGTATGACCAGAAACATTTGAAAATTGTGGGAGTCAACAGTCTGGCCACGCGAGACTAATGTCCATTTGAAGTTATTATACTTTACTTTTTAGCATGTAATATGTAACGTGTAGTCATGTCAGAGTTGCACACTCTGTTCATAACATGTATGCCAGTCTCCTCTGCATCTAGCCATTGGTGATTAAAAGAAGCATTGTAACTCAATATCACAGCTATGATATCGTAGCTGTCGGGTGGAAACCTTGTCCAAAACTTGACTTTTCAGGAAATGAAGAAGAATTACCTGTGTTCCAATGGAACCAAAGTAATTATTATTTAGTCACAAGCTCTTGTTAATACTTTCATTTGTTAGATCGGCCATTTTTGGGTGACACTCTTGTACAATGAAGCAGGACATTAATCTGCGAAAAAAAACATAAAAAGTTGAACATATGGATTATGGAGATCAAAGGTTTCTGCCCAACAGCAATGATATAATCTATTCTGCAGCATGTGTTTGTTCACTGTAGTTGTGATCTAGTTTCCAACCCTCATTCGATAAGAAACTGCATAGATAAAGCGAACATTTAGCCAACTCTGCGTGTCTCACTTCCTGTCTGTGATGATACATTCTGATACATCACCGGGATCTTTTAGTCCTCCTAAACGACGCCACAGTAGCGAGAGATTGAGATCCTTTCCTTGGAACCACTAGTCAGATAGTGTGAATATTCCTTTACCCATAGCACTGGCTGTATTGTGTATTGATACGTATCCATTTATTGAGGATCATTGGGGAAGTTCAGGAAGCCCATCCCACGTTCATACGCTGACAATTTTAACGGAACAACGTGGCCTATTTAAGACAGAGCTAGGTTCACTCTTACATGCTCAGATCTCTCGCCACTACCACATGATAGTTTGTCCATGACTAAACTCCCCAGCCTCCTAGGGCCTCTCCTCCTGTAGTAGCATTTACGTAGGTCTTCACTATGTCAGCATGTCACTTTTTGCAGGTTCATACAGTATGTATATAATCAACGTTCTTTAATTTCTGCATAACTTTAGGCTGTGTCCTATGGGGGATTCGTGTGTATGATCATGTCCATGTAATAACTGCGTTAGGCTCGGCCTTATAGGGGTTGTGAGCTCAGAGTCAAGTCTGTGTTATGCGTGTGCAGGTTTGTTCTGGAGCATCACGGAGGCAGAGCCACACCATCAGATACAATGCATAATATCACTGCAATAAGTGTTTTTTTTTCATCTCGATGAGTGTCCTGACTGAACCATTGTTGGTGTTGTGCAGTGTCGCATGGCCACTCAAACTAATGTATGTTTGCTGTGTGTGCAATTTATGTATGGTAATTCTGCTGTTGTAACTGGACCATGTTATGACCCCTCCCCCTGTCCATCTCTCTCGCTTTCCTATCAAACGGCCTCTCTGCATGTAAGTAACAAACTGTGATGGAGTCTAATGCTTATTTGCGTCCTCCTCCTTTATCTTAACATATCACACATGCATTACCACTGTCTCACACTTCTATTCTAGCCTATCACTCTCTTTGCCTTTCTATCTCATTCCATTCTCTTTAAAAACCCTCTAGTCTTATCAGCTGTCACTGCCACAGTTTCAGTTTTGTTTCTGTTGCCATTTACCCAGAATAACAGAAAACTGAAACTATATGGCTTTGCAGTATGTAATTGTTTATAATATTTGTGTGTTGTCATCCTCCTAATGTCTAATTCTAATTTGTTGGGTCATGTGTGCTCAAAATGGACAGTATTACAAACGACGGTAGCAATGGCGGCTCTTCAGTTGTGATATTACCGTTATTGGCCATAGTCAAATGGCAGCCATTTTTGTCTTGCCTCATAATCGCACAATGTGCACAACGTGGTGTATGACATAAGAGTAAAATGACTGCCGTGGATGGTCAATTGCTGATGTGCTCAATTTAGTACATGTATTAACTAAATACAGAGCACAAACTTTGTAAAGCCATTAGAACGTCAGATGCACATTTAGTTTATGCTTTAGTAACAGCCAGATGGTCAGTAAGATAGCATCAATGATAGTGTCAACTGTTTCACAAGAGAACACAGTGACTTGTGGGTATTGTATTTCATATGTCAGCCCCCCTTCATCCACTCATATTACGGGGGTTGAACACGCATTGTGCAGTGAACCGCACTGCAGACATCCAAGGGCCGAAGGGAGTGTAGTATGCTTGTTCCCTAACATGACCTCTTCTCAACTTGCTTATTCTGACACCTGCGCTCCATGTGCACCAACCAGCATTCATTCTCTCCTCTCCCACCTTTCTGAATGGAAAAATAAATGGATTCCACCAAGCTTTCCCCAATATAACATTTATAATATAATAAAATAAAAATGTGTTTTGTTGCAGTGGCCACTTATGAAATTATCATTATTTTGATCAAATACTTTTGATGGCTCCTGCACAGGAAGGTGTGCCTGAAAAATTATGAACTGAACTCTTAAGCCTTTGCTTGGTTGGATTACTCTCTATTGTGGCCAATATCAGCTCAGTTGATGTAATGAAGTCTTCTGAACTGTACAGTGAGATGCCACATCTCGCTCTGTCACAGACACTACATGGCCCTTTACCAACTGTCCGTATAATACAGAACCCGGCCAAAGTTTTGACGATAAACCTGACATCCATCAGTTTATATAAGTCCACATGTGAGCTAGTCTTGCGTAACCAGACGATCAGAGATCGCTGCCTACTGATATGTCTGGAGAAATGTACATTTAAAGGATCTACACCATGAATTTAAAAAAAATATTTGATATTTAATATCATATGGTGTATGTCCCTCAAACCTTTTTCAAAAGGTTTGAGCCTAAATCATCACTCAGATATACTCATCCCAAGTCAATTGTCTCTGGCTTATACAGCACTTTCAGCTGCAATACCAAAACGTCCTTTTGGGCAGGGGGGGGGCTACTGAGCAATTCTGTCTGGCCATCATCAATGCAATGGCAAGGCAAGTGATGTCACTTGCATTGCCATTCTGAAATGGCCTGTTCAGACACGCCCATTCTGAAAATCTCTGAAATGAGAATGAATGACTGAATGTTAAAAAAAAATATTTTTTGCGGTACAAGAGACACTGGGGAGCCCAAAAAATACCCCCCCCCCCCCCAAAAAAAATGAAATTCATGGTGTGGCCCCTTTAATATATGGGCTACAACAGCAACGAGAATTGTCGCTTACAAACCCATGGCCACTGCTTTGAAAACAAATCATATCACCGTCCCAATATGTGGGACCGCCATGAAGTCTTTGCATTTGGTTCTGCAATGCAGTTTTGTTTCGTTTTTCCCTAAACCTTTCCATCCGGTTTCAGCACCTACTGTACGTTGAATTTAGATGACTACATGTGACCCTACTTCCACAACTATTGTCACCCAAGTGTGTCCGACACTCCTCTAGTAGACCATGTAATACTTTGTCATACGACCTTCTCGCTCACCGAAAACAACTGATTATCAAGTGTGCCACTTGAAAATTAGTTATTTTTGATGAGCGACACGGTCATACAACAACGTATTAATTAGCCTTTAGCGATCTGTAGAACTTCCTCACAGTGCCTTTGTCTTAGCCGTCTTGTCTCCCCAGGTTGTCTCACTGTCTCTCTCTCTCTCTCTCTCTCTCTCTCTCTCTCCGGTCTCTCTCTCCCTGCAGTGTTCGACCAACTAGACCTCGTCACATACGAGGAGGTGGTGAAGCTCCCTGCTTTCAAGAGGAAAACACTAGTCTTATTAGGTCAGTACAGGTGGAAGACTAATATCAAGAGAAGATGCTGGGAAGCCACTTGAATTTAAGACATTTTTGGCATGTCATTATAGGAGAACATTTTTAAACATTTTCCAAAATAGAGAAAATATCCTGTGTGCATCGATCTAATTGATGGACAAATGATAAATCAGTCATCCCCACACACTGAGGGTGTGTTCGGAAATAGTGTTTCATATAGTAGGCATTTAGCAATTAATTAGGCTACTCCTTCCGCCATTGTTGTTTTCATCAGTGTTTGGACTTTGGAGTCAACCCGGCTTCAGATTAGGGTCGGTCAATGAATTTTAGAATGGCCACGCACCGACTGCACTGAATTTACAAACACCCAGAGAGCACTCCAGTGCTCTGTGCATATTTCCAAATGCACCCTGAGAGTGTGAGTGTGTGTGGGCATGACAACAGGTCACACCCAGCTCAGAGTCCAATCGTTTGGATTCAGGCCACATGTAGCTGCTTAAAGTAGACATCCCCCACACCACACACTGCTTATAGTGTACAATAGTACACTGAAATAACTAATAAAATGAAGGTCTCCTCATTCATTAGAAGGACTATGTCTGTCAGAGATCAATGGTCGTTTTTTTAATGAGTCTAACTTGGGGTTTGAAGTTGAATGGGCTTGCATGAGATGGTGGGGCCTTTGTCAAATGAATATATAGTACAACTCTGATTCTGAATATCAAAATATTTAATCAAGCAACTTAAAAACTGCTCTAAATTGAAATACCCCGTTAAGAGGTTAACAAGTGATATTTATTTTCTCAAATAGCACTAGAACAAAGGTTATGAATACAAAAAGGGATACTGCCTGAGGAAGAGCAATCGGCTTGAAACATGTTGCACTGTAATGGCTTAATTCCAAGCCGTTTTCGTGTTCATGGCCTTTACTCGCTTTATTTGTTGTAGTGCTATTATTAGCAAATAAACGTCACTTCTTGCATTCTCTTGTATTATTCTACTGTATGTGGCATTTTGGTTGCCCTTCCTCCCCACTGTTTGTGGGATACAGTGTCAATGGATACACATAGAAGATTGGTCCTAGAATCAAGAGAATACACTACGGACTCACTGTCTTGTCTGTCTGTCAGAACTAGAATCAAGAAAATGTGTCTGTCTGTCTGTCTGTCTGATTGGCTATACTTCCTCAGGTGCCCATGGAGTGGGCAGGAGACACATCAAGAACACACTCATCACCAAACACCCGGACAGATTCGCCTACCCCATCCCTCGTAAGACATACTACACTCACAAACACACATAAACACCCTGAAGTCACACGTATGAACGCACACAAACTGTACAAACATGTACAAACATGTGTGTATATGCATACATACATGAATATGGAGTAGTGGATGAATCATGTATACGTATTCATTTATTTCGTTATTTGTCAGTGTCTTGTGTAGCCAGACAATTGTAGATCTCCGCGCCTTCTAATACATCTGGTGACATGTAATTTCAAAGTAGGGGCTAAAACTGGGTGGAAAGTACTTGGAGATTTAAAAAATAACTATATTGCGGAACCAATGCAAAGACTTAAGGGTGGTGCTTCATGTTGGGACCGTATCGGGACTGGGTTCCAAATCAGTGGGCATAGGTTTGTTAATTGAGGTTTTCTCCGCTGTTCTAGCCCCTACATTTAATTTAGACTTCCCCAGATGTATCGGTATTTTAAATACACACACACACACTGTATATAAGTATGCACTATGTCTGCAATATAAAAGATGTTATTTCTCCACACGGATCACTCACCGTTCCTCCCACTCATGTCTCTCAGACACGACCAGACCTCCTAAGAAGGATGAGGAGAATGGAAAGAACTACTATTTCGTGTCCCACGACCAGATGATGCAGGACATCAGCAACAACGAGTACCTGGAGTATGGCAGCCATGAGGACGCCATGTACGGCACACGGCTGGAGACCATCCGCAAGATCCATGAGCAGGGACTCATATCCATTCTGGATGTAGAACCTCAGGTGTGTGTGTGTGTGTGTGTGTGTGTGTGTGTGTGTGTGTGTGTGTGTGTGTGTGTGTGTGTGTGTGTGTGTGTGTGTGTGTGTGTGTGTGTGTGTGTGTGTGTGTGTGTGTGTGTGTGTGTGTGTGTGTGTGTGTGCGCACGCGCGCGTGTGCATATTTGTGTGCAACTGTGTTGCATTTGCAAACACTGACCTTGTAAATATGATCTCCATTAGGCCCTGAAGGTTTTGCGGACGGCAGAGTTTGCCCCATATGTTGTGTTCATTGCGGCACCAACCATCACACCAGGCATCAATGAGGTATGAATAGACACCACAAATACACACACAATACGTTTTTCAATGGAAAGTCAAAGAAAATCATGGCCCTCTATGTTTAGCTACACCAGCAGATGGTTCTTAGATTTGTGAATAATCAGCAGTCACCCATGCTGTGTACAATCTCTTTCCACTGTACTGCAAGCTCTTTCTTTTTTATGTTACAGTTTTAAAATATTCAAAGTCTTTAAGTGATGTCATCAAGCATGTGTGCGCCAGTAGAGCTTGCTTTTTCTCTCTCTCTCTCTCTCTCTCTCTCTCTCTCTCTCTCTCTCTCTCTCTCTCTCTCTCTCTCTCTCTCTCTCTCTCTCTCTCCTCTCTCTCTCTCTCTCTCTCTCTCTCTCTCTCTCTCTCTCCCCCCCTCTCTCTCTCTCTCTCCTTGCCTCTCTCATCCATCTCTGTGCTTGTTTACTTTGCATGCTGCATGTGTTTGTTTTTTTGGCATCCCTCTCAGATGCCCAGGTGGTGTCGAAAGCTGACAGTAAGTACGAGACAGAATAGATATGGCATAACCATTGAATGCAATTAAGCAGTTAGCACTGCTAACTGTGTGTGTGTGTGTGTGTGTGTGTGTGTGTGTGTGTGTGTGTGTGTGTGTGTGTGTGTGTGTGCGTACATGTCTTCATCTGACACTATATGAAGTTCTATTTCCATTGAATACATGGTCGTAGTCATTAGCATTGTCTGCTCAGCTTTCCCAGTCGTGTTTCTTATTCACCTCCTTTGGCTGTGGAAGGGTTTCTATTTTAGTCTGAAGCCCCTCAACCATGCACCACCCTCTTATCCCTCCAGCTCTCTATCGTTCCTCCAACAGGTTTCCCAAGGTCCCAAGGACCCCCAAATAGCCATAGCCTCTGGCTGCGTTGTAAAATTGTATAAAATAAAACATAGCCGATCTATAACGTTGCATTGCATTTGCATCGCGATGGGTTGTGAGCTTTTCCATTTTTTTTAAAATATTTGGACATTTTCGAAGAAAATGTAGTAACAATTACATATTTTTTCCATTTTCCTCTCCAATTGACCCCCTGACGCCCCCTAGTGGCCCCTACTTTGATAACCACTGCCTCCAACCTTCTTTTCCTGTCTTCTCCTCTGCACAGGACGAGTCTCTCCAGCGACTGCAGAAGGAGTCTGAGATCCTTCAGAAGACCTACGCCCACTACTTTGACCAGACCATCATCAATAACGAGATCGATGAGACCATCAGGCACCTGGAGGAGGCCATCGATCTGGTCTGCACCACCGGCCAGTGGGTGCCCGTCTCCTGGGTCTACTGAGCTACAGACACCCAGGCCTACTCCTCTTTCACCTCCACTTCTTTGAGTTTTCGAGCTCCAACTAGCCCTCCTTCGAATTCCCCCCTTTCTCCCTTCCTCTCTCCATTTCCTGTCCTACTCTCTCCATCCAGAGATGCGTAAAAAAAAAAGAAAAACTACCGTCATTACTCTGAGAAATGGGGAAGAGAAAAAATGCACCTCAACCAATCAGAAACCTCTCTCTCGCTCTGTCTCTCCACACTGCACTTGACCTTCAACAGCCAATCAAAACCCTCAGTGTACTGCACAAAGAACTTTCAGCAGCCAAGCCGAAATCTCCTCTGGGTGCTGCGCCAAACACCCGCAGCGGGCCAATCAACACTCTGCCCTTACAGACTACCTAGACGTAGTGTTGTATAAAAACAAAAGTGAAACAAAACAATGAATATCGTCATGTTCGTGCTAGCTAGCAAGGCGACATTTTTGTAGTTGTTTTGTTTTAAAGAGACAGTACTGTGTCCTCCCTTGCGTGTCACCCGCTTCCCCCCCCCCCCACACACACACACACACACACATCGCACTGTAGTCCTGTTGGGTGTAGTAGTTCTTAAGCATCTGTAGCTCCCTAGAAAAACACTGTTGGTGGGTACTCTCTCTCTCTCTCTCTCTCTAGCCAGACTGAAGAAAAGCGCACAAACACTGCAGTGTCTCCCATCGCCAGCCCTTATTATTTATTAATTCCTTCCCTTTTGGTAGCAGTCTTATCTGGATGAGCCTATCTTGTTATCCGTTAATTTAATATATTTCTTTCCCTTTTGATGGTACAGTAACAAAGTCACCACAGCTGTGCACACACAAAACACACACACACACACACACACACACACACACACACACACACCCGCACATGTAGATACATGCGCGCAGCGCGCGCGCACACACACACACACACACACACACACACACACACACACACACACACACACACACACACACACACACGCTCTACCAGGTACTGTCTCTTCTAATTTCATAAACGTTTGGTTTGAATGAGGTTACCATGCATGTGAACATTCGCAAGCTTCCATGCTGTCAGTCAGTGTTGCCCCTCCCTCTCCCTCTGTAAAACCTCCAAAAGACAAAAGAAAGAAGGAAGAAGAAAATAAAACACATTCCAAATGTTTGGAAGACTGAACTCAATTGAGGGAAGCACGAAAGCTAACCAACAACTACTACTACTACAGCAGCACCACAGCCCGGACATTGTCTTGACACCTATGCACATCCCTTGCATTGTGGGCGACATTTCTAAACCACCAATTTATAATGATCGACCATGTAGTGAGATGTGTTTGTAAAAAAAAAAAAGAAGAAGAACATTTCTCAATTTCTGAATTGTCATATTCAAAAAAGATGAAGATTAGGGAGAAGGGATTCCACCTTTTTCCTCATTTGCCATTTCAGAAAATGTGTTGTCCGAGAGTATTAATGTTTTCAATTCTGTTTAAATCAATGAAAGGTAAAAATTCTGATTTTTATTCTGCAACTGTGTATCTGTTTGGAAAAGGGGTGTGCACACACACTACATTCTGCAAAGTGATAACTTTGCAAATGAAGAGGAGGCAGTTTGTGCATCTGAATAACCGTGTATATGAATCTGACAGACTGACAGACTGCCCTTGTGTAAATGACTCTGCAATGATAAAAAGTTATTAAGTATGAACAATTTTTTAAATATATTTCCTTTTATGTGTTGGAACATTAAACACTGTGAGGCTCCTTTCTTCCCTGCACACACATGCACAGATTGCACACACATTGGTGTTCATATTAACAGCACTTAATAATTCACAGAGTAAATGCTGTACAACTTTTAACCAGCTAATATTGAATATTTATTTTTGTTAACAATTGCTTTTATCTATATTCCACAAACACAAAAGTAGCCGATCTACAAGCGCACAAGCTTGTTAGCTTGTAAATCTTTTTTAGAAAAAAAAGATATTCCACATTTTTCACTTGTTTTTTAATTTGTGCCTATGATGACATGTCCAAAATTGGGACGCCAAAGTTAAAGTGGTTGAAGTTGGGTGGACTATTTTATGAAGGCGATAATTTTAAAAGAGAAAAAAGACGTATCTTCCAAATGTGTGTTAGGTAGGAGTGTAGTGAAGTGTACGCATATTGAAGAAGACAGAGGTCAGGGAACAATAAAGAAAAGAAGCAGCCTCTGCTCCTCTAGGGTGCATAGGCCGTTGACAAATGTCCTCCATTTCACTCGGTTTTTAGCGGTTCTTTCGAGATTGAGCCCACTCTTGGACATTTCTGCCTCAACACTTCTTCGCCAGCTGTTACTGAGGCGACCTCGTTTCCTTTTCCCTTGGGGGTTACATTTCAGGACTTGTCGGTGATGTTTGTTGCAGGTTTTTTAAGTGTGTGATCGATCCAACTCCACTTTCTCTTTCGGATTTGTAAGTCAATGGGATCCTGACTTGTTCTTTTCACATTGCTTACTTTGTCTCTCCACCAGATGTGTAAGATTCTCCTGAGACAGGTGTTGATGTATGTTTTGTTGTTCTCCAAGTCTCAGATCCATACATCATCACCTGTTTCACACTGGAGTTAAAGATGCGCATGCAGTCTGACTCGTTGTGAGCTTGCCGATCTGCTATTTTCAGCTAAAGCTTTCCCCACAATACGGATGCTGGGTTTTAAGTGGTTAATCCCTAGCCACCCCGATGCCCCAGATGCAATATTTATAAGCACTTAACCAACTAGATTAGAGTGTGTTCCTCTGCCAACACTGTGCAACTGAAGATATGCTATTTTCTTCTTAGATATGACTTTGCAAAGAAAATATTCGCACATCCACTTTGTTCAGATGCGTTGGACAGTGATAAATCAAGCAATCATGAAAAGAATATTTTATGAACAAAAATCCCACACTACTCTTGCTCAGGAGCATCAGTTTTATTCGACTGATTGACAAAATGTCAATTTGAATAAAACTGATGATGCTGAGCAAGAGCAGAGTGTGGGATTTTTACGCGTCCCAAGTTCAACCCTCTTTTGATTGAATATTTTATTTGGCAAAAAATGTAAACGGCATGTAAACAGCTCTAGACATCGCACTGCCGATCCGACCAATATGTCTGAGTCATAGTGTGGGGGGCTCTGTCAGAGTACTCGTCTGTCGGTGTCCCTTTTAAGCCCATATATGGAGATCCCTGATATCATCAGATGCCCATATATTTGGAATTCCCATATATGGGCATATTGGTTGGATCGTGAAATACGTATTTAAAATACATGTATTTCAAATACTGCCCATCTCTGCGTGGTGACGACATATCAATCTGTGCCCACTGGGAAGGATCTTGGGGCCAGTGCCCCATATCCAATATCCAGGGGCCTATTACACGAAAGGAGAATTAAATAAGCCTGGATTTAAGTCAAATCCAGGTTTGACAAAGTCTGTTCAAAGCCCGGCTGAAAAGGAGAGACTTTGTCGAGCTAGACCTTGTCAAGCCAGGCTGTGTCGAGCCAGGATGGTAAAGCCAGGCTTCACGTATTCCTATAAAAGACCATGAAAGTCGAATCCTTGAACTTGACCAATCATGGAGCCCAAAACCAGAGCGGCGTTCTTCTCTGTGGCTGAACAGCAGCACTGCAGCAGCTCATGGAACAGTGGCGTTCCCAGGAATTACATTTAGGGCAGGCGAGATTCGGTACTCGGGGGAAACAAGTTAACAACAACACTACACACACTGACTACAAAACTGAAAAAGTTAATAAAAACAATATGCAAGTATAATCAATCAATCAATTATTCAGCGGTGGTCTCTACGTCTACTCTACTACAATTACAGCAGATGACAGCTTTAGTTACTTGTTACTTTGCAGATGTAATTATTAATACAACACCTACAGTAACCACATACAGCCGATCTACAATGTGACGCGTTATGAGCTTGTGCAACCCATGCTGTATGATAACTTACCACATATGAAATCCAATTCTGTCTATCCAGTAGCTCAGTCAGTACTGCGGCCATAGCTGTAGCTGTGCCGGGAGAGGGATAGTCTGGTTACCTAACGTGCAATCACGATTCAGCATTTCCTAATTCCCCCATAAGATGGGAAAGCTACACTCTCATTGACTGCTGTTTTCAAATCACACCTCCTCATTTCCATTTGATGGAAATGCTCGATTCTAATTAGCTGGGGAAAAGATGGAGGTGGAGATAAAGAATTTGGAGACACCTGATTCGTTTTTCTGCAACCAACCAGCAAGCGTTGCTTCCAGCTTCTCTCCCATATTGTTCCCCAGCTTTAGCTGGGGAACAATAGCGAAATATACACATCTTCTTTTCAAACATACAAAGACATGAATGAAACAATTGCTAGTAAACGCTTTACTGGAAAAGGGCAAGGTTTCAGCTCCATTGGAGCCCCTCTGATGTCATAGCAACTTGCAAGCAGAGTTCACCATAAGTTCAGCTGTAGCCTAATCAACACACCTGTGCTTGAAAAAAAAAAGATGCGAGAAGCTGGAAGGAACGCTTGCTGGTTGGTTGCAGAAATACGAATCAGGTGTCTCCAAATTCTTTATCTCCACCTCCATCTTTTCCCCAGCTAATTAGAATCGAGCATTTCCATCAAATGGAAATGAGGTGTGATTTGAAAACAGCAGTCAATGAGAGTGTAGCTTTCCCATCTTATGGGGGAATTAGGAACTGCTGAATCGTGATTGCACGTTAGGTAACCAGACTATCCCTCTCCCGGCACAGCTGAGTGGTTAGTGAGCCCGCCTAGGGAGACAGAGGCCCTGGTTGCCCCAGGTAATATGCCAGGCCAAACCCGCAAATGTGTCGATGAAATGAAATTTGTCCCTGAGCAAGACTCTTAACTCCTAATTGCTCACAGGCCCTCATTGGAAACAAGACCGCAAGGACTTTCATGAACTGTCTACCCGCAAGTCTGTAGGTCTCTGGTTCAAACCCCAATTTAACCAGTCCAAATATAATTTACTGAACAAAAATCATGACTTTGTTAATTAATGCATGTTCACTTCTTCTCTCTCTCTCTCTCTCTTTCTCTCTCTCTCTCTCTCTCTCTCTCTCTCTCACTGCCTCTCTCCCTCTCTCTCTCTCTCTCTCTCTCTCTCTCTCTCTGACGTTACATATGATGATATGTATATGATCAAGTAGGGCATTCATTTACGGGGAAAAAAAGCCCTATTGTCAGGTGTTGTTTGGAAAGTGTCTGGTGTGCTCAATAGAGAGAGCCTATTTCACCCCTGTAATAACACTAAACCAGTGGTTGTCAACCTTTTCTGGATCAGGGCCCACTTGAAAGCATCAAAAGCGTTCGCAGCCCACCCATCATCTGACCACTTAACATCACGTTAAGTGGTCAGATGGGGGGGCCGCGTGCATTTTCATATCATGTTCTTTTTAACAATCAATCAATCTGATTGTTTTCCAGCATGGATCAATGGAACTAACTTAGTATAGTTATCCTACTTATCTGTGAAGTCATTTTTCAAGGTTTTAAAGAAATAATACCATGACATTGTTTTTAACAAACATTCTTCATGTTAATGTTATATTATCATTAAAGTCTTTATGTTTTGCAAATTATTTGGGGGTCCACTTGCCCATCAGTGGGTCGCTGCACTAAACCATAGCAGAGGGAGAACAGATGAAGTACAGAGAAGAGTGGAGGTTGTGAAGGGTTAACACAACAGCAGCAACAGAGCAGCCTCTCAGTCAGTGAAGCAATCTGAAGTGAAAGTTAAAGTGTTCATGTAGCTCATGCAAACACACACAGACACGCTCTCTACTAAAAAACCTTGATCAACAGGATTTTTGCTGAAATATTGAGAACGGTGAGTACATGAGATAAGGATTTACTATTCTGTAAAAAAAAACTACAAAATATTAAACTGTATCCAGACATGATATTCCCTTAGTTTCACTTTCCTGGAAATCCTGTAGTCTAATTGTTCAGTTAGTAAAACGACAGGCTTCCCTTACATTATGTGCCAACATTATTGCGCTCTATTCATTTATGATGATCCAGATCAGATTCATAACTATTAAGCTTTTAGTAGTAGCATTCAAGAATTACATTTCTTTCCATGTTTATTTTCAGTGTATACAGTAGTAATGGCGAGTGCCAGCATTCTCCTCTCTGAAGAGCAGTTCCTGTGTTCTATCTGTCTGGAGGTGTTCACTGATCCAATCACCACACCATGTGGACACAACTACTGCAACACCTGTATCACACATTACTGGGACACTAGTGATGTGTGTCAGTGTCCACTATGCAACGAAACCTTCGATAAGAGACCAAAGTCCTCCGTTAATAAAGTCCTCTCTGAGATGGCTGATCAGTTCAGGAAGACACGGAAGCTGCAAAACAATTCCACCGCAAAACAGGAACCTGCTGAACCAGATGATGTCTCCTGTGACGTCTGTACTGAGACCAAGCTGAAAGCCCTGAAGTCCTGCCTGGTGTGTCTGACCTCCTACTGTGAGACTCACCTGGAGCTTCACCACAGAGTCACACGGTTAAAACGACACAAACTAATCGACCCTGTAAAGAACCTGGAAGACATCCTGTGTAAGAAACATGACAGACCTCTGGAGCTGTTCTGTAAGACTGACCACATGTGTGTTTGTCAGTTCTGCACAGAGTCAGACCACAAGTTACATCAAATGGTATCTCTGGAAGAGGCATATGAAGGGAAGAAGGCTGAGCTGGGAAAGACAGAGGCTGAAGTTCAGCAGATGATCCAGGTGAGACAAGTGAAGATTCAGGAGGTCAAACACTCAGTACAGCTCAGCAAGAAAGATGCAGACAGAGAGATAGCAGCCAGTGTGCAGGTCTTCACTGCTCTGATGAGCTGTATTGAGAGAAGCCAGGCTGAGGTTATTGATGTGATTGAAGAGAAGCAGAAAACAACAGAGAAACAGGCTGATGGCTTCATTAAAGATCTGCAGCAGGAAATCACTGAGTTAAAGAAGAGAAGCGCTGAGCTGAAGCAGCTCTCACACACTGAAGACCGCCTCCACCTCCTCCAGAACTTCCCATCCATCAACACCCCTCCACCCACCAAGGACTGGACAAACATCAATGTCCATCAGTCTTCATATGTGGGGACAGTGAGGACAGCTGTGGCTCAGCTGGAGAAGACACTCAGTCAAGAGATGGAGAAGGAGCTGCGTGATGTTGAGCTGAGGAGGATCCAGAAATATGCTGTGAATGTAACTCTGGACCCTGATACAGCAAATCCCTGGCTCATCCTGTCTGAGGATGGAAAACAAGTGAGTTGTGGAAACGTAAAGAAGAATCTCCCAAACAACAAAGAGAGATTCTCTGACTACCTCCATGTCTTAGGAAAACAAAGCTTCTCCTCAGGAAGGTTTTACTATGAGGTTCAGGTTAAAGGGAAGACTCTCTGGTATTTAGGAGTGGCCAGAGAGTCCATCAACAGGAAAGGGGGAATCCTACTGAGCCCTGACAATGGTTACTGGACTATAGAGTTGAATGGAAATAAGTACATGGCTCTTGCTGGCCCTCCTGTCCTCCTCCCTGTAAAACAGAAGGTCCAGAAAGTGGGAGTGTTTGTGGATTATGAGGAGGGTCTGGTCTCCTTTTATGATGTGGAGACCAGAGTTCATCTCTACTCTTTCACTGGCTGCACCTTCACTGAGAAACTCTATCCATTTTCCAGTCCATGTAACAATGAAAGTGGTAAAAACTCTGCTCCTCTGATCATCTCTCCTGTCATTCACACTGATTAGACTAATTTAATCATCAGTTTTAAATGAAAATGTTCATTTTCAACAAAGACAACAAATGTGTATTTATGGAAGGGCTGATATATGGTTTATTTTTCATTAACTGTTATTTCAAATCAAGCCATTTAACTGTTGGTCTGTTGGTATTCTATTGGCAGTGGTGGAAAGTAAAGTACATATACTCAAGTACTCTACTGTACAAGCGCAATTTTGAGGTACTTTTACTTTACTGGAATATTTCCATTTCTCAATACTTTATATTTCTACACCACTACATCTAAATGTTGTACTTTTTCCTCAACTACAATTATTTGCTCATTTTAGTTACTAGTTCTACTTTGTAGATTTAGATTATTATTACGAAACATACAATAACCACTTAAGCTCTATTTTATACAGTACTTTGGCTGTTCAAAAATAGGTGATCTACAAGCTGACAACCTGTGACGAAACTTGTAGATCGGCTATTTTCGATAAAGTTTGACACATTTTTGTGCTTCTACTTTGGTACTGATTTTGATGCCAAAATGTTTGAACTTTTACTCAAGAAAAACTTTGAATACAGGCCTTATAATCGGGCAGAAACCGCTTATCTTATCTTAACCTTTTGTGTTTTTCGTAAATTAACGCCCTACTAGATCATACTAAAGCGTCACACAAAAGTATCACGAGATCCAAAAGTATCACTGAGAAACTATTCATTCTTCATTCTTTAATCCTCATCATAATAATAATAATAATATTAGTAAAAACTCTGCTGCTCTGATCATCTGTCCTGTCAATCACATTGGTTAGACTTTTCCTTACAATGTCACCAATTTGGAAAAATAAGTGTGAATAAAATAATTATGTGAAAATAGAATTGTGTGTGTACTGTATATTAGCAGCAACTAACCTAACCCCATTCATACAAAATGTAGAATTAATATGAATCCCTAACTTTATCTGGTCTTAAAAGTAAGATTTTGTGAGGTTCTTTTATTCGTTGCTGTCCGGCAGGAACCAGCTAACTCAATTTTTCCGCTTTTGCATTTTTTTCCATAAATCAGTGCTATTGAACACCCTTTACGTCTGTGTGTTGGTAAAAAAAATATTGAACCAATGAAAAGTATTAAAAAGTACTTCTGACAAAACTAGCTAACTCCATTGGATCCGCAAACTTTCTGCTAAACCAGCAAACTCCAGCAAAGGGGGGGTGGAGTTAGCTGGTTTTGCTGACTCCAGGCTCCACCCCCTTTTGACCTCCAACCTCATTGTGAGCTTGGAGGTCCATTCAGCTGTTCTTATCAATGATGAACAAAACCTCCTAACTCCACTTTTGTTTATTTTTTTCATTGCCTGAAAAATGAACATTTTGGAGTTAGCTGGTTCCTGCCAGACAGCAGACAAATAAGTTGAAGTCTGCATGTGTCTCTGTGTGTCTCTGGACACATATGACCAAATATGAACATGCCTGATGTCACAGTGCTGATATCATAGCTAACCTCAAACTAATGTGCAGTAACCTGGGTAACGCTGGATAGCAATATATAATATAAATGCATATAATATCATTTTTAGTTTTTATAGATCAGTGCTATTGAACACCCTTTATGTCTGTGTATGTGTTTTACAAATATTGAACCAATGAAAAGTATTAAAAAGCACTTCTGACTAAACCTCCTAACTCCATTGGATCCTCAAACTGTCGGTCAAACCACCTAACTCCAACTTGTGGAGTTAGTTGTTTTTTCCATCATTGATTAGAATGACGAAGTCAGACAAAAAAAAACATATTAACCATATTTATGGTCAAAAACCTCCTAACTCCGCTTGAGCTGTATTTGGTGATAATATAAGGACACATTCAAGTATCTGACAATGTATAAAGTCACCATACCAACTTTGATGAGGCAGTGTGGTGTTGGTCTAAACACACGTTTTGTTTTGAATTCCTGAAATTGTAATATAAATATTTAGGACATACAGTAGATGATTTCTGCCCGACAGCAGAGATATATAGACCAACATGCACAGTACTGAGGTCATAGTGACATCATAGACTGTGTTCCAAGTACTATTTTGGCTGCACAATAGCAGGCAAAATGGCTGCTATACAAGCAGACTCACACAGTACTGATAGTATAGTACTGAAGTCATAGACACCATAGTCCAGTGGTTCTCAAACATTTTCATGTCAAGGACCCCCAAATTAAAACGTATTTGGCCACGGACCCCCATCTGAAAAGATTGTGTGCCTGGGACCCCCATACAAGATTTGTGTTGTTAAAATGTTACACGTTTTTTTTAAAATAGTAGATCTACAGGCTCACAACACGTCGCAACATGTATGACACGTTGTGAGCTTGTAGATCTGCTATTTTCAAATAACTGATGTAAATTTACATTAACAGTTAGAGTATTAGAGTAAAATATTTTGCTATATAAACTGATTTGGAACCCCTGGAACCCCCTCAAGGATCCCTGGGGGTCCCCAGAACTCATGTATACGTCATATACAGTATTAGCCTCAAGTAGCCTCAAGGTACAGACAATCAGACAAGCTGATCGCCACGTGATTGGATTTTGAAATCCACTCATGTTTTATTACTGTCAAACTAAATATGACATATGTTTATGTAGGCTTGAACCAATCTGCTATTTTCAGACACAATACCATGAAGTATAAATCAGGCGTAACAGAGAGCTCTTGTACATTACTGGAGGAAGGTTCATTATACGTCTCATTTGTAAATGTTCAGGGGTAAAGTACCTGTCAACCACCACAGAGTCTAGGGGTTCGAATCCTAACCATTCATTTGTTCATTTGTCTGTTAGTTGTTCATTGTTCTGATGTAAAGCGTCCTTGGGTTTATGAAAGGCGCTATATAAATTCAAGCTATTATTAAGGTTTCGAGGCCTATCAGGCTCGAAGCCTTATTGAAACTGTATGCTTTCTTCTTCCGCCGTTCTTTCAGTTCTGGCCCAACCGTGTGGTCGCTTTTTACGAAACTTGGCAATATGGTAGAGGGCTATGCCAAACGGCTGAGAAACTAAACTCACAACTATCGGCCAAAGGGTGGCGCTATTTCACTCAATTGACTTTGAACAGGTACAACTCATGCCCTGTTTGACCTACAGCCATGAAACTTCGATACACACATGCGTCTCCTCATGCCCAACAACTTTCATACTCATGACTTTTGACCTCTGACCTTTAGATTTCCCACCATTTTGAATTATATGAAAAACAGTAAAAATCTATCTCCTCCTGGGATCTTTGAGCAATCTGCACGAAACGTTTTACACATGAACTTTGGACCTATGCCAACAAACGTGAGCAAGCGGACTTTCCATAAGTGAAAACGTTAAGTTTTTTTAACATGCAAACTTTAAACAGGCAAAAGTCATGCCTCGTTTGGCCGACAGCCGTGAAACTTGCTTACACATGTGCCTTGACTCATGAGGAACATATCTATCACTTTGACCAGTAAGCTCCGCCCTTAGATTTTACGCCATATTGAGCAGTTTGAAAAACATTTAAACCCAGGATTTCTGAGCAATTTGCGTGAAACTGTGTCAAATGTTTGACCACCCTTTTCATGTTTGACTACCCTTTTCACCAGTTGAGGTCTGTTGGTTCAATGGCTTGATTGCTTAATCATCTGCCTTGAGACCACAGGGTCGCCGGTTTGTATCCCACCTCATGTAGACTTCATTATAATTGCATTGCACACAACAAGACTGTATCAATAAATACATGTGCAATTGTTGAAGATAACGTGAAATGCTTATTTGAAAGTAGTTATTTTCAATGTATGATGTACTTCATTCGCCCTTTTGTTTTGTTTTGTTGGATTCTCCTTTCTCACTGTCTGAGGCTGTGGATTAAATAGCTCAATCAATAAAGAATAGCCTCATGTTACAAAGTCCCTGGTTCAAATCCCACTCATTACAGTTTACATTTACATTGCATTGTACAAAACATGACCCTGTTAATTCAGACATGTGCATTTTTTTTTAATAACATGAAATGCTTTTTTGAGAGTATTTATGTATGACATACTTTCTTGTGAAAATAGCCGATCTACAATCTCACAACTTTTCAGATAGCAACGCGTTGTGAGCTTGTAGATCGACTATTTTCACTAGTTTCCATTCCGAGGAGACAAAAAAAAAAACTTTATTGGTAAATGTTTTGTGAACCAGTGATCTAGAGTAGTTAGTGAAACAGAGGCTTGGTTCATAACGGACGGAAAAAGCTATAGATATCAACAGACACCTTCAGGAAGGCCATATCTCTAGCTCAATGAGAAGAGAGGCAGCCTGTGTGTCCATAGGTCGCTAGTTCAATCCCTGTCCCCAACAATGTGTTGACGTGATCATCATTTGGAATTCTTAGTTTTACAAAGTGTTTCTTGAGGTTAGGTCGTTGTTTTACTGAGGTTAAGGTGCGTGAGGGTGGGAGGGTGGGAAAAGAGTCATCTAGTCAGCAACCTTCCCTCTATTCCCATGGATTGGATCCACCCCTCTCACCTGCTCTCACTCATCACCAATTACACCTGTCACAACTCATTAGTGTCCTGGTGGCTTTTTCTTTGAAATAATGTGTAGTTTCTCAAATATTTAACTTTAAGTGACCAATGCCACGTTATTGGCCATGGCCATTTAAAGGGTAGCAACATTAACAAACAAATGAGTCTATACCTGTAACAATGCTCTATAAACCAGGGAACCAGATTACTCATATGCTGTGTTGCTTTTGCCAGGATTCGATCCCATGACCTTGCAGTTCAGAGTCAAGAGCTCTTCCAACTGATCTACCCAGACACAAGAAACTTTATACATTGACATTCGATGAACGTGCAACTTTTACACTACAGATCTTTTTTACATCACTCTCCGATTTAATCAAAAAAATCTAAGCTGTGTGATATATACATTTTGAGTTAAGACCATTAATATCAACCCATGTTCCTCTGCACTCTAGCAATCAGTGCACCTGGTGATACCTAGCCTGTCAGTCATTGGCTCCTCAATGGTGGTGAAAAGTAACTATGTACATTTACTCAAGTACCAATACCAGTGCTTACAATGCACAGTACAATTTGTAGGTACTTTTACTTTACTTTCCATTTTTGTTACGTCTACTCTACTACAATTACAGCAGATGACAGCTTTAGTTACTTGTTACTTTGCAGATGTGATTATTAATACAACACCTACAGTAACCACATACAGCCGATCTACAATGTGACGCGTTATGAGCTTGTATGTATATAATAAGCAACCCATGCTGTATCATAACTTACCACATATGAAATCCAATTCTGTCTATCCAATGGCTCAGTCAGTACTGCGGTCATAGCTGAGTGGTTAGTGAGCCCGCCTAGGGAGTCAAAGGCCCTGGTTGCCCCAGGCATAGATATAGAAACCTAGATACCTCATTGGCCTCTGCAGTTCGTTGGAGCAACTGGTATCGCGGCCGTCATTTTAGCGTAGGCAAACTGAGACTCAAAGTGACTACTGGCCAATCACAGCGCTCACAGTGTGTTGACTACTGGCCAATCACAGTGCGTCTTTTTCGGGACTTGTCAGTGCAATGGTTCTCAACCAGTGGTCCGGGGACCACCAGTGGTCCTTGAGGGGGTTCCAGGTGGTCCCCAGCTAAATGATGGAGAGTTGATAACCAAATGGACCCTTATAGATCTTTAAATCTTGAGTATAGCATTTCACACTCTCAAGAGTCAAATTGTTAAACATCTGCATTACTTATATACATGTACACAATTAGAGAACGTAACGAATTGTTATTTTGACAGCATCTTATCGATCGATAACAAGTAACAACATATTCTAAGTTTTGGGTGTGAGAGGCTAAAGCTCATTAAACGGTGTTCCGTGGCTCAAATGGCGAATAAATAATGGACCTTGATATGAAAAAGGTTGAAAACCACTGTTCTAATGCGTTTATGTCCATTGAAGCTGACGGTCTCCCCACAATTAAAATCATCACAACTCCCTGAATTTTCAACCTATTTTCAAGCGGTTAAGAGTTATGGATGGATCCAGTAGGCATATGCCTATATTTGGTTACATCTAAATTGCATATTTTCAAACCAAAATACTTTCAAGTAACAGAAATAGTCACAAAATATGTTTGTCTCCATTCACTGGCAGTCTGCCAGTGGCAGACTACATGAAATATGCTGGCCACATTGCAGAATTGCCTTTATCCCACATCCTTATTTTCGCTATTCAGGTCAGAACAGAGCTATCAACTTTGAAAGACTGAAATAATTGTTCATTTGAGAATTTTCTCAAATGACAAAAACAGCAACTACAAATGAAATGTCTGTGTTGAGTGTGTTCCATATTTTAATGGCACTGAAAGCATAACATATAACACAAATACTCCAAGACAGCCAAAAGCATAGGAACATAGGAACCTGTTTAAACTGTAAATCAGTAAAAGACGATTTATTATTGCACAAATCCAGTGTGGAGTTTGCCAAGTTCCAACTAATTAGATGCTGCGCAGCTGCTGCCTTTTAAAGGGTTAAGAGCTTAAGAGCTGGGTTACAAAAATGCCCGCCCCCACCTGGCTCTGATTGGCCTACCGAACGCCCCCTTCTGTGACACACAGGGAAGCTTGCCCACAGCTTTCCTACGCTAAAATGGCGCCCGAGATACCAATGCCTCAGAGCCGAAGGAGGCGTCTACCTTTATATGTCTATGGCCCCAGGTACGATTCCAGGCCAGGCCCGAAATTTGTCCCTGAGCAAGACTCTTAACCCCTAATTGCTCACAGGCCCTCATTGGAAACAAGACCGCAAGGACTTCCATGAACGGACCTGTTAAAGGAATTATCCTTTACACCAGGGGTTCCCAAAGTTGGGGTCGCGGGAGACTGACGGTGGGGTCGCGAAATTATTTTGGGTCATAAAAAAAATATATCAACAGAATCGATGAAATACAACCTAAAATGATTACAAATAGTACGTTTTACCATTTTAATACATTTCAAATGCGCACTGAACGTGCAAGTTTATGTGCATAAATTACCTCCAGGTTTAGGTGGGGTCGCGAGTCAATGGCCGCCTTATTTTGGCGTCGCGGGCTGAAAAGTTTGGGAACCCATGCTTTACACTGACTACCCGCAAGTCTGTAGGTCCCTGGTTCAAACCCCAATTTAACCAGTCCAAATATAATTTACTGAACAAAAATCATGACTTTGTTAATTAATGCATGTTCACTTCTTCTCTCTCTCTCACTGCCTCTCACTGCCTCTCTTTCTCTCTCTCTCTCTCTCTCTCTCTCTCTCTCTCTCTCTCTCTCTCTCTCTCTCTCTCTCTCTCTCTCTCTCTCTCTCTCTCTCTCTCTCTCTCTCTCTCTCTCTCTCTCTTTCTCTCTCTCTCTCTCTCTCTCTCTCTCTCTCTCTAACTGCCTCTCTCTCTCTCTCTCACTCTCACTCTCTCTCTGTCACTGCCTCTCACTGCCTCTCTCTCTCTCTCTCTCTCTCTCTTCTCTCTCTCTCTCTCTCTCTCTCTCTCCCTCCCTCTCTCTCTCTCTAACTGCCTCTCTTTCTCTCTCTCTCGCTCTCTCGCTCTCTCTCTCTCTCTCTGCCTGCCTCTTCTTGCCTCTGCCTTATCCCTCGAAACCGCTTATTGCTGCTTGCAGCTATATTTTATATATATTTTTCTTCTTTTTTTTTTTACTTTTTCCACACAGAACCAGGAGATAACATGCATACAAACTGGCTCAATAGCGCCCTGTGCCAAACAGGAAAATGTGGTATTGCAGGTGAAAGTGCTTTATAAGCCAGAGAGAAGTTAGTTGGAATGAGTATATCTGAGGCTTGATTTAGGCCTTTTGAAAAACGTTTGAGGGACATAAACAATATGATATCAAATATATATATATATATTTTTTGAATTCATGATGTAGATCTTTTAAAGGGATAGTTCACCCGGAAAAACATTTCTTTTTCTATTGATTAGTCACCCCATGGAGACTTGAATTCATGGATATTTTTTTGTTTTTGTCACATTCCTAAGCCAATAATTTGATGACCAGCGCGGTAGGCAGCTGGTAGGCAGGTAGGAGACACAAAGGAGACTCTTTGTGTCTCCTACCGGAACCGTCATCAAATTATTGGCTTAGGAATGCGACAAAAACTAAAAAAATATACATGAATTCAAGTCTCCATGGGGACTAATCGCTGGGGGTGTCTATTTAAAGCTAGCTGCTTGTAGCAGGACTAGATTAAATTAGCTTATTGTCAAGACAGAACTGAATCAAATGCTGACCAAACATGGACTTTCCATCACTGATATCTGCATTCATGTCATCCATTATGTAAATACATGTATATTATTTTTCCTCTATAAATGCGCTTATGAAACCGAGCCTTTCAAGATATACATCGTCATTACTATTGCATTCATATGGTGTGTATACATTTACAATTATAAAAACATTGTTATTGTAAACAACTTGAATTGCTATACACCAGTCTACTCCCCACAGTCTAATCACACTTATCAGGGGGTCATATTTTTAAATGCCACATTATAACCACTCCTCCAGGTATTCTGCCATGCACAGGACCCAAGCTCAGACCCAAGCTCAGATCTGCCCCATGGACTTTACTGTTAACAGAGTTAAGCTTGTCCATGTCTTGTTTAGGAAGAAAAGTTTCTTGAATACATAGAATGTCTGTGACCTCAATGAGTTTGTCTGCAGCAAGGCGCTGTGCCTGGTCTGCTGCAGTTTGTCCCAGACACAGGCTGTGTGTGTTATATGACACAACTCTCATGAGAAATACACACTGTCGTCTACTGTGTGGCAGACACAACGACTACTACAACTACACAATTAACTAGAGAAGAATGCTCCACAGCGATCTCTCCACCAGCCTGGGTTGCCTATCCAGTGGGTGCACTGGCTAAACTAATCTGGCAAGATAATTCAGCTTTCATGAAACCGATTCATTGCTAATCCTGGCTAAATTAAGCCAGGATAGGTGTTAAATCCAGGCTTAACCCCTAATTCTGCTTTTGAGAAATAGGCCCCCGGTCCCTTACCGCCCCTCACACCCAATTAAAATGTAAGCTTTGTTTTTATTGTGTAATTTAGAAAACATCTCATCGATTTCCAAATATCGGATTTTACATTAAACTGGACTAGTATGTGATTATTATGTAATTATTAGCCTACTTCCCAGGGAGAGAAAAAAAAGGATGTTACGATTATATGTAGAATTGTATAAGAATGTCAGGCCCTGTCACATCAGGCCCATCTCATACCGCTGAATGGCAGGGCCTGGCATCCCTGTGACAGGGCCTGACATCCTTGTATCGGCCTGTTATTGCGCCATCATGAGGCCAAATTGAAAAATGTGGGAATGTGCGTAAAGTTTCACGGCAATCGGAAGTTGCGTTCATGATTTGCAGAATTTGTGCAAATCCCACAAACTTTGGAAACCAATCGTGGCCGATCAGGAAGGAATATGAAAAGTCTATAGGCCTTGATCACATGACAATAGAGATAATGTGTACTGATTTGCGTGAGGTTTGGACAGAATCTATAGGAAAATTGTAGCTAAAATTGGCCTCCTGGTGGCGCTATAATAGGCTGATGTGAAAAATATTCCATGGCCTCCTGGGAGTGTGTGTGCAAAGTTTCACGCCGATCGGTCCAACGGTGCCGGAGATGAGCTGTTCACAGACACCAGGACACACGGACACACATACTGATGGACGGACAAGGGCGAAAACATAGTCTCTGCCCTTTGGCCGTCCGGCCCGGTGGAGACAATGAAAGGGATGGGTTGTACTACCACAGGTTGCATCATCTATTCCTTCTCATCATTTCAGTTGTGTGAACTTAATCTCACATTACTACAGATTATAGGTCACTGCTGAAGAAGCTCGACACCTCTCCAAAGCTAAAAGGACTCACTTAGCAGTCATGTCAAAGTTCAACAGCAGTCTTTTTATTTAGAAAAATAGATAATATAAAGCTATGAGACCAAGCAACTTAGATTCAATACACAACATCAGGATAAACTAGAAAAAGTGCTCCTCGGAGCACAGGTCTCCACCAGGGCCCTATTCCTCGAAAGGTGAATTAAATAAGCCTGGCCTTAAATCAAATCCAGGCTTGACAAAGTCGGGTCCGTATAGCCTGGTTTATTCGGTTCCATGAACGCCAAGCCAGGCTGAAAAGGAGCGACTTTGTCGAGCTAGGCCTTGTCAAGCCAGGCTGTGTCGAGCCAGGATAATGAAGCCAGGCTTCATGTATTTCTATAAAAGACCATGAAAGTCGATAGCAGAATCCTTGAACTTGACCAATCATGGAGCGGCTCCATGATTGGTCAAGTTCAAGGATTTTGGGCTCCATTGGAGCCCAAAACCAGAGCGGCGTTCTTCTCTGTGGCTGAATAGCAGCACTGCAGCAGCTCATGAAATCATACAAGGAAGTAAAATGTATTTAAGCAAGAAAGGAAACGCGACCGCAATAAATAGATCCAGGGAGAAAGCGTGGCAAAGTATTGCAAGCACACACAGTGTGTGTGTGTGTGTGTGTGTGTGTGTGTGTGTGTGTGTGTGTGTGTGTGTGTGTGTGTGTAGTGTGTGTGTGTGTGTGTGTGTGTGTGTGTGTGTGTGTGTGTGTGTGTGTGTTTGTGTGTGTGACGCCCGGGGACAGGGGGGTGACCGCGACGGGACTCCAAAGGTGGACAAGAAATAAAAAATAATTTCTCCATTGACTAGAAATTGATAATTTAAAATATGCTCCTCATTGACTTACATTCAGTGAAGAGGCTCTTTTAAACCCGTAACTAATAATTTATATATATATATATATATATATATATATATATATATATATATATATATATATATATATACATGTCAGACATTCTTTATAACATTTAAAAAAATCAGTAATACATACATTATCAAACATCTAGCAACAATATGAACTATAGTGTTAACAGAGTGACAATGACATATCACATGAGTCATTGTGAAACAATTATGATTCATGGTCACGCACTATTTCAGTAATCTGTCTCCGCCAGGCCGAAGGCATGGTGGAGAGTATGTTTTACCCTCTGTCCGTCCGTGTGTCCGTCCGCTCACAGCTAACATTGGTCAAGCTTCACGTGACATCACAATATGTAATATAAATAGGTAAGACAGGATTAATCAGGAACAGTACTTTCTTTTACCACCTCGCCTGGCGGAACCTGTGCTCCGAGGAGCACATTTTCGAGTATCTTATTGTATTTATTTCATTTTATTTGAATGCAGGGTCATTAAAATGAGTCCATATACAAACACATGTTTTGAATTAACTGTGGAAAAACTTGAAGAACAAGGCACTGGATTAAGTAAGCTTGGCTGTTAGCCTGCTCCTGACCAGGCTAACTTCACAGCTAAATTGCCATGGTAACAAAGGTAGGCTTGCTTCAATTCTCTTTCGTGGAATCGGGTCATGGCTAAACTTAGCCAGGGTGAACTGGCTAAACTAATCTTCAAGATAATTCAGCTTTCATGGAACCGATTCAGCCCTAATCCTGGCTAAATTAAGCCAGGATAGGGGTTAAAGCCAGGCTTTAGCTCTAATTCACCTTTCGAGGAATAGGGCCCAGGTCAGGTAGATTGTGGGCCAGCAATGTTTTTAATTCAGTCATTATAAAGGTGAGTGGAATCTGTCGAAATTGAGGGATTAATGTTGATGACGTTATTGCACAGACACGATATGTTTATTTGTGGGATGTGCTTTCACGGCAATCGGATGTGCTTTGAGGCATTTTGTTCAAAAATGACCACTCCTGCAAACTTAACACATACCCCGCAAATATATTAAACATCGTTTTTTTATCCCCTTGCCAGCGTTTATTACCATAAATAGACGATCTTTGAATAAAAATTAAAAAAAGTCTCCATGGGTTGGGGGAGGGATCCGTGTATCCACTAGAACAATAACATTCCAACCGCGAGCAGCCATTTTGGAGCTATGGCCAGTTGAAAACGGGCCATAGCTCCAAAATCACAAATAAAATAATCTCAGTTAGAAGTGTTTTTCAAAAAATCCTATAGTTGGGGCGGACGGACGTCCGTTTTTCTTTAATGACGTCACATCCGTCTACTGCTTCTCTGAGTGACAAGGGATCATTCCTAAGCTGTGTTAGAGCGCCCCTTGTGGAATTTCCAAAAAAATAATAATTAGAAAATAGAACGCATATCTGCGTCCTTGGCAGGTAATGTGAAGCCAATGTTAGCCAATCAGGATAGAATATGAAAAATCGGACACATCCGTCTTGATCACATGACTATAGAGATACTGTGTACCGATTTGCGTGATGTTTGGACAAAATCTGTAGGATAAAAAATGTGTTTTGCTAAAATCGGCCTCCTGTTGGCGCTATAATGTGAAAAATTTGGGGCAGAGATTCTGCTCTGGTATCCAGGGAGTATGTGTGCAGTTTCACGTCGATCAGGCCAACAGTGCCGGAGATTATCTGTTCACAGACGGACACACGGACGGACGGGTAAAACATAGTCTTGGCGGTGACAAAAAATACAGGATAATCCAGTATGAACCAATTGCCAAAGAGTCCCACTTTGGCCACGCCCCCATCTCAGAAATCGGCTGCAATGAGAGGCCTTTCAGACTGAATAATGGAGTGAAACGAAATGAAAATTCAGGTTGAGTGTCAGGCTATGTCAGTACACGTTTAGATATACTAGTAGATATAATAATCAAAGTGTGAAATGATGCAGAATTCATAAAATGTCTACATCTAAAAGAAACAACAGTATTATCCTAAAGAGGGCTGAAGTGCTTTGACACTAGCCTCGTTCCCAGCCTTTACTCATCTGCGAAGAAAAAAGCCTGGTCACGATCCTAATGCAGAGAGTGTCTATAGGGGCAGGACTTCCGTCGTACGTATTTCCCCCGGAAATTATATTTTTCGACCAATCACAACACTCGTTTCATTCACGGAGAACATAAACAGATTTGTAAAGCGTCAACGTCATTTCCTTGGGCGGTACTTCCGCCAAATTCCGGTACTTCCGTTTAGACACTCAACCGGCTAGGTCTTGCCCAGTGTGCTTTGTCCTGTTGGCCTCTAATATCCATAACCCCATATGAAAATCACATCTTCCACATCCAGCGTGATCATCGTGTAGGAAAGGCATTCCATCCATATCCCAGCACATAGACGCTTTCCATGAGGAGTACACATGAGCTGCATGCAATAAGAAGATTAACGCGTCTATGAGAAGCTGCAAAACCTCCATTACAGTTGAGTTGAATGAATAAAAACGTGGGGAAGAGAGAGAGCGGACATCTGTTTGGGAGATAATGACCGGGCCAACTGCGCTTATCTTCTTTGCGTTGACACATAGATGTGAACGGAGGGGGAAAAAATACCACATCAAAGACTACGTAATGCTACACACTGTATGTTACATAACATTAATTAAATCTACTTTCATTTGAGGGCTTTATGTAATGAAGGTACATTTTCATCATATCATCAGTAGTCTATAGGCTCAGACCAATGTGTCTCTATAAATATAGAAACTAATTCTGTCAAACATACCCAGTACTGTACAGCTCGGCACAGTGGTTTATGAACCAGGGAGAAAAGTAATAAGCAGCTACTGATCTCTCATATCTACGAATGTTAGGTTATATAAATATAACCTGGGTAATTTCCTTGTCTCAATAACTCATCTGTCTATAAGAGTCTTTACATATTAAAATCTTCTCAATGACTGTCTCAATTGGCTAACTAAAGTTTAAACGTTTTCCTTGCCTATTCTTTAAAAGAGAAAAACACCCCCAAATTCCTCTCTCCTCGGCAGGGTAGACTCGCATCGATAGCCAGATATTGAATCAGTGCTTATTTGAATCGGATCATCATACATGTTCTGCGTCCAGTAGCACTGGAAAAAAGCTAAAAAGACATATGAGCATAAAGTCCAGGGTTGCCAGCCCTGTTTCCACAAATAATTCTCATGTGACAGAAACATAAACAAAGACATCCGAGTGACCAACAAAACCCAAGATGAGCCACACTATAAAGCAGCATAGTAATGATTGGTTTGCCTGCATTTCCAGCCGTCCAGCCCCTGCAGATAGCTGTAAGTCGGAGTCCAGAGTGCCATTGCGGAGGCTTTCCGTCCCGTTCCCCAGCTCCTCTCTGAGGAGCTGCTCCTGCTGGAGCAGCTTGGAGATGAGGCTATTGAAGCGGTTCTCTGTGGTGGAGAGGATCTCAGAGGAGGCTGTGGTCAGGTTAAGCTCTCCAGGGTCCACGCATGTACCGTTAAACTTGGCGAAGACCACCTCGGCGAGGTCCAGGCCTGCCACAGAGGAGGGCGAGGCGCAGGGTATGTCCCGTACAAGCTTGTAGTTCTCCATCCACTCCTTCAGCCACTCAAGAGAACAGTCACACTCCCAGGGGTTCCTAAAGAGATAGAGGCGCCCCAGGAAGTAGATTGGCTGGAAGACGGGGAAGGGCAGGACGGTGAGGTTGTTGCCGTTCAGGTGGAGGGTGATCAGGCTGGTCAGGTTCTCGAAGGAGCCCTCCTCGATGAAAAGTAGCCGGTTCCTGTCCAGGTAGAGGACCTCCAGCTCCACCAAGTCACTGAACCAGGTCCTGGTCACGTTGAGCAGGAGGTTGCCCCCCAGGTTGAGCGTCTTGAGGCGGGTCAGGCCTTGAAAAGCAACCCGCGGTAGGTTAACCAAGTCGTTGTCATTGAGATAGAAGTTCTCTAGCCGCAGCAGGTCTTTGAAGGCATTGTCATGGATCACAAAGATCTTGTTCTCCTGGAGGTTCAGGTACCTGGGACAGAATGCGAGAAGAAGGGAAATAAAGAGTTCACTAGAACTATAAACAAATGAGTTTGACTGTAGAAAAAAACTTTTTTAAATTTTGACTCTGACTATATACACATTCCATTCTCTGTGTCACCTACTTGAGGTTCCCCATGCCCAATAAGGAGGTGTATGCTATTGCCTCTATATTGTTCCTCTCCAGGTAGACATGGGTGAGGTTCTCCATTCCCCTGAAGGTCCCAGGGATCCGGCGGAATTTGTTCTGGAAGATATATAGCTCCTTGAGTGCATATTGCTCCAAGAAGAGGCGGTCAGGGATGTTAAACAGGTTACAGTCGGACACGTCCAGCCGCACAAGCTTCTTCAGCCCTTGGAAGGTGCGTGTGTGGAGGTAGCTGATGTATTCATTATGGGCAATCCTCAACTCCACCAAATTTGTCAGGCCCTGCAGGATAAAAGTTTGCATATTTGTGTATTGTATAAGCCTTGAGGCATTTTGAATCTCACACACAATACCATAATATAGCAATTTCATAACAGGGATAAGTGATTAAGACCAAAGTGCCATGATTTGTTTATAATAATAACCACATGGCTAAAATGTGGTTAAAACGATTTTTAAAAATATATGTATTTTTGTATTTCCCATTTCCACAATTTTTTCTATGGCCCAGTGGTGGAAAGTAACTAAGTACATGTAATCAAGAACTGTAATTAAGTACTAATTTGAGGGATTTTTACTTTACTGGAGTATTTAAAAATGTCAGCACTTCTACTCCACTACATCTCAGAGGCAAATATTGTACTTTTTACTCCACTACAACTATTTGAAAACTTTAGTTACTAGTTACTTTGTAGATTTTTATTATTAATACAAAACATGCATTGACCACTTCAGCCCTATTTAAACTTTGTGTATTTGAAAATAGCCGATCTCACAACGCGTCGCATCGCTACGCATTGTGAGCTTGTAGATCTGCTATTTTAAAATCTTAAAATCTTAAAATGTTACTGGAAGTCTGGCTTGAGCTGAAACCTTTCCCAAATGTGGAAATTACTGACTACATAGATGACTGGCGGAACTCATAGATTGTCACTGGCCACATGACATCTGAGACCCACATGGAACATTGTTAATAAGCTTTTGGATGTGTCCACAGAAATACAGCTTTTTAACACTTAAATGTACACTTTATGTAAAAGATATCATATAATAATCAGGATAAAAAACAGTAATGCCCAAGGATCATTATCTACGAGGAAATAGGACTGTGGCACAAGGACTTTAAGACAGATGTCTACATCTGGTGTGAATTCAGACCTTGAAGGCTCCGGGTGTAATAAAGGAGATGTTGTTGTGGTCCAGGGAGAGGGACTTGAGCGAGGGCAAGGTTCCGAAAGCCCTCTCCGACAGGAACTTGAGACTGTTTATGTCCAGGTTGATGGAGGAGGCATCACAGGGAAACTCTCTGGGCAGTTCACTCAAGCTCGATCGGTCACACTGGACACTGCAGCTCCTCTCCTGGGTGCAGGTGCACAAGGCTGGACATGCACGCACACATGCCCACAGTGTCAATGCAGCCTGGGGCAGCAGGCACAGCAAAGAGACTGAAAGGAAGAGAGAAGGGATGGAGAAAAAAGTTGAAGCCTGAAGATTATTATTTGAATGCTGATCATTTTGTGTAAAACTACTGTAAGTATTGTGATTACTTTTCATGATTCACTGACTTGATTTTAAGGTTTTAGCATGATACAAGCCATTGACTTCAGAGTTCACCATGTCTTCACTTATATTGGCACTATACTGTCAGTGAGGGTTCACCGCTTAACTTGTTCCAGAAAATCAAAGTTGTCAGATTCAGTTGATGATGATTCAAATACAATTAAATTGTGTAGTTGATTATAATTGAACATACATTATACTTTATTTTGACAGTATATGTATGGGTTATAAGAAACCTTTATGCTCAGAATTGAATTGAAATACAGTAGAATTCTGACAAAATTACAGAATATAATATTTTAATGGGAATGATACAAGAATATACAATTACATTTTGGTTAGGGTTAACTAAAAGTCTGGTTCTGCTCATTAATTATACTTACATGTACAGTGGTAAGCATACAGCATTTGTACATAGGGAACAGACTACACACTGCAGAGCACCCTGAGAAATGATTCACTCCCGCTCAGTTTAACCACTTAAATCATCATATTATAATATATGAGCTATGTATACTTTGTCAAGAATCGTCATACAACAGCAAAATAATAGCCTATCTAAAAGATCAAGATGCATTGTGAGCTAGCTTGTACATCTGCTATTTGAGCTTCATGAACCATGATTTTTTGAAAATATTTTTAAATATTTTAAAAACAATTTCACCTATAATAACAAAAATAGGGACAGGACGTGGTTAAAATTTATATAAAAGTCTCTAGCAGCTGGAGGGCATAGTGGAGTAATGATTTGATGTCTAATCACGTTGACTGGCGGGTTGATGGGCTATTTTCAGGGTCAACTGTCCCTTTCCCAGCTGCTAAACGTGGTGAAATGATGATGGCGTGATTAAGAAAGAACAGCTTACATTAGAGATTAGCCCAACAACAATAGCCATTGTCTGCACCTGGGATTTCACCCTTCATTCATTTCATGTTAACTGGAGTTTGGAGCCCTGCCTTTTAATTTGATCAATCAATCTCTCTAGACAAGGGCTCTCATTTCAGTCAAATGAAATCTTAATATTTTCTTCCAACAGGGACATGTTTATTTAATTCTGGTCAACGATAACAATGGTGGAAAAATGGTCCAGACAATTAATTTCAAGGATCAGTGAAGTATTGCCATCAGAGTATATGGAACATAACACTTTATTTTTCATGGGGAACTTTACTTTGCCACATTTCCTGACCCTCAACCAAATGTTGTAATCAAATGTCTGCCTTAAGAAGAACCTTTTCTCCATTTAGGCCTGAGGCAGTCTTGCAGTTGACAAAAGAGAATCTGTTGAACAGCAGTGTGGATTGAGACTAACCAGTGAAAGCAATGAGAGCCATCCCTGTAGCCTCTCATCTGGGACATGCCAGGATTAAAGGAGATCTGGAATGACATAAAAAGCACAGTAGCACTTCTAACTATGACAATAATTGTGAATTATCTAAATGGAAAACGGTCTAAAGTAATGTAAAGTATACATGATGTGAACATGCACGGTACATCATTAGCAGACTTCATTTTATCCTTCAACTTCTTGTTTATGCCCCAAACTGACTGGATATACAGGTTTTGTAGCTATTGTAGAAATATTAGACCTCAATTGTAGAATGTTTAAGCATGTTCTAATCATGTATACTTTACTTTAAAACATTTTCCCAATATTAGATTTTTCAACATTTTGGGAAAAATACAGGTGCGCACTCTTCCCTCTCCCAAAAGAAAAAAGTAATACATTAGTTTTTCTACTAGGAGAGTGTAGCGCTTGGTTCCTACGTGAATCTAGTTTTATTTTACCCAGACCCTCTTCTCAGGTTGTTTGATCACAAAACCCCCCAGGATCTAATGCTAAACAGTTGAAATATTGAGAGAAAGCACTGCAAATCAGAATGCCTGCAAACACTTCGGATTAAACAGAAGTTTCAAGGTCTTCAAAGCAGTTGAAATATAAAATCACCAAATGGAAGAGAAATTGAGAAGCATGCGCTTACCTGTAGATCGTACCTGACAATTGTGTCCATGTGTTATTCAAGTAAATGTCCAAATGTCACGTTCTGTGTGTATGTCACAACTCACTCTCCACGACATAACTGAACAAGCTCACTGGATGTGTGATTGACACAAATTTCATGTGAGAGAAAAGTGTGTGCTTCAGCTACTGTGTGTATGTGCAGTTGGCTTAGGGTCAGGGTTGGGGCTGTTTAATCATAATCATACACACACACACACACACACACACACACACACACTTTCACAAAAGCCATCTCTTAATGGTAGCCAAATCCCCTGGATGGAGATGAAGGGAGATGGGCGGTTGGCAGGATTAAAGTGGTAAAGCAGCACTCAGATCAGGGAAAACACCAGAGGCAGGCCTGGAACTAAGGCACAGCACTCAGATTACTGTGCTATCCAACAAACACATACAGTACAGAGTTCTCTTGGTAATGTTTGAGGAGCCAAACTAAAATACATTTGACCCTTAATGTATACCTCTACCTGTACACAAGACTTAATAAAGACCTTACACATTCACTTTGACCCTGCCAAATATAAACAGAGGGGGAACTTCTCATAAACGTATATGTTGAAACGGCTCGTGGATCAGCAAGTAGATCGATAGTTTGTCAATAACGAGATGTGTGGTGTGGTAGTGGAGAGCAGTATCTAGGTCACTGTTAACATATTGCAACCATCAGCTCTCTAGAAGACTGAATATGACCCTTGTAGTTGGGCTATAATCCTGCTTAAATGCCTTTGAAATGGACATCTTGGCAACTCGGCAAAAAATAGGTATATTTTTACACTAAAATGTGATTAATATAGGTAAGGGTTTTGCAGTGTACAAAAGTTAAGTTAAAATAAAACTAAATATATGTATACCATCTTTCAATCAGAAGAATGGTCATACTTTTTCATGCAGACACATCTCAAGTTATGCAACTGATGTTAAATGGGTTTCAGGGACTGCGATTATGAGTCCTACTCAACACAGTGGTGCAAGTAAAAAATAAAAAGGAAAAAAGATTTGAGTTAGCACGGTTTTCACTATGACCCAGAAGGTGGAACACATACTATGCGCCGTGGCAGATGCATGCAGGGACACAGATGCCCGTTTTTCATGCTGAAAATACTTGCAATGTATATTTTACCAATATTTCATGGCATTTCTTACAGAACATCCTGTTCGAGCCCCCTCCCGCTTTTCCTAGAGACATTTATTATAGCCTCCCCGTTTACAATTGTTTTCAGATTGAGAGCCTAACTTGGGCTCTCGATCAACAGTGGCAAGTGCAGGTCAACAATATCAGTTGATCACATTATTTAAGCTCCTGGCAAAATAAAACCACAGACACAGTTGGGTTTACAAATGAAATCTTTATATATTTTGAAAATAACAAATCTAAGCCAAATTTGATTTTGCTGCTTATCCACCATGCAGCCACAGAAGGCAAAAGCTTGCCTGCTACATCAGTGTCCTTTGCACATCTATAGTAAACATGCTTGATTTTTCCAGATACTTTTGCATTCAAACTTTATTTTGGTAAAATCATACAATAATCGCACAGCTGAGTATTTCCCATGCAGTGCATTAGCTTCTAAGCTAGTACAGAAAGCAAAGTCTACATCTACAGAGCTCTGGGTTCTCCTTTTAAGCATGGAGCAAGTCTTGGGTAGAGCTCTGCCTTGCACAGCCTGTGCACAGAGCTCACTTCATCCCAAACAGCAGTACAGGGCTGCCATATAAATCACCATTGCAGTGGAGACCTGCTCCATACTCGGGGAGAAATCAAGAGATGCCATATATGCAAATGCAACAATAGAGAATAAACCACATGTTTGTTTCTTTAAAGATTGCCATGTGCCAGACATTCACTGGAGAAAAATAATTATCAGGTCAAATTAGAGTAAAGAATCATAAACTATGCACACACTTGGAGAATCCGAACACTTCTGCACTGATACGCTTAGGAAATTATTTGCTCTTTTAACAACTTTATTCCAAACCTTGGCATGTTTGTTCCAACCATTTCAAATTTGATGGCCAATTGGGAATCTAATAGATGATTGGCCCTGAGGAGGCCTTGAAACAGCTGTGGATATTATTTACTGAGTCCAATGCGTCTTAAACATTAAAAAGCTCACACTACCCCGAAATATATAAATTTCACGCATACAGGTGACATTCAACATTCAAGTGCCAGTGTTTTTGTACTGTCTTTTGGTCAAGTTTCTGAAACTTCCAAAGAATCACTTTGAGGCTTACAAAAATAAATATTTGTCAAAAATGCTTAATAAATTACACAAAACTAGCAGCAAAAGTAGAATCTAGAAATCTGTGTGCAAATGGCTAAATTCCCCCAACTGCTAAATCCCCTGGTCCCAAATAAATCCTGGTCTAACGTTGAGAACCCTTCCCCTTTGTAAACAAGCTGCGTTTTTCACAATCTCCTCACACACAATATTTGGAAGCTTAAGGACACATATCCAAGACATCTATATAAAACTCTAGATGTGCAATAAAATAACTTCTGTAAAACTCGATGGGCACGACGTACAAGGGCCTATACACCTAAATCAAGTAGCACCATTCAATCTCAAAGTTCTCAACACTGTCAGTGCATCCGCTTTTAGTTCAATTTCTAAAAAAGTTTTCAAGGCACAACACACCTGAGGAGAAACACCGAGCACTCAAGGTTGAAATGCCCAAATCCCTCCTCCTCTCATTGGCTGCTCCTCTTTTAGAGGAAAAGCCTGGTCTGGCATAATTGAGCCAGAGCTTTTTTTTTTATACAAGTCTGAGCAGATGAACCCCCAGAGGAGTTGACAGTACTTGTGTCCCCATTAGGAAGTGGACACACTCGCCTATCTTTGGCCACCTCCACAGTTAGAATGTGCAGCAATAGAACCCAAAGCCACTGACAAATGGTGCACTGTAAACTGCGCCCCACGCCTACCCCCCGCCCCCCCTCCCCGTAACCCCAGTGGTCGGAGTGCTGATCTGCCCTGCTCCGGCCTTTGCTGTTGAACTGATAAACCTCAGTGATCATTCTAATGTCTGTCTCTTAAAGATGAACCATGCCTCCAACGCAGCTTGAAAAGAGAAAACGTTTGTAATTAAGTTAAGCCTCAGTTCACGTCTTTTCTCCTTGACCAAAAAACAAAACACTAGCATGCGTAGAATACCGTATGGGCCTTGCGGTTAATGGTAGATCGGCAAACGCTAACACCCCGCTATGCCCTCCCGATGCCGCCGATGCTGTGGTCCTTATGCAGCCATTTTGAACTTCACTTTCAACATGGCAGGCATTTTTTGTTTTGATACCTATTTGTAAAGAAACATTTCATAAAAATCAAAAAACTGACTCAGTTTTTCAATTGTGCATGTATGCACTAAAAATGTCTCAAGTAAAAATAAAACAAACAAAAAACACCGCCCACTTAATGTAGCTAGCACTTTGTTAACATACTAGCTGCCGTAACACTGTCAAGTCAATTGGGAAATGTGGAGTAACAAGTTCCAGCATCGATTATTCTCGTTTAAACCTCAGCGAGTGTTGGCACTGAGCTTAATGACTTTGCTGATTAAGATCACAATAGGAATGGCTATTTCAAAGACTACCATGTCCATAAAAGGAGCCTGTCCAGGATAGAGTGAGCGAAAAAACCAAAACAAACAAAAACAAAACAAAAAAAACAGTAAACAAACTCTTTTGTCCCTTAAGTTTAGATTATGGTTTCTTCACTGAGAATTGTCCCAATGGAATCAGACAGTGATGGCTCCGTTTGCTGTTTGACTGTAGAAAAAGGCTACATGATGTCCCTGCAATAAATTTGAAGTTCAAATGGAATCATGCCTCGCACGAGCCACAACACCCCAGTGTTTGCCAAGGTTTGATTAAGTACAAGCTGATTTTACATTTCTAATGCTTTTCACCAAATAACAAAATAACAATACTACCAAATTCAGAGCTCTTGGCCAAGTTCATTTGGTGAAATGACAACATAGATTTCCTGTTTAAATTCAAAAGGCACAGTACATTAACATACAAGTGATCCTCAGGTTATTCAATTAGTTGTTGGTTTTCCCCCCAGAAAGACAAAAAAAAAAGTATAGTATTTTTTACAATGAAAGTCCGAGGTTGCTATCGGACAACGCATGTCAGCATCCATGCTCACTCTCTATAATGAGGTGTGCGAATCTCTGCAGTCTCCAGTGGGTTCGCGCGTGCATGTGACGTTCCTTTGCATCGCGCTGCACTTCTGTTTTGTAAGAAGTCATGGGCAGAGAATCAGGGTTGGTAATGTACTGTGTGTCAGTGAAGCTACACAGGGGTAGGGGGGATTGTTATTGTCTGGCTAAAGTTAACATGTGGTTTCCATGGGGTTGGCATAGCAACCTATTCCTAAGGCGACTAGTTGCCCCACCAGTCTTGCCCCGAACTTCCGGTGCTGTAGCTTCCACCATAGCCATCATTGCTGTAGAAGTTGCCGCCACCACCAAAGCCACCACCACCTGAGAGGAAAAAGGACAGAAGTCAGTCATCAACCCAGGAAGTGATGAGGTGTTAATGAGCAGATGGACTGTTACATTATAATGCCTTTTTCTCCTTTTAGACAGCTGACTGGACTGTTAACATCATGTTTTCAGTTCGGATATATTGTTGATGTCTTACCTCCGCCAAAGCCACGGTTTCCTCCATGGCCACCCGCCATGGGGCGCCCGCCACGTCCCGGTGCACCAAAGCTACTAGGACCACCTCCAGCCGTCTGACGGTAGTCTCTGGCTCCGAAACCACCACCAGAGAATCTACACAAAATAAATAAACTTTTTAATATATACTGATGTTTCTCCAGGCTGGCACACGTGTATCTATGTGCCAGTAATTACAAGTACAGAAATGTCGAACAGTAACAGGCAAGTACCTCTTGGAGCGCCCGCGGGTGGTGCACTTATGCTGGTGCTCGTAGGCGAGGCTCTCCAGCCAAGAGGGAACCTCCTGCTTAGCCTCAACCAGGATGTCCAGCAAATCTTTGGTTATGTTGCTGTTTTTGTCGTTAAAGAACGACGTGGCCAGACCTACAAACAATAATGGGGCAATTGTAATAAAAAGTTTTACCGGAAGCACAAAAGAAGGTTTCAAAAGTTTAAAAAAGTATAATAAAGCTGTGCATAAGACTCATTACAAAAAAAAAAGTTCTTTACCAAGGTTGCCCACACGTCCCGTACGGCCGATACGGTGAACGTACTCCTCAATGTCACTGGGCAGGTCAAAGTTAATAACATGTTTCACATTGGAGATGTCCAGACCTCTGGCAGCCACCTAGACAAGGAGACATTTAAAATCAAGGTCTGGCCCTGGAATATTTAAAATCAAGGTCTGGCCCTGGGACAAGAATGGGAACACATAGACTGCATTTGTGTGAGGGGTTTACATACAGCTGTGGCCACCAGGATGGGGCACCGTCCAGAGCGGAACTGATTCAGTGCCTCCTCTCTGTCTCTCTGGGAGCGGTCTCCATGGATACTGGTGCAGGCATAGCCCTCCCGGTAGAGGAAGTCCTCCAGGGAATCTGCACCCTTCTTGGTTTCCACGAACACCAACGTCAGGGACGCTTTGGCTACAGGCAGGAAGAGAGAGGAAGAGCAAGTGCGAACAAATTGAGAAGCAGCCACGGGACTCCGTCTTTCCTTGGTGTTTCGCCAGGATTGCGCTTAAACCCTAACATTTAACTCACTAAAACTATGCCTAACCTCACAAACACTATGCCATAACCTCACAGAAATAATGCCTAAACCTAATCAGAAAACCTGTCCGCCTGGGCGGATAATCAGGCATGCAAACAGCCCCGATGTGAAAACGGTGACAACATGTTGTTTTTTTTTCGGGTCAGGTGTCACACTATTGCCCTATTTGGATTCAAAACGGCTATTGTAGCTGAAAAGCTACAAGTTTACGTCTGAATAATGCAAAAACTGAATTATTTGTTTGCATAAATTTGCTTTTTTTCTCCCCCATATATTTTCATAATAAAAAAGTGCGTATCGTATCGTATCGAAATCGTATCGAAGTTGTGAGCCAAATATCGTATCGTATCGTTTGGTGAAATTAGTGTATCGGCACACCCCTACTACAATGCCAGCTGCTGTGAGCCCATGGTGAAAAATGAAATGGCAACTGAAAACGTAGACAGTGGGTGCAAAAGAAGCTTTGCATTGACTAACAACCATTAACCGTACTTCTTCTATACATCTATAAGTTCTCAACATATAGCCAATATGTGTGTATATATATATATATATAAATTACTGTCCTCACATAACATCTTTTAAGCTACTTAATTATTAAATAAAGCTTGAGAAAAAGATGGAGCAGAGGTGGGGTAGGATCAGCAATTCCAGGTCAAATAGAATCGTTTTCCGTTAACCCTTCAAACTTACACAAAGCACCCCTGTGACCCCAGCCTAAAACAATGTACATCTCCCAATACATTAAAAAGTGGAGGATTATATACATTAAAGGAGTGTGGCATGAGTCCCATCGTGTCATTTTTGCTAGTAATTGTTTGAGACTTGTTAGCCCTGGGGGTTGCAATTTGAGTGGCCATGTTGACAGATCCGGTTTTGATGTGGGGAAATTATGCATGGCAACACAGACACAAAGCTAGCCATCTCCAGCAGTCTGTTAACATGGAGATAACTAATGAATGCTTTAGCCAGGGCTGCCCATATCATAGATTATATATGAAGAAAAAAAATGCCAGTATCCATCCAAATAAAAGCAAAATATTCTAATTTCTTTGCGAGCAAGAGATCACATCTTCTGGTAACATGAATTAAGTGTTGGGAACTGGAGACATCCCAAGCAACTAATATGAAAATCAATTTGGTTTGGTCTTTGATCTAATAATGGCAGTTTTCCTGGACTTTTAAATACCGGTAGTTATGAGGTCCAAGCGGATCTACACCGTTTGATGAGAGTATCCTGTTTACTGAGAACTAGCAATATCCTTGCCAATATCCAATCTGTCACAGCCATCTGACTCATGGAAACCGGGGCTTTGTTTCTACGGGCAACCAACCAATGCGTCTATGATGAGCCAGCAGAAGCAAATGTTGATGTTGAAAATCTTCCCATGCAGGAAAGCTGCACTAACAAGGTCGTCTCTTTTTCAAAGGGGTAATGACCAGGATAATACTTCATTCCAATGCAATCCCAGATTGCACTTAATGTATGGCTTAAGTGTTACTTACAGCTTAATCTTTCAAGCCAGACAACTATTCCACAATCTTCTAATGCTATATAGAATACAACCACGCCTCCTGAAAGCCGCAAACGGAAGCTTTCATCGGTTAATCATTTCTGTTCACTAAAATATATTTGACATTTTTTATATTTCAATTTCTGGAAAGCAGCAAGCTATATTTTCAGAGACTACTTTGATTCACGTGACTGTAAAGGCTGAACGAGAGTGAGGTGGGAGGCGGACACCCCTATTCGCATTTTCAGCGCCTCAATGTACAGACAGTCTGACGGAAGCGTTTGAAAATTGTGTGAGTCAACAGTCTGTCTCAAGAGACTAGTAACCGCTGGTTCTAGGTCCTAATACCGCAAATGAGAAGGGAGAGGGGACAAAACAAAAACTGAGCAGGCATTTCAGTTGGGGAGCAGGGGGTGGTGGGTGGGTGGGAAGGGAGCAGGGAGTGAGTTGTGGAATGTGATGTTTCTGGCTTGTGGGTCAGACTTAAGTACAGTATGCTCGTACTTACCAGGCTTCTCTGGGGTCTCTGGCACATTTTCCGGAACATCACTGGGAATGACTAGATAAAACCAAACCGTCCAGTAAACTTTAGGCTGCTTAATACAACTGTAACAGCTTTGATAGACCCAAATGAGAAGCAACCCCTTAAAAACACGACCCAAATGAGAAGAAACCCCCTTAAATAAAACATGGTTTTGTTTGAGTGCCTGACTGCTAACCACTAAACAAGGATTACTGCATTTAGATTTGAGTTATGTCTAGTAAACAGGACAGCTCTTTGCCGTTGGGTTCTAGACTAGTCAATACACTTAATTACAAGGATGTAGACATGTCAATATTAGCTTAGCATTATTTGTTTAAAGTAAAAAAAATCTTATTTGTCATATTTGTCTCACCTGTGGCATTTAGAAGGTCCAAAAGGAAGGACCTCTTATCACTTTCCTCCACCCAGACCACCTTCTGGGTGATGTTTTCAGAAGTGGAGCCAACACGACCAACAGCCAGGAAAATGTAGTCCTCAAGGAAATCACGTGCCAAGAGCTAAGTCAATCAAAATTAAGGTATTCAATTAATGTGAAAAAAATGGTTAATTCTATATACAAGAATGCCCATTATTGATGCCCATATATGGAGATACCAGTCGTCATCAGCATATGCCCATATATGGGCATATCGGTTGGGTGGGCGCTTCTGGAAAGCCACCTATGCAACCCGTGTTTGAAGTCGATCGATCGGTTCTCTCGATATGCTAGATAATTAATAGAAGGATTATTTGCCCATCTATGTACCTGGATCTCCTTGGGGAAGGTGGCACTGAACATCATGGTCTGGCGAATGCCTTTAGGTGGCATTGTATCCTGCTCCACGATACGTCTGATTTGGGGCTCAAAGCCCATGTCCAACATACGGTCAGCCTCATCCAGCACAAGGTAGCTGCAGGTAATTACACACAGACACCATATTAACTGATGGACTAACTAGCTTCAAGTAACTAGCAGGACAGATGTGTCCAAGGGTTTTCGCTCGTCTACTAGTAGCATAAGCACATTTAGATGAAACATCTAGACTCACTTGCAGTAATCCAAACCGATCTTGCCCCTCTCCATCATGTCCACCAGACGCCCGGGTGTAGCCACCAGTAGGTGGCAGCCCCTCTCCAGGTCCCTAATCTGTTGGCCAATATCAGCGCCACCATACACCACACAGGGACGCACCTTGGAGCGATAGGCAAACTACAGAGTGGGGAAGGGAAAGAAACATACTTAGGCTTTAAGCTATACACCCGTTATGACAGACTGCTTGTGTATGTTTGCGCATAGTGTCAACTGTCAGGCAGCAGTATACTAGCTTACCTTCCTCGCCTCATCGTAGATCTGCAAGGCCAACTCTCTGGTAGGAGCAAGAACCAGTGCAAGGGGGTATTGCTTACGGCGTCCATACTTTCCATTATCCTGGAGATTAAGAGTGAAAATTGTGTCAAAACTATATAAATTGAAGACAAATAAAAGGATAATAATGTGTATAATAACAGATTGATTTCCGTACCTGGCCACTGTTCTTTGCCGCCTGGGCCTCTCCAGGCCCATCAGTGTAGATCTGACTCAGCACTGGTAGCAGGAACGCAGCAGTCTTACCAGAACCTGAAATACAGCAGGGGACGAACATGGAGTACATTAATTATTCAAACACCACCTTAAAATATAACACTTTAACAGAATTACTAAAGCACAGGAGTTGTTCCAACAGCTGTGTTTCTGTTTCCATAGTGTATAGAAAAACACCTAGAAGCTGAGCTTAATACCGTGTCGACAAATGTACTACAATTAGTAACAGCAAGTGAAAAATCATGAATGTGACAAGACTTTCTGTTATCAGGTATAAAACAATAAAGTATGCATCATGTTTTAACTCACCAGTCTGGGCACAAGCCATCAGGTCTCTCTTAGACTTGATGATGGGGATGGCATGTTTCTGGACCGGAGTGGGCCGAGTGTACTTTGTCAGGTTTATGTTGGCCATGACGATCTCCCCCATGTCCAAATCATGGAACTAAAATCATAAGCACACACACATCAGTATGACAGACTGGTCGTTTCATGTCAGTGTTTAAGAAACATGCACCCAACACTGCTGCTGAAATAGGACAGTCGCTGTTTTTTTAAAAATAATTGTACAGAAGTAAAGGAGATGGCTCTGCTTCATATCCGGGTCAATTCCCACATGTAAGTAAAGTATAAACAAGAAATATTGCCCTTAACTGATAAGATTAGAACAACAATTATAAGGAAGACAATGTAGACAACAATGACACAAGCAATGCTGATTAAGGATCATCATTAGTTCAAGGAATAGTAGGAATAGTCCTGCTATTTATTTAATGCGAGTATCGCACAGTAATGTTACAGTAAACATGTGAAATAAACCCAAATGCTGCCACTCAAAGACAACTGACAGATTCCCTCAGAGATATTAACTTATGTTACTTGGCTAGGGATAGGGTTAAAGAAACATCATAAAGCTAAGATTATACTACATTATGTTCAATAAAAGTGTATTTTCAGAAATCTTGAGATAACTCATAACAGACATTTGCACTACTCATTTCTGTACTTGGGCCTCAAGAGCCCTTCTGGTGCTTCTGCAAGTGTCAGTGCAGAAAACAAGATTGAAGCTAAACTTCACCTCTGCTGCTACGCCAATATCCTTGAAACATTGCACTTAGATCAAACCCACCAAGGAATAAATCAATAATACTGGAAAATTAACCTTTTTAAAAACGATTAGAACTCTTGCGTGAGCGTAGACTTACACTTTCTATGTGGGGCGGGCAGTTGTTTCCAGTGGCCTCCACAGGAATGTCATCATATTTCTCAAAGTTAATCCCACTGTTGCTCCCGGAGAACAGCTCACTGGAGGAGGAAAACAATATTCACAAAAGGTTAGAGTCAAAGAAGAAGGTTCCACTTCATTCTTTCATGCCAGTGGGCGGTGTTTTCAACACCTGGATATAGGTCGAGACGTTATACCAACAAAGTCACGTTGTGACCTGGGTGAAGTAGGCTACCCAATTCTATATAGGCACCCGTCGCCCAGCACTCCCTTTATCTTCTCGTCTTTGAAGGTGCAGGTCGATTTGACGACTAGCACTCGCAGGTGCATGGGTACATGTCCAGGGCGCTACCACAGAACATGTTTTAACCCTGTACATTCAATTTAAGTCATGTACAATGACAGTGCTGTCAGACACACCAGGAGGATCAAACGTAATGTTAATGAACATTCCTCTCCAAAAGTTTAACTATTTTTTTTGCATGGTTTCACCATAACGCAGACAGTCTATGTACCAGAAATGTGGCGCTCGTTTGCACAGCCTAATTAAGAGCATGCTTTCTTGACGTTATTGGACGGAATACTGTGTACCCATTACTGCGCGTACTTGGTATGTTCAGAAAATAACAATACGAGACAGGTGTGTGCCTACCTGTCCCAGCTTAACTGAGCGCCAAAACACATGTCAAGTTCTAACACTGCTCAGTACTGACTTGCGGCAGCATAATTGGCCCATTATATTCAGAGATACGCCTATACTACCACTGTGTACTTATCACAGTTTAAGAGCACTGTGCTTGACTGCTATTTCATAATGTGTACCTGGTACTCGCTACTGCTATTCAAGATACTGTGAGTGCTTAGTAACATTTTACCGTGTGTACATATAATCAATAAGCATTAATACCGTTTGTTTATTTGGAATATATCCCCATTAGCTTCCGCCTCAACAGCAGCTAGTCTTCCTGGGGTCCAAGACAATGGACCCCAGGAAGAGTGTCAAGTACATATGTACTTGACACTGTAGCTTGAGTGATTCTCGCTCTTTTGCTATGGCTACATAATCAGTAGTATTAAGAGTGTCTCACTCTGCTGCTGTTGCCCATGGATTATTGCAAAAATTGCTGGGCCCCTCTGGTCCCAAAGAGGAGGTCCATTACTTGTGGACTGAATGTTTTGTCTCTAATTGCAGCTGCATACTGCTGGCAGAAAGGTCAACTGGGTTGGCCGTGGTTGTGGCCGATTTGCCTCCCACAGGGATGCTAGCATTAAGCCCTCACAAGATGACTTTCTCAGCTAGATGAAATGTCAGGGTGAAGAACTCTTGGCCACTGAGTTGCCCAGATTAAGACCTTCTTAATCAACAGGCAGTCTCCCTGCTGCTGCTGACACTGTTGTTTCAGAGCCGCCACTCCAGGTCCGTGATGAGAGCAATGACCTTGGTAAGTTACCTTCTGTTGTTGGCTAACAAGACAGGGTTGCTCTAGCTGTTGCAGCTTCAGCATGTGGGCCAGTCCCAGAACCACCTACCAAGGACCTTGTCAGCCATGGGAAATACAGCCCAATATGGCCTAGGCCTAATGCCAGTGGTTGATGCCAATATTCATCCAAAATTCATAGACCCTTAGTTAGGGTACCCTTAGTTAGATACTTATATACACATATTTTCCTGATCAACATTGGCCTTACTTTTCCACGCGCTCATTGGTTGCACCAATTTTGGACCAATCCTCTTCATCTCTGGAGTCCTCCTGCCAGCGGCTGTTTCCGCCACCACCAAAGCCCCCACGCTGGTAACTACAATGCACATAAACAAAACCAAGGTCAACACATGCAGTTGCATAAAGAAATTCAACAGATGTTAATTAAGCCACTCGCTCAAAGAGGACCCTATTTAAATGTATTTATAGGGGTAACCACAATCTTGACTCACCTTCCTCTGTTACTTGTCCCGCGGTCATTGAAGCCAGACTTGCCCCTATCGTTTCGTCCCCCAAAGCTGTTATAGGCAGCATCTCTTTGAGCATCTCCTCCCCAGCCACCTCCTCCAAACCCTGCTATTTAACAGAGAGACGATCAATGATACAGCAAAATAAAAAGACAGCCCCAAATTAGTCTTCTTACCTATGAGAGCATGTTCCGTTCCGAGTAGAACAACTTCACTTTCGTTCAAACCATCCAACGGTTATTTCGTCTTAGGTGACCAGCAGCAATTGCAGCGAACTATCATAAATAAATTGTCTAAACTACCCTTAATACATGTACAAATATAGCTTAGCTACTGAGGGTGGGGGTCAAATAATCCATTGTCCATCTAAATCTATGCTACTACTATGGCTACAGTTACAGAGTGGCACAAAAGGCCTCCCCACCTGCATTTTGCATTGGCTGATTAAACGAGCTGCCGCCCCCGTTACCACGGTAGCTGCCACGCCCACCTCTATCATTGCGAGGGGGTCCACCACGTCCTCCGAAGCCCCCGTTCGTGCGGTTGTCGTTTTGGTACCCGTTCACAAATCCATTGCTGCGTCCACCGTCTTGTCCGGGTGAATCTTTGGAGAGAGGCGAGAACATAATGAAAAGGGGAGAAGAGTTGCACGGTAGTGTAGAACTGTTTATCTGGTGTGTCAGAAGAAGGGGATACTTTATTGCTCTCAGGGCCAGATTAAAAATTCTACTTTTTTTGCCCAATTTATTGGTTGGCTAGTGGCTACACAACTCTAGAATAAAACTAAAGCTTAGCAGAATGATAAGGCTTCTTCCCCGTCAGGAAACATTGTGTCACTAGTGATTCACAAGAACAATATATTCTCAAACATTCATGTCTCATGTTCTCAAGGGATATCTTTCCCCGCAAATTAAGAAATGCTGTATAATCAGAAGACATGCACACACACAAAGAAAAGAACGCAAATCTAATTCCCTTAAAAACTAATTAGGAGAATTTGATGCTTAGAAGTCCCCATTCAATCACAGAGGTATGGTTATTGATTGTCTCCACCAGACAAAGGCGCGGCCGAAACTGTTTTCACCCCTGTCCGTCTGTGTGTGCGTGTCCGTGTGTCCTTAAGTCTGTGAGCAGCTAATCTCCAGCACCATTGGACGACTTGACGCACAACTTTGCATTCACACTTCCTGGAGGCCATGTAAAAACCGCGAACTGCCTTTTCCCATACTGTTGAAGCACAAGGGGGCGGGGCTATGTTAGTGCAGTGAGTGGCAGTTGGGGCAAACGCAGTCCACACAACATTATTTACGATTCTGTGCCTATCGGTACATACTTGGACGGCGCTTAGTCGACTAGCAGACCATCGGCCGGTCGGCGCGGGCACTCGCGCCTGGAGGCCGATGAGGAAAAGTAGTCCGCGGTTGTTTGAAAAAGTATTGTCCCAAGCGGGAGTCGAACCCAGACTCCCAGAGGAAGTGGATCGGTAGTCCAATGATTATCGAGGTGCGCCACTGAGGCCAGAGCTGAGATTGGGTATTCGGGCTGAATTAGAATGTGACGTCCTAACTCTTCTAATATAGACGAATCCACAGGCGCGCTGCCTGTAGCTGCCTGTAGGCGGCCATTGCTGCGGTGTCGCGTTCGCGGAGCGTTGACACAGCAGCAATGGCTGCGCGCAGGGCAGCGCTCCGTGGATTCGTGTATAGAGGAAAGAAGTCCCCGCCCGTGCGCCCGCCCAATAGGGGAAGCCTCGCCCCTTCGGGGCGAGTCTTCCCAACAGTATGGGAAAAAGCAGTTCGCGTAAAAACCTCTGCCGCAAATCTGTACTAGGATCTGTACTAGGAGGCCGATTTTTGCAAAACACATTTTTTATATTATGTCTACAGATTTTGTCCAAACATCACATAAATCAGTACACATTATCTCTATGGTCATGTGATCAAGACGGATCTGTCCGATTTTTTATATTCTTTCCTGATTGGCTTCCAATGTTTGCACATACATTCCCACTAGGCCAAGAAAGAAAAGTCGCCCTACATTTTTCAAATCGGCGCTTTAACAGGCACATTCCCAGGTCATAAAATTCTAAAAGATTTTTTTCCTTGGATTATTACACAAATCCCCAAATACGCCACGCCCATTTCCACCTGTGAATGGATTCCAAACTTTGCTGGCCCACAATAAGATACCTGGCCTGGCGGATACCTGTGCTCCTAGGGGCACATTTTTCTAGTTTTATACTTGTGGAAATGTCTGTCCCAAAAGATTAATCAGGCTATGCCCCTGACTTCTCTGCCGTAGAGGGACAATTACCACAACGATCTGCCCAGCTGTGCACACTGGCTGTATCATCATTCCCATCATTGGCCACACCGTTATCAGCATGGGCTGAGGAAGAGGCTGGTAGGGGGACAATCACCAAGGTGAAGCTTGCCTAGTAACTGAGACTATGCCACAGCAGCATCAGGGGACATTCCCAGGCAAACAAGGCTTAGTTTCGCCTGAATGCTTGTGTTAGAGGATGGGACCAGGCAGGCATGATGAGGTTGTTCTCAGGTCTGTGATAAGAACATCTAATGTGTACCTGTGGGCCAACAGGTCGGTGCATTCAGTGCAGTGCTGACTACAAGTGCACACACAAAGGAAAACACCTTGTAACTTGTTTTAACAGGCACACACGAGCCAAATGCTTTAAATTACACGATGGCGGATCAGAGGCTAACAGGCATTCATAGGCAGCATCTCAAATGACTCCACACCGAACCAGATCATCAAGATTAGACCAACAATGGCAGCCAAGTCCAAAAATATTTAAGCTCATTCAATTTGCTATTAATGCACACTATGCACTGAGGGGGAGTGCTGGTGCCTGCATTTGAAATGTGCTGAAAAAAATGAGTCACAGAAGTCATTCCGGCATCACTGACCACTGTTCACAGCTTCTGCCCGTTATTAAAATCTACTGGAGGTGGATTCAAGTAAAACAGAAGGGCTAGTTCTACACATAATCCAAGCACATGAAATCAAGCATTTGACATGCAGATTGTTTCCTGATCAGTCCGGTTTTGTGCCAGGTTCCTTCCAATGTGGAGTTTTGTTAAAACCAAATAAAACATCTCCTCCTCAACTTTCCTGTACGTCCAACAGTATGCATCTACCATGCGCAGATAGAAAACCAAGGGTGGTTCAGATTGTAACCTGATCAGTGTCCAGAAATGCCTGTGCTGGCATATGATACAACCTGGCAACATAGTTGTAAAACAGTGCTGTGAATTTCTATATTCCTAAATTACGTAAAATGCCTGATTTGGTCAATTATTTCCAAAAATTAAAGTTTGGAAGTGGATGAAGATTAGACAATGCTAATAATCACTAGGCTGATACCGTCCAACTGCAGATATTGTGACTCACTGTCATTAGTAAGACAGCCATACTATTGGTGCAATGCAGAATCTTCAAAGCACCATCACCATGCATCACAAGCAACTAGAAATGCAAGCTTCAACTATGACTGCATTAGACCAAAGTTCCAATGGTTCTTTTTCAACAAGTAGCCAGGCCAAAGCATTTTGTCTATGCACTCATTTAGGCCTGGCCATTTCTATATACTAGGATGAACTGAATAGTTGGCATGACATGCAGGTACATTAAGGTATACCACATCTGTTTGGCCAGCCCCCACTGTAGGCATGGTAAAAGGCAAGCTCCTGAGAGGCCAGTCTTGGGTAACCTAAGTAAAGGTAAGGAAGCAAGCTATAAAAACGGTTGAGATTATTTACTAATGCAGTATGGGTGTTGAGGTTGACTAATAAATGTTTTACCAGTCCTACAGTCATCCCATCCAGGAGTATAGTTATGTCTATGTCTATGTCTTTGCTCACGCTCTGCCTGCCATGGCTGTGGGTACTGCTTAGAAGAAACTTCAGAAACATGAAAAATGTGTTTTTCGTGTGAAAAATGTTTCCTGTTGCATACAATAAAGAATTAATTCATAATCAAGTGTCAAAGAGTCCCCAGTCTCCTCCACAAACCAAGTTGAAAATGCATATTAAAACTTCATGCGTCAGTAATTACTGGCTAATTTTAACTGGCCTTGAAAATATGTTCCCTTTGTAACTAACATTCAACTGCCTGTTACCTCTAGTATTCTCACAATTGTGCAAGCATCCCAGCAAAGATAAGCTCATTAATTAACCAGGAGACCATTGACAAGCTAAAAGGGCAAAACCACTTTGGTAGAGGTTTGGTTGGGGTTGTGTAGTTACCTTGCCATGATGTAACTCCAAAGGTGGACAAGAAATCAAAAAGAATTGCGCCATTGATTAAAAATGGATAATTCAAAATATGCTCCTCATTGACTTAGATTATAAAACAGCTCTCAAAGTCACTCTTTTAGCACAAACAAACGCAAACAAAGCTGATTCAGACAATATAGAACATCACAAAACCCAGTACTGTTTATTCTTTTTATAAAATTGTCCACTTCCTGCTGATTTTACCATTTGAAGATCCGGATCTGTGGATCCAGTCCGGGTTTTCTCATTAATAAAAATAGCAAAACCAACAGGAAGTTAACATTTTTATTTAAAAAATAAACAGTACTGGGTTTTGTGATGTTCTGTATTGTTTGAATCAACTTTGTTTGCGTTCGTTTACGACTTTGAGAGCCGTTTCAGGATAAAATATAACTCAATGGAGCAATTTGATTTCTTGTCCACCTTTGGAGTTATATCATGGCAAGGTAACACAACCCAAACCTCAACCAAAGTGGTCTTGACCTTTAAGTGTAGAGTGTGTATATAAACTAGCCCTCTCCCCCTTCACACTGGCTTTGCTGGTGTGTAAATGGCTATTTCATGCATTTGGGAATGCAGGATGCCCTCAGCGAAAGCAGACAGAAGGGACTTACAGAGGTTTACTGGTGCCACAGAATAACCGCACTGTCTACCAGCGGAATAACCATTTCCTGCTGTGGAATAAGAAAACAGCAAAACGGGAAAAAAAAGTCAAGTGTGTAATGCCACAAAGACAGTCAGTACCATGATTTCTGATATTAAAAGTGCAAATTGAGATTATGGCCTAGACTTGTGAGTATGCATGAGATACAATGCATCTCACTTTAATGTCGATAAGAGAGAGGCAAAACTACTTCGGCGTACAACACATGCAACAACCAAGACTGGCGGTTGAATGATTTTGGGTATGCTCATGCCTTTATTAGATTAACAACCTAACACTTTCTTGTCCTCTCATTCTAGCCATCATAACTGCCACACTGAAATCAATAACGGTAAGTCAACATCTCCCAAAGAAATGAAAGGGAAACGGATAAATACTGATCTCTGATCTCTGTTAAACTACTTTAGGCCAACAAATATTGGCCAACTTCCATAATTTCATTTGTGATCAACTGAATGTGAGCAACAAGGCCATATCCAGTTCAAGCCTATGCACCACTTGTCCTAATTTACCTGTGCCAATGCACGCCATGATGCTCAGTCACAAAATCAACTTTATGTGGCTTACGTTCCATGTCTCTCACACTAACTCATACAATTTACTCATTCGGCAGTCTTTAGCTCAAGTAGCAGCAAAGGCAGTGCATCATCCAAACCGGCACTTCCATTTGCAAAGACAATTTATTGTCAAACAATTTGACACTTTCCTGACTTGGTCTTACATCTGAAGGAGGAATGCCTAAGCATTCATCCAAGTAAGAAACTATTAAATGTCACATCAGAATTTTGTTCTGTTATTGCTACTGTGCTTCACCGTAGAGAGAATATAAAGCTACAAGTGAACTAAAACATTGTTTATGGTCCGAGTGTGGCTGACAAGATATTAGAGATAAAGCTCACCATTTTTGGAAGCATCTCTGTTCCTCAAGTGAGGTGGAATGTAACGGCCTGGGGTTGAGAAGAGAAAACATTTTGTGTTACATACTGTTCAGCATTATCAAAAACAATTGTGTGTAAGGGAAAAATAGGGGTTATTGCAGGATATAGAATACAACAGGAATAATTTATCAAAATCAAATGAGGTATAATGTTCTGGTTGACAGATCATTCAAGTTGGGAGCAAATGTTACGAATTTTACTGGGCATATTTTAATGGATTTCATCTATCACTTGTTAAGCAAAGACTAGATCAATACTTACTGCCAGTGCCTCTACCCTGTCCGTCAGCAGAGTTCAAGTCTAGGACAGCAAGCTAGGGAAAAAGGAGCCATTTTAGAAAGTGTTAATTTGTTTCTGAGTTGCAATGTGTAGGTTCAGAATGAAGACCGCATTAATAACTAAAAAAAAACATTAAACATTGCCGTTTAAATGGCTTGTTAAATGGTCGTCTTTCAGAGTCATGTTATTTATTTCTAAGCATCTACCTGTTGCAATCACATTTGGCTTTAGTAGGGTCTCGGCTTAAATCAACCATCACAGATGAACAGGCCTTCGCCGTCTGCATCAAGTAACTATATTACATTTAATCACGTGCCACCTATCTTATGCTATCTCAGACTTGACAGAATGAGTACAAACAAACTAAATTGTTCGCACCGACGGAAAAAAATATCAACCAGCGAGCTAAACATATACCTACCTAACATTTAGTACAAAAATAAAATATATATTACTTATTGTCTCCCCGGCATGGTGCCAAAGAGGAACTAAATTCGCCGCAACCGTTTTTTTTTCCTGCGCCACGTTTCATGCTCATAGGGGCCTTGTACCAGAATATACCTAGGATAAGTCAGCAACGTCACAAACAGTCGGAAATTAGTGTAGCCTGTAGCTTCGTGGGGCCCTGGCGGGCTCGACCCCTTGCGTAGTTTCAGGGGCAGTGTTGCCAGAGTTAGCGAGATAAATAAGCAACCAAGTCTAGGAAAACAAGGCCGAAAGAAGCAACTACGTCACATCATGAGCACTTTAAACCTACTGTATTTAACCAAAAGGTCACAATGCGTCGCACTCTTTTAGAAAATGTGTAAAACATTTTAACACAAATCTTGTATGGGGGTCGCTGGCTTACAATATTTTCAGATGGGGCCCAACAGACAAGTACATATAAATGTGAGTCCTTGACATGAAAATATTTGAGAACTACTGGTTAACATTTAAAATTGCGTAATAAGCCCAAATAAGGACACTTTAGAAGCAAGCCCAAATAAGCAACTACGCTTTATAAACTAGCCCAAAAACTGCAACTACCAATATTAACCAGCAACTTCACATAAAAAGAAGCCTAAAGTTGCTTATAATAAGCCAACATGGCAACGTTGGTCTGGAGTTCTTCCGCGTGAGGTTTGCGTCACTGACGAATCCTTGTATCATGTATTTTAAGGCCTAGCAGTTCATGCTACACAGAACGCCGGCCGGTATCCAAAAATGCTCGCGAACGTGCATTAAACTGCTGCGTTTTAAGTATTATTTAGTAAACGATACCGTCGAAATCATCAACGTCTCTGTGGGATTGATTGGCTGTTATTAAAGTGAAAAATGAATCAAATCACGTTTTAGATTGGTCGACCTAATTATCTGGCAAACCAGCTATATAATGAGCTCCGCCATCATAAGCTTTTCGACGGCGACACAACCTCCACCATTTTAACCATTTACCTTAAGGATTCATTTAAAACTTCGTCGCGTGACCCAAAGATACGTTTTTAATTGAAAAATAAAGACAGTTCAGACTGTCTTTTGTCGAATAAAACGCTGGTGCGACTAAAGCATTAAGCCGTTAGCCACCACGGCTGGCTAGCGGCTTAGCAGCTAGCAAAGCCCTCACGACAAAAATCGCCCTGTGATATAATATCTTCCGCTGTTTCAAATTAGTTTGTTTTAAAGAGTATTCAAGTTCAGATGTAATAAACAAATACATATATATATGTTGGAATAAAAGTGCTTACCTGCTGCTCTAGACCGTGTGAATTATCGACGACCACATGACTCATAACTAAAGAGAATAGTGGGGGATTATTTTCTGAAGAGAAAAGGCTTTTCTTTGTTAGCACGACCCAGTTAGCCAGAAACAAATAAAATAAAATAAAAACGAAAACGCGGATTTTTAAGTTAACAATCGGTTGTGTTAAGTTACGTTTACTTTGTATAAATAAATTAAACAAATCTTGCTTGTTTTTTTAATAAATTATCCTTTCGGGTTGTTTCCCCAAATGAATATTTTTTTTGTGTCGGAGCTGTTGAGTTGAATCCCCCCTTCTGGCTGTCTTGACCGTGGTGGAATGAGAGACCGAACGCTGGGTTACCGCGAGATAACCGACACTACACTAAAGTTCCCAGGGCAAACATCGCGATAGGTCCGTTTTGCTAGGCCAACCTCTCGCAGTAACACCTCTCTCTCAGGCCGAGAACAGAAAATACAAGGGACTTTGAGTTTGCAGCTGTTAGTTACTGTAACTGTAAGTTGATTGAACCACCGGTGGAAGAAGTACTAATTTTACTGAAGTAAAGGTAGCAATACCATAATATAAATATACTCTGTTGCAAGTAAAAGGCCTGTGTTCAAAATGCAACTTATTAAAAGTACAAAAGTATTGGCATGAAAATATATTTAAAGTTCCAAAAGTAAAATTACTAAAATGTTTGAAAATAGCCAATCTATAAGCTCACAACGAGTTGTGAGCTTGTAGATTGGCTATTTTCTAATAGCGTATGTATAAAATAGGGCTGAAGAATATATGTTTTATAATATAATACTTATATCTGCAAAGTAACTACAGTAATAACTAAAGTTTTCAAATAATTGTAGTGGAGTAAAAGTACAATATTTGCCTCTGAGATGTAGTGGGGTAGAAGTGAAAGTACTGAAAATTGGAAATACTCCAGTAAAGTAAAAGTACTTAAGTACAGTATTTGAGTAAATGTAGCCTACTTAGTTACTTTACACCACTGCCTCTCACAGTACACCTCTCAGGCCAACACAGAAAATACAAGGACTTTGCAGCTGTTAGTTACTGTAAACTGTATGTTGATTGAACCCAACTTCATGTTTACATGACACAACATTGGACAAATCTCCACACCACTAACTAAATCCTGAAAACACGTATTTTTACGCCTGTAGATTTGAGAAAACAAAAATATATACATTTAAAAATATTGTGTATATCCCAAATTAATAATTAAATAAGGGAATAAGGGATTTATCGCAGTGACCTGTCTAGAGCAGTGGTTCTCAAACCACCAAGGACCCCCAAATTGATAATTAGGCTGCAGACCCTGATTTGAAATAGTTTGTGCCAGTATGACCTCCAGAGAAGATTATTGTTATTAAATTAGTTTTAGCACAGAATTACTGTCATTATCTGAATAGTCATTCTTATACATAATCTCTTCTGGCCTGTCTAATAATACAGAAATTAAATTGTTCCTTATTTTACTGGGGACCCCTTAGAAGTTGAAACCACTAGTCTAAAGTCATAACACCAAAACACACCAGCCTATGTATGTGTACACAATTCCTGCTTCCACTGGGCTGCTTGGAAACTGGACAAGACATCTGGTGTGGCTTCTGATCATAGGTTTCAAATGTCCTTAGCCAAAGCTTTACACAGGCCATGTGTATGTATAGGTGCAGTAAAGTCATTTGGGGAAGGGGGGTGGTGTGTTGGGTGGTATAGTGACCATATGTCACAGGGATCAAGTATACCAGAGGTAATTGGATGGGGGCTTCAGATGCCAACCAGTCTGTGAGGCTCATAATCTCCAAACTCAGTTTAATCCATGTACCAACAACACATTTTAAAGTGTTGTCTTACATCTTATCCTATCGTGTAATTGAAGATAAAGTTGCTGCCAAATAATCAAATATGGGTGTGAGCGGAAGTCAATGTTTCTGAAATTGAAGATCAGGCCCAGCTTGGCCATATCATGAGCAAGACTCAACATGAATGGGTTTCTTTTCTGACTCACCATGAATCACTGAGCATAGGAGTATATTAAATGACGTCATAACTGATCTGACACTGGCAGCGTACACTGTGTGCTTTCCGTACACACCTACAGTGTGGAGCAGTATTAACACCTGCCTTCTCTAAGAATGTTGTCCAACTGGTTGCTAGTCCCTCCCTGTCCAGCTGACTGTTATATAAGGTGGAATGAGAGTGTGCCAATCGCCAGCATATTCAGCAGAGTGTTCCTGGAGTTTCTTGTTCCTGGAGTTTCTTGTGCTTTATTTAGATATTTCTAGTTTTTCTTTTCCTATGGCAAGCATCAGAACACAATATCTTTTTGATGTCTAATTATCATACCTGTTGTTTTGATTTTGTATAGCTTCATTGACGCTTTTGAGGAATGACTTATGATCCCACCTGCTGGACAAAACAAGACATACAATACAACAAATATTTATTCACTTATACACTGTTATTTATTTGTGTATTCATTCAATGCCAGTCAGATACCTGATCTTCTAACTAAAACTGTACTTTCAGTAAAAGCAAGTTATCTTTTGTCAAGATTGTCAAACTGTGTTGTCATTTAAGGGAGGTAGAACATAGGTGTAGATGTGATGTCATCAGACTTAAAATATTATTTAGAAAAAGGTCTGGTCCCACAGGTCACAAAATATTTTAGAACTAGAAAAAGGTCTGGTCCCACAGGTCTCCGCCAGGTCAGGTAGGTTCGGACAGATCGGACGGATCCGTCTTGATAACTTGACTAAAGAGATAATATGTACCGATTTGCGTGATATTTGGACAACATTTGTAGAAGTAATATAAAAATAATGTTAAGCAAAAATCGGCCTCCTGGTGGCGCTATAATAGGGCAATGTTGAAAGGGTGGCATTTGTTCCTCAACCTAGTGCGAATGTGCATGCAAAGTTTCACCGCTCCTGCAAACTTTAGATGTCAATCTTAGCCAATCAGGATGGAATATGAAAAATCAAACAGATCTGTCTTGATCACATGACTATCAGTGGTAGTACTGTCAAAAAATGTGTTTTGCAAAAAGCGGCCTCCTGGTGGCGCTATAACAGGCCCATGTGAAAAACTTGTGGCAGAGGTTCTGAATTGGCATCCAGGGACTGTGTGTGCACAGTTTCGCTGCGATCAAGCCAACAGTGCCGGAGATTAGCTGTCCCCAGAAGGAGGGGGAGACGGACACACGGACGGACGGACACACGGACGGACGGACGGACGGACAGACAGACAGGGTGCAAAACATAGTCTCTGCCACGCCTTTCGGCCTGGCGGAGACAATGACAATGTATTGAACAAACCATGCCATTAAGGGTTTGGTAGTAATTATGTAAGAATTATGTAATCAGACTACAGAAAACAAGTAACTATAATCAGGCAGACAGACAGACAGACAGATTGTTTATTTATTTTTTATTATTGTCACATCACAGGTTTACAGGTGTAAAGAAGTGGGTGAAATTTGTTTTTGTGCAAGCTCCATCGTTTTTTGTTGTTTTCAGGGAAGAAATCGACATATATAGCCTACACACCATAATCCAGCTGGTACAGTATGTACATGAGATTAGACATAAGGTGCATAAGGTTAGACACAAAGGTGCAAGCAGTTCGGTAGGTGGTGTTGCACATGGGTGCAAACAGACTAACAGAGTATCATTCGTCAGGTTCACTTCAACCACACAGTCCACACGGTCATCTTTCACAGGTAAAATCCACACCAATTCCAGCCTGATGACAGGCGGTGGTCATGTCTTGTTCAACAATCTGATAGTAGCCAGGTGGGAGCTGTAAGGAAACCTTAGCCTCGCGTAGCCAGACTATATCACAGCGTGCGTGGATATGAGTCTGGTGCCTCTATGAGGAAGTTTTTTTTCCAAGGGGGTGGGATCAAAACAATGGCTCTGGACGCAATTGGTTAGACCTACAACTAACTACCAATCACAGTCTCCCATATTTGAATACTGGGCCCTGATTGGTCACCCCAGACTTCTGGAGCAGGAAATGGATTCACAATGGAGCGTTGCCAGACCCAAATCGCCAAGGGCGATTTTTTTTTTTGCACTGGCAGATTCGTCTGGTCCCAGGCTAAGGAAACCTCACCTGGTGGTCTTGCCCTATACCAGGGGTATTCAACTAGATTAGGCAGGGGGACACAATTGTAAAATGACTTGAAGTCGGGGGCCACAAAACCGTGTTTGTGGTTAACCGTTTGACTGTTTGTTGTGTGTGCTATATGGGACACAACAATGGACATATTATGTCTATTATGGTAACTTAATAGGGCCTGCTTCATACTGCACTCATGGCTTTTGATGTTTGATTGGATCATTTCTGTGCCAGTCCTTTATAATGCACAGGTTTGATTTGGATATTGAGAAAATAGGAAGTAGATATGTCAGTGTTCTGTGCGCGGGTCCCTCGTCTTTGTGAGAAGAGAATTGGAGCCAGGTTGGCAAGGTGAAGTGTTTCCATGTTCGTATGAAGGAAAAGTTCTGGCTTTTTTTAGTTTTTGAGCATCCGGCTGATAAGAGCTCTTATGACACATTTCATTAATAGTGGAGAGTTAGACCATCATTCAGCCCAGGGCACTATTGAGGATGAATCATACTGTGTAAAACCTACAAGTGGATGGAGATGTAGAAGATGGAAGATCAAACAAAAAGATCAAACAAAATCCACTCAAAACTAACCAATTGATTGATTTGAAAGCCACTCGAAACTCAGAAATAGCTACAAATGGATGCCATGTGATGGATGAAATGGACTCAAAACTCATCTGTTGTGCTTTCTTATGTTGATATGCCACTGAAATTAAGTGATATAGCTACTTGAAGAAACAGCTGAACTACTTGAAAGATTATTCAGAGAGTAGAGAGAAGTAGACAACATTTCTGGCTGTTTGGTTTCATCGTATCCATGACAAGGTTTTTAATACTTCTACTTTTGATACTTGTACTTTTACTTTTGATACTTAAATACATCTTAACACTTTTTCTTAGTACATACGATGAGCTACCTGAACACTTTACAAGTGATTTTCTTAGGGGCGTCTTTAACTTTTACTGGAGTAAAAATATCTTTCAGGTAAGATACAGTATCTGTACCTTTGCACCAAAAAATAAATAAAATAATAGCATAATTAATAAGTGAACCCTTTAACCAACCAGTTACAAATTCCTCAATGGTCTCGTTTAACTATGAACATTTGTTTTCATGTGTGTTGTCGCGGTCTTCTGGCCCCCAACTTCAAGTAATTTGTGGCCCCCTGCCTAATCTAGCTACCCCAGACGTGCTACAACAACACGCAGCTCAGCAGATCAACAGTAGTATATTAGGAAACATACCGCCCAGAGTGGTGGATGGTCTCCACAATTTACTCACCAAAGATTACATTTACCCGCATTTGGGTTCTTGTAGCAGTGTCTTGACTGCAAATGCAGTAAGTGGTGGGTGTTACAGTAATTAACCTGAGTCACCTGAGTCCCAAACCTTTCTAAACAGTAGCCTACGTTTTATTCTTATCGGACTATTGGTTGGTTAACTATTAATGAGCTTCGGTTAACGGTTATGAAAAACATTCAAAATGGTCATTCTGTACAACCAACCATCTAATAATAATTTTGTACATTTATTTTTACATTGGAATGTGGAATGTGTTCCAGGGGCCACAAGAAAGCTCAGCTGGGGCCGGATTTGGCCCGCGGGCCGCCAGTTGAATATCTCTGCCCTATACGGTAGCCTCCTTGGTGGTGGTCGTTGTAGGTGTAGGTAGGAACAGTTTGTAGCTGGGGTGGTGGTGGTGCCTATCCTTGATGATGCGCTGAGCTGGAGAGTGGGAGGGTCACTCACCGGGGAGGTGTTAAGGGGTCGTTTATTATGGAGGGAGACATTGATGGGTCAGTGAGTGTGAGGTGGTGTTGAAACTGAAGAGGTGTTACCAGAAACGTTTTTACACAGTATTAAACAATGCCAATGCATCTGCCAATGATCTGGCAATGTCAACACACCATAGAGCGTCGCAGTTCCCGCCCACTTCCTGTTTTTTTTGGTGCCGGAAGAAAAAACTCAATGCATTTTTCCATTGACATTTCCAAAAATATTTATATCTATTAATTTAAGCCTCGAATCAAGCCATCATGACATGAATCATGACCATAAACGTTTGATTCTGTGATTTTTTTTTTGTTGAAAACGGCAAAACAAAGGGTATTTATTAAATATAGTATATCATATAATTAAATATAAAATAAAATAAAATCACAGAAAAAAACGTTTTATGGTCATGATTCATGTCATCTCGTGATGGCTTGATTCGAGGCTTAAATTAATAGATATAAATATTTTTGGAAATGTCAATGGAAAAATGCATTGAGTTTTTTCTTCCGGCACCAAAAAAAACAGGAAGTGGGCGGGAACTGCGACGCTCTATTGAGAGCTCAGCAGCAGGGCCCCCCTTTCTCAATACAGACCCCTGCCATCCGAATCCACAGCTCAGGTTCTGCAGACAGACAGACAGACAGACAGACAGACAGACAGACAGACAGACAGACAGACAGACAGACAGACAGACAGACAGACAGACAGACAGACAGACAGACAGACAGACAGACAGACAGACAGACAGACAGACAGACAGACAGACAGACAGATATTCCAAATGGAATTATTCGCATGGGAAACATTATGGTTATATTGCAAAGCACATATGGAAAAACTAAACTCATTCAAAACTAAGAAATATATGTACAGTAAACATTAGTCACGTTGCAACTTTCGGTGACTTTTCAATCAATCATGTATAATCAGTTATCAGTATAATCATGTAACATGATTATACTGCCAGAGCACATGTGGGGGAAAAAACATGAATTCATAAATATAATAAAGAATAGCAAAATGTGTAAACAGAGCTGGGTGGGGTAAAATAGGTTAACAGGGCCTTGATTATGGGGGGAGACACTGGGAGACATAGGAGGTGTGGTTGAAATTGAAGAGGTGGCACCACTAATTCTATTCATGGTAATTAACTCATGAAAAGCATGTCTGGCAAGTCCAACTTGCCTTACAACTTGCAAAACATTTATTTGAGTATAGTCGCATTAATAATGTTTTGAGATGTTTAAAGAGAAAGTAATAATATCGGTAGAACTTTTATTATTTATTTTTTAAATAAGGTGTAGATTACATTTTTATAATGTAATAATTATAATATAATTTTTAACAGCCCTAAAAACTTTCTGGCCATAAGAGGAGGTAGTACCAGTTTCCCGGTAGACAGACGACCCCCCTCCCCTTTTTTTGTATATATTTTTTATTTTTCATGCTGCTTTTTTTTGTACAAAGTGGTATTTTTTCTCTGTATTTTTATGTTGATTTGAACTGTTTGGTTGCTACTATATATGTCTATGAAATTAATTCAAGGACCCCAACGGAAACAAGTCCGCAAGGACTTTTTTGGTCGGACCTTTTAGACAAAAGTATTATAAATGTAACTGTGTTGTTTTGCATTCTTTTGCCTAATAAAATTTTCAATCAATCAATCAATTCAATCAATCAATAATCTTTCTCTCTCTCTCTCTCTCCCCATTTCCTGTCAGCCTGTCCTGTCAATAACTTAGGCATAAAAGCCCAGTGATGGAAGAAGTAGCCTACTGACATTCTTTACTTAAGTAAAAGTTTAAATTCCACAATGTAGGAATACTCTGTTACAAGTAAAATTCCGGTATTCGAAATTGAGTAAGAGTTGAGAATTGAGTATGAGTTCAAAAATATTGGCATCAAAATATACTTAAAGTACCAAAATTAAAAGTACTCATTATGCAATATGTCCCATTTCATGCATTAAAAAAATACCTTTTTTCAAATAGCCAAAGTATAGGGTTGAAGTGGTTTTCTAATAATATTCAAAATATTCGAAGTAACTAGTAACTAAAGTTTTCATATAATTGTAACCTCGCATCACCAGTCTTTCCACCTCGGAGGAAATATAATTAATTCATATAATTGTAGTGGAGTAACATTACAATATTTGCATCTGAGATGTAGTGGAGAAGTTAAACGTATTGAAAATTGGAAATACCCCAGTAAAGTAAAATGACCTCAAAATTGTACTTAAGTACGGTACTTGAGTAGATGTACTTAGTTACTTTACACGCCTTTTTATTAGCCTTTTTATGATAAAGTATTCAATCGTCTCAATGCCTATTGCCTACATTTCCCATAATCCCCTGACACGTTCCCCGGAAGAAAACAGCCGCTAGTCCCCCTCCACTTCCTCTTTCCGTCAACGGAGTTTAGGTATGGGAGCTTCGGCCTTATTCTCTGTACAATATCTAATCTAAATCATGTTAATTTAAAGTCCATCCACCCAAAATCACCACTAGATTATACAAAACAGAGTCAGACGAGTACGGCTCACTTACTATTTAAAGATCACGTTCTTATTTTGATGTCTAATATGTGTGTGTAACTCCGTGATGACATGTCGTAGTACTATCCGTGGGAAGCGATAGCAAGAAGACCGGTTTGGCTATTCTTGATAAACTTTCCCCTTCAAACTTAACTTTATTTTTTAGACATTAGCCGAATAATATGTCGTTTATTCCTAAAGTGATTATTTTACAATTGTGCCTTTTTTATGAGCCAGAGTTTCTGTGTCAATGCTAACATTAGCATGCTAACTAAGCGGTGAATCGTGCTTCATGCCAGCTCCCTCACTGGCTTTCTGTTTACAATTATCATTACGTGTAGCAAGGTAGATGCTAGGTAAACGTAACTATGTGGTAAAAGGGAGCCAATGAAAGCTGGTGTGATTCACAGCTTAACTTGCATGCTAATGTTAGCATCGGTATAAATTATGTTATTCAAGTAAACCAGTGGTTCCCAAACTAGAGTCCAGGGACTCTCGGGGTTCTTTGAAGGGGATCTAAATGTACCCCTACAAGTCTATAATTCTTACAGTATACAAATGGAACCGTTAAGGGGGGTCCTTGAAATGTAAAAGTTGAGAGAACCACTGAACTGCACTACTGTATATCTGATAGAGAATAGATCTTACACCCCACCATCACCTCAAAGTTACAGTGCACAGTAGTACTGGTACAGTGTCCCCACTGACAATGAGTTATGATATCCTAGGATTGAGTGATGCAGTCATAGACTTAAAACTGCCATGTCTTTTTCTTTAGTACACGATGGGACGTGTGATCAGGGGACAGAGAAAAGGTGCGGGCTCTGTATTCAGAGCTCACGTGAAGCACAGGAAGGGTGCTGCTAAACTCCGTCACATTGACTTCGCTGAACGTCATGGATACATCAAGGGGATTGTGAAGGTAACTAGTAAATGCACACAGAATCTTATACTTAATTAAACTCCGCAGACGGATCTGACTTGGTCTTCATGTCAGTATCTTAGGTTATTTACCCTGGTTACTTCTCCCCCCTCAGGATATCATCCATGACCCTGGCCGTGGCGCTCCCCTAGCCAAAGTGACCTTCCGTGACCCCTACCGTTTCAAGAAGAGGACAGAGCTCTTCATTGCTGCTGAGGGCATCCACACTGGACAGTTCATTTACTGCGGCAAGAAGGGTAAGGGCCTAAACCAGACATTGTGGTGTTTCACTAGGCTTTCGTATGCACAAAGATGGCATCTACCCCGATCAATGTTTTCCCTGTCATCTCAAAGTAACATCAGAGATGGTCGATTTAGAAAAATAGACCATCCCAATTGGAGCCACTAGAGGCGAAATGGTACACTAATCTAACTCCTAAGTGGGTGCTGTCTGACAGCAGATCTCACAAACGTCTTATGTCTACTGGTGCTAGATCCTGCGAGAGTGTTGCTGGGACAGAGACGGGTCGATGATAAAGTAGATTTTCTCCTTATTTGTCTCTCTGAAAAAAAAACATTTTAGTGTGGCTTTTGACGATTGTGTCCAATATTTAGTTCATTGACTACGGGGCTAAAGAATGGTTCAGAAGCTGAACTGTGTTCACATTCACTCTCCCATGGAATTAATACTCTAACCTGCTTCAGGTCTCTTAGAAAGGCGGCCACCTACTTCACTCAGATACAGGAAGTAAACCGGAGATGACATGTCTGTCTTTTTTTTTTGTTGTATTGGGTAACACACACACTAACAGCAATTGTTTCATCCCACTTGTCCGTCCCACAGCTCAGCTGAACATTGGCAATGTCCTGCCTGTTGGTGTGATGCCTGAGGGTACCATCGTCTGCTGCCTGGAGGAGAAGCCAGGTGACAGGGGCAAGCTGGCAAGGGCATCCGGAAACTACGCCACAGTCATCTCCCACAACCCAGAGACCAAGAAATCCAGAGTCAAGCTTCCCTCTGGCTCCAAGAAAGTCATTGGCTCTGCCAACAGAGCTGTTGTTGGTAAGGACCTTCCCTTTGAACTTGATTTGACTGCAGCATGGTTGGGCTGGGCGATATGACTTAAAAATCACAATTATTTCAAACATTGCCTCGATTACGACTAAAAAGGGAAAATGGAAGTACAGGATTGTGTTTAATCACACCAATCGATTAAGTCCATTATTATTAAAAAGGCTAGGTTGAGAAATGTCCAATGGAAATGGAGAGAATCAGTGAGCTCCATGTCCATTAAGATTTATTATGTTGCATTGAATCGTTGACTAAAGAATCGTATTCACATGGTCCGAGATTTACAAAGCTAATACACGCTCATGAATATGTCTCTACCACGTTTTGTAGCGATAAAACAATCCGTATTTGTGCTCGTGTATGTTCCACAGCCTGTTGTCTGTGCTTTGTGAGTAATGGTTGAGCCTCATCTTCACCAGGTGTGGTTGCTGGCGGTGGACGTATTGACAAGCCCATCCTGAAGGCTGGTCGTGCTTACCACAAGTACAAGGCTAAGAGAAACTGCTGGCCTCGTGTCCGTGGTGTGGCCATGAACGTAAGTGGACATGCATTTCTGGTTTACTTCATGTCAATCGTTGAGTAAAAGTGATTTAATCAATTAGGGAAAAACTAAAATAAATTGGCATTTGAAAAGCACATTTATTCATTATCTGAGTCTAGTTAAACAAAAAAAAGTGCAACATTACCTGCAATTCTCAGGCTATAGAACATGGAAATGGATGATTTTTTCTTCATGTGAGGATGTTCAGTCCAAGTAAATTAGTTTCCTTGTGAATTCCCTTTAACTGACCATTTGCATCATGTCGTTCTCTTCCCTGTGTAGCCTGTTGAGCATCCCTTCGGTGGTGGTAACCATCAGCATATTGGTAAGCCCTCAACCATCAGGAGGGACGCACCTGCTGGTCGCAAGGTCGGTCTTATTGCTGCCCGTCGTACAGGCAGACTGCGCGGAACAAAGACCGTCCAGGATAAGGAGAACTAATTGTGATTTCTTGATAATAAAAAGTTGTTCTAAAATAATCTGAAGTGTTGGGCTCTTTCTGTTCCACCACATGCGTCAAGGTCATGTGAGGAAATGTTACCCTTTAACCATAGTAAAACCTTTGACCTAAGCAGTCCAACCGGTGTCAATGTGGCATAGTTTTTTTGGTATAAAAATGAAATCCAAAAAGTCTGTTCTAATGTAAGGATACATGTTGAAATGTAATATTGGTTCAGTAGCTTTTATTTAGCGCTCTATGGAATATTCATGCCATAATGGTGATGTGATAGTTAAAAGGTTTTCAGGAGTGTCAATTTATGTTATTCAGTCTCATCAGTTGTAGCATTTTCCAGAGCAACATTGCCAAACATCTTGCTGAAAGGAGCCAGAATGCACAATTATATCCGTTGTGGTAACGATAAAAGCCCTAATAGAATATTTGACTGCAGTGCATCAGAGCAACCCAGAATGTGGTAGGCCCTCACCTACCATAAACTACCACAGGTGTACGCTTTGGAATTGGAACAGTATTTTACTAGAACTTCACAATACACAATGTATTTCAAGGCCTAGTATCCTATTGTATCCTATATTTATAAGGGTACTCACTAGATGAGGCTTGATACGTGTTGACTGCTTATGAGAATTACTATGCCACCTAGTGTTTCCCTTATATATGCATTAAACAGTGGCGGGCAAGACCACTTTTGTAGAGGTTTGGGTTGTGTAGTTACCTTGCCATGATGTAACTCCAAAGGTGGGCAAGAAATAAAAAATAATTGCTCCATTGATTAGAAATTGATAATTCAAAATATGCTCCTCATTGACTTACATTGTACGGTAAAACAGCTCTCAAAGTCACTCTTAGCACATAAACGAACGCAAACAAAGTTGATTCAGACAATATAGAACATCACCAAACCCAGTACTGTTTTTTTTTTTAAATAAAAATGTCAACTTACTGTTGATTTTGCTATTTTTAATAAGTAGAAAACCTGGACTGGATCGGCGGATCCGGATCCAGATCTTCAAATAGTAAAATCAACAGGAAGTTGACATTTTTATTAAAAAATAAAACAGTACTGGGTTTGGTGATGCTCTATATTGCCTGAATCAGCTATGTTTGGGTTCATTTATGTGCTAAAAGAGTGACTTTGAGAGCTGTTTTACCGTACAATGTAAGTCAATGAGGAGCATATTTTAAATTATCAATTTCTAATCAATGGAGCAATTATTTTTGATTTCTTGCCCACCTTTGGGGTTACATCATGGCAAGGTAACTACACAACCCATACCTCTACCAAAGTGGTCTTACCCTTTAAAATACGACCTTTTTGTTTACAGAATAAATTATATCAATATTCAAATGAATTGATATAAGGCTCAAATGCTCTCAGGCAGGATGCCATCTGTGCCATCACTAGTTGATGTGTGACTGACTGATTTGTATACTTTTGTCTAATAAAAGTATATATTTCCTAAATCTGGAGACTGTGCACTGTACTATATAAGACTGAGCATAAATATGCATTTTGAGAATCAATTTTTTTTCCTGCACGTGCTGCATTCCTCCCCCACACCTTCAACATCTGGCGAGGGGAAACACTGCACCCATGTACATTCATTGTATATTGTTGCCGTCAGGCAGAAAGCTTTGAATCTCCAGGTTTTCTTTTCATTAATGCCCTACAGCAGGGGTCTTCAACGGGGGATCTCTCTGAGGACCCCCCCCCAGAGATCCTGCAGGGTGGCTGCCAAATCTTAGTGTGATGGGGACTTTTTTTATTAACCACTTGAACCCTCACTTCCCTATTCTGGGGGGAACATTAGCCAAAGATGGCAGATGCGTTGAGCTTGTAGATCTGCTATTTTCGGCAACGAGGTTTGATGTAGGAAAAAAAAGAGCAGACCAAGTACCGAGCCAAAGGCCAAGTTTACAAAGTATTTAGGGTTGAAGTCATTACATTTCTAAAGCATTTAACATGAATCCAATATGTAGTGGGGATCCCTGCTTCATCTCTCTCGGCTCCTTGGCCTGATAAACGTTGAAGACCCCTGCCCTACAGTGTCACACATAAGTAGCCGATTTACAAGCTCAATCCGTCGTTGTGCATGTTTTATAAATACTGAACCAGTGCACTTCTAACTAAATTGGATCCAATGGAACATGGTCGTTTCCATTTTCTGAGAAACAGTTTGACATACAAGGTTTCCACCCGACAGCAATGATATGGTATGCTACTATGCTTTATAGAATACAGGAAAGGATAGTCACATTGTTTGTCCTAGCTTTAAAATGTTCTGCCCGCCATCCCAAGTGACCCTTAAACAAATGACACATAATCACATGGTGTCCATTGACTTTAATTTAAAAGTATAGTGATGCATATCCCTTTGCCAGCCCATACTGTATATCATGAACTTCACACTCATCTCAATCCATTATAAAACAGAACCTCACAGCAACTCATACTTCACCCTGTTACCATGTCAACTTAATATGAATGCACTTTGTGATGAAATATGATTATAAACTAAACAATTCTGCAAATGGAAACCTGCTCTGATTAATTTGCTGCATGCTTCAGTACAAATGAGACGCAGTCAAGATTCCATGTTCTTTATTTGCTAAGGGCGCAATGCTTTTTTTTTTTGTTATATTTCTGTGCACAAAAAACCTCACAAAGTGAAAGTTCACATCGCGACTGTAGCTCCAGAATTCAACGTCACACCATGGCCAAAACAAAAGTCGGCAAAAAACAGGGCGCAGAACTCTGTACAGTCAATATCTTCTTTAAAAATAACACAAGGACAAAAATGTTCCTCTTAAATCAAATTCTATTTTTTAGTGAAATACAACAAAATAAATTCTATAAAATAAGAGCAAAATATTTAAATATAATACGGTGGGCAGAATATTTTCATTTGCAGGAGTATTTGGTATGTTTTTTGACAAAAAATAATAATAAAATGAAATCCAAAAAATACACGCATTCAAGTTACCAATTAAATACAGTATTTACTGATGGTTACCTTTTTACTCCTACAGAATTACACGTTAGCTCAAGTTGCAACATGACTAACCAGCCGCTATTCTTATGGTACAACCCTGCTGTGTAACCAATTCTCCATGGAGGGAGAGGGAGTCTCGAGACACTGCTGCTCAGGAGAAGTCACCCTGGTTACAGTGAGAGACACCCTGACTGGCCAGCTCCATGGCAGAATGGAAGCCGACGGGCAAGAAGTCTGTCTAAGACTAGGGCCTATGGGAGAGACAGAAAAGCAAACCACACAGTCTATTCATACACCAGGTAGTCTGGTGTAGCAATTCTGTTGCATAATGTGTTTTTCATTTTTCAGAATTCCTATCAATGAAAACTAAGCTGTCTAGCCCACCAAAAACTGACTGCCGAATGTGAAGTTGTAGGATCATAATAATGTGCAATTGAAAAGCCACTTAGTCATACATTGGTTCAAAGTATCGCCCTCAATGTACAAGGGGTAGATGAAGAATAAAAAAAAACAAAAAAAAGACTTAAGGATAAGTCCCCTCTGGAGCTGTGGATTAGGAACGACAGCTGTAGGTTGTTATGAACACAAGTCTTCCCTTGGGCTACACTATTCTGGTGAGAAGCCATGCTAAATGTTACAGCATATTAACTAGAGCTTCAAAAGGATTGAATTACCAGAAAAAAGGAAAAAAAAAAAGAAAAAAAAGAGAAAGGCAATGAGTTTCAGAACAATGTTGCATCACCGCTTTTTCACATCAACCAAACACCGTAAAAGTTCACCCAACCATTCCACGTCTCACACTAAAACCAACCACAGTGTTGTGAGTTGATTTGGCATGGGTCATAAGGTTGCCAAGGAGTTTAATAATAATATTATAATTATGATAATAACAATGCCTCCTCCTACAGTTGAATGACCAGTAACCGTCCAATGGCAGACCAAACCTCACTGCTGAGCATGGGTGATAAACAAAAGGGATTTTTTTGTCTTCTTACAGAGTTTTTTTTTTCGTTTTTTGTTTGTTTGTTTATAGTATCCATTTTGTTTTTTTTCCCATCAGATCTGCTAGATCTCCCAACAGCAAACCAGACACAGTTATGCTACTGGGGGATTTGAATAGTCAAAGACATTAACATACTATGTACACCTTTTCATCATGTAGACAAGCGCATCAGCATCGTCAGGTCTGGGTAAAATTGTTCTCGTTCGCTCTATCCACTCCCCCGCCTCTGCAGACACCAACAGGCCCCAGTCAGAAGAGGCAGGCATCCCCAGGCCAGGGAAGAGCGCCTCCCCAGGTTGACTATCGACTAGCAGGCTTGATGGAGGAGAGACTCCCAGAGGTGGCCTAGAGAGGGGCTGGGAGGCGTGGCTCTGCCCTGCCCTGGGGGCACAGCGAGAGAAAGCAAGAGAGTGTCCCGATGAGGAGCTCTGTCAACCGGAGGATGATAAGGAGGGAGAGCAGGACGATGGAGGCTCGAGGCACAGCAGAGAGGGTGGGGTGGGACAGGGACGTTACTCCTTAGGTGGGGCAGGCGCTGGGGTGGAGGTGGAGGCGGTGGAGGCGGGGGCGGGGGCAGGGGCGACCTCCTCGGTGCTCTCCCAGTTCTCTTGTGCTCGTGGGCCTGGTCCAGGAGTAGGTCCAGGGCCTGGGGTCAGGGTCGGGGTCTGGGTAGGGCCCGACGCTGGTGCAGCAGCAGGCCCTGGGCGCTGAGGGTTGTTCATGTGCTGGGCAGCAGGCCCTGTGTAAGGCTGCCCATGGGGGTGGTTGTTCTGCTGAGGAGAATAAAACAAACAAACGGAAATAAGCCAAAGACCAATTCAAATTTAAATGCACCAACATGGCACAGGTTTTATTTTTATTTTAATTAAATTGTTTTAGTAATGATCTGCATCTTCTGTAAATTGGCAGAGAAACGTTATGGTGATCTGTGGTCTGTGAGTCTACCTGCTGAAACGGAGTGGTTCCTCCAGGAGAGTGTGGGTAGAGAGAGGTGTCCTCTGGTGGGGAGGAGTCCTGGTCTTCAGGTGCTTCTTGGTCATCAGGCTCCTGGGAGTTGTACGAGATCACGTTATCCACTACATATTATGAAAATGTATTGAAACATCTACAATCCTTTAGACAAAAAAACTACTACTGCTGTGAATCAAATGGAAATGGGTCACTCTCTGAAATGCCTTGTGAGTGCTTTCATATATGTTTTAGATGTTTGTGTTTATTTTCCTGTGCGAGATTTAAGTGGAAAAGTCCAATTGTGTTATATCAAATTAATGAGGTAAAATTTTAATGACCGACTTAATTATGTGTGTTGGTGTATTTTACACCAGAGAACAGCCACTTGATATGAGAGAGCTATGCTTTTAATGATGAGGATATCCACATTCTACGTAGACAGGAACAGTAGAATGCAATACAATGTTCTCTGTTCAAATCAAACATCCTCTACAGACTATGTGGGCTGAGGTCTCAATGTCATATTGCGCATGATTTAATTAACCAGTGCGCTTCAAGTGTTTCTGTGTAATAAGTTACAATATGTATGCTGCTGTCACACATTTCAACATCTAGTAATGAACACAGTACAACATGGCATAAAGACAAATGGAAAAAAGATTCCCACTTTTGACCGGGACAAGCTGATATTACGTTCTGCAATATGTAAAGGTAAACCAATTGATTCTAATCACTAGGTACCATCCTTTTCTGTTAGCCTCTCTGCTGCTTTCTGTTCTAGCTCATTACAATCAATTGGATATGGTTTGAATTTCATTGGCAAGGAATTTTCTATTAATATTTAAGATTACAGACAAGAAGTGATGATAACCAACCACCCTAGTAAAATGTGGTTAAAATCTTGTCCTCATCTCTCCTGAGATCCCTCAAACCTCATACATGAAGTCGTGAACATCTTTACTTTGCATACTTATTTTTAGATAGTCAATTTCAAGGTGATCACATCAGCGGTTTACTTGTTGACAGATCGACAAAGAAGCATTTAAAGAGTGTGCAGTATTATATTAAGTGAATGTGAAGATATTGGCTACCATAAAAGACTCCAGAACAAAAATCCTGCAGTACTTTTAGCTTCAATTTGAAATAAATGTTAATTGATCCTAGCTCCTCTTAAGCTATAGCCAAGGCTTCGAGTTTTCGATCAGTCGTGCAGGTTGTTGGCTACACTGGTTTGAGTGTGTTGGGGAGGCAGAACAAACTAAATGGATTCTTTGGACAGCAATAGGACATGAAATAAACAAAAAAGTCTCCTCGCTTGTCCAAGCTGTAAAAATACTATTTCTTATGGAGCTTATAATGTATTGTACATAAGCCATCATGTTTAGCAGAGTCAGGCGAACAATGACTGGCTACCTTTCTTTCATATTTCTATACTAGTGGACAAGGAGAGAGGACGTAGGATGGCAACAGTGGCAGAGGAAGCTTGCTGCTGGGGTATATGAGTCTTACAGTGTGATGCTGCTGTCCTGTCCTCTCCCCTGGCAAAAGCTGCTGTGGCAAGGATGTTTTCTGCATCGCGGCGCCTTCTTCAGACACCACCTCGTGCTTCGTTAAGTGACACTATTTTTGAAATGGCAGTTAATATTGCATATCCACAGGTGTCAATAGACGCTACAAGTCTGTCTGGTTTAGTTATCAAATTTTACGTCGACCAATATTAAGACTAACGGCAATTATCATACTGTCAATTACGATCAGAATCAATCAGGTTACAAAGAGCTTATTCCGTTTCACAAATATAAAATAGGTTACAGATAAGTTTTGCAACAAAAAACAAGGTCAACCTAAAATTATAAGACTAAAAATGATCAATTGTACACATCTGAGGGGGCCAATAAACTGTAAATAAAAGTGTCGAAAACTCAAAGCCCTATCTATAGCAAAAAGTACTTAATTTAGGAAATCAATGCTTTCTAGATATAACCTCAACTCAAGAATTTTGTTATTTAGCTGTTCAACACTCCAATCACAAGACTCATACGATAGTATAAAAAACACATTAGAGCAAGCGGGGGGAAAAAATAAATCAAAAGATGGCTACCAAATGGTCAGACTATATTTGCAAGAAATAAATGCGAACAAACTCCATTTAATGTTATGCATGCAATAGTGACATGCAAGAATAAAGTACTGTATTGCTTTGAGTGCATCTTTATAATCATAACAATTTAGGCTAAAGGACATTTTGGATGTTAAAATAGGTGGCGTTGGAGCATGAAGTGTCTGTGTGAACGATGGTGGCCTCAGACAGACCATTACCTCCTCAGGACAGAGCTCGCAGGCCTTGGCTAATGTCATGCGTGCGCTGTGGGAGCGCTCCAGGAAGTAGCCATTGGACGTCTCATTGCTCTGGACGGGAGGGGACCAGTTGTTGTAGGTGTACTGGGGGTTCCCTGTGTATGGCCTCCTTTCCAACTCGTCCCCTAGCCACTCCACTGCCCATGTCCACTTGCGCTTCAGGTCTCCATTACTCTGTAGATCAACAATTATACATACACACACACACACACACACACACACAGGTTATTCCATATCCTATCAGTTTGGAAAGGCTGCACCAGAAGCATAGCGTTGCGGGTGCATAAACGAAGGATTGACCATATTCACACGATGTTAATTTTGTCCTTGAGTCATATTCAGGAGTGGAAAACCCCACCCCAGCTCGATGCAAGTGCAAAATGGCTACCGTGTGAATATGGACAATTAGCTGCCTCTATGAGAGTTATGTGCACCTGTAGGATCTGGTAGGCCACAGAACAGTTGCTGAAGAGAGCCACCATGCACTTTATACACTGGTAGGCCCGTTTCTGGTAGTGGTTCTTGGAGCGCTGTATGGTGTCGAAAAGCCCATCTCTGTCATCAGGGATACCCTTGAGCACATTGTGGATTCTGCACGAGAGAGAAAAGAGATTACTAATGTACTAGAATCACAGTCAGGACAGTGGAAAATTGTAGAGGGCACCTGTGATCCGCCGAGTCACCAAACAAGCATACACACACACACACACCTGTGTGTCTGCCAGGAGTCCTCTATGAGCAAAATCTGTAGCAGCAGGTCCAGGTAAGGCCTCAGCTCATAGGTGTAGGAGTATGCCACCTGAACCAAAAACATAGCATGAACATCCCAATCACAAGCTTTTGCAGGCAGTTAATAAAGACAGCATGCACTACACAGGGCCAGTGTTGGACATTTACAGTTTTTCCATCTAAAATCTAGCCAAATTCTATATAATTTGGGGGGTATTTATTATAAAATAATTGGGTGTATATATTTATTTTCCATTAAAATGTTAACACTATACCTGCCAGAGCAGCTCACTGAGAACGGTGGAAGAGAACTGTGGGTTCTCCCAGCAGCTGAAACGCAGCAGCTTGACTGTCTCCTCAGAGTTACTGCAGTCCTCAATGATCTTCTTTACATAGCTGGTCCTCACAAACAGGATCTCTGCTACCAGCTGCTGAACGGGCATCACCGGCGCTGCTAGGTTGGTGTCACCGTATGGATTGGGGAGTGGGGGGTTACCTAGAGAGAGACAGACAATAAGTGCAGAGGAAAGGGAGTAGAGTGTGACAGCATGAGTGGTTTTCATACAGTTATTGGACCCATAAATAAAGTCTTGGTCTCAACTCTGGATGCCCTCAGCTCCAAGCTCTGCCTACATGGCATAAAAGCGTAGAGTGGCTAGTTTTGTCAGTCACTTGATCCTGAGCAAGGATGAAAGATCCTCATTGGGCGTTCCTTGATCTATGCACTCCTCTCCAAAATGTCTAGGACAACTAATATTAGCTCCAGTTTGTGTCAACTTTCGTATGGCCAAAAACAGACAACGGACTTATACCATTGATGGAGGACTGCATGCGCGAAGAGACGTCACAGCAGCGCACTAGTTGGGAGACCACAGTGTAGAGCTTGCCCAGCTCCGCATACTGGTACTTAATGGGAGGACCAGGGCCCTCATCCAAAGCCACCAACATGAACGTGGCAGGAACACTCAGCTTAAGAAGCTGTGTCTTCTCGGCCAGGCCTGTATGGGAAAGATGGTGGAATACAAAAACACAAAGCAAATCATTGAGGTGGAAAAACTATTCTGGTTCTAACGATTTTCATATAAACCATTGAGGCAGAATGAGGCTGACTGAAATGTAGAGCAGATGAACTTGACAGGCAAGTGTGTGTGTGTGTGTGTGTGTACATGTTTGTGGAGCCCTTACCCAGATTGGCATACATCACAAAGAGGTTAAAGTACTGCTGCAGATGACGGCCGTGCTCCGACACCTCTCTCCTGAGAAGGTTGAGTACGGCTCTCAACAGGTGGTCACTCAGACTCAGGTTATCGCAGCCCTGTTACACAAACGCATGAGAAACAACATGCGTCACAACATGGCTTACGAGTTATTAAAATGCATATTCTAATCATATTCCAAGTCATATTTTATGAGTTATAATTGCAGTTACAATCAGCTACAGTTGTAACCAATAAGATCAAGTGTCATCATTGGTAATGAGACTAATGCTATTTATAGATGATAAAATATGTGTTTGTGTGTTATGGTAGGTGTTGTGCTCTGATCTCAGTCCCATATCCGCTAGCGTCATCCAACAGTCCACATTGTAATTAGACATCATCACAGATCAGAGCATGGGATTTGAGTTTAGCCAAACCACAATTATCTGGGTGCAACCGGAGGACCTGGAACAAACCTGAGCTGCGGGTCCAGGGGAGGCAGTGGGGGAGGGACAGGGGCCGTCTTGCAGGGAGAAGTGTGCGATGAAGACGATGAGCTTGGCAAACGCACCCCGGACCTCAGCACTGGGGCACTCCAGCAGGTACTCTGAGAAGCGGTTGGCGTAGGCAAACAGGACGTTGTGTGCAAACCAGTAGCGTACATTCTTACTGTGTCTCAGCAGGACGCAGAGGGCATCATACCTATAAGACCACAGATAAGAGTGTCACAGAGCGAAGGACATTTACAACCAAGTCGGAAGTAGTGACAAAAAGACCTCTCCGGTAGATATAACTCACCAGTCACTGGCGGGACCCCGCACTACTTTCTTGGTGTGAAAGCCTGTGCTGAAGAGGAACCTAGCAGCCAGCTGAACACTTATCATAGCTATCTCCTCTGCCTCTGGCAGAAGATGGTCTTGTCCTAATGAAAACACACACCAGCAACACAACACACATTATTCAGCAAAACATATAGTGGGATGCTCAAAAGATAAAAATGTTTATCTTGATAAACTGTTAAAAATGAAACCATTAGCACCACGTTCAATAGCCTTTTTATATCACTACATATGTACGTATGACGTTTTAAACGTAAGCTCTTCAGATGCGTAAAATGTAACTTTTTCTTGTATTTTTACTTTTCATGTCCAGCATCTAGCACTGTAATTATCATTTCACACAATATTTCTGTGGCCACGTTCAACAGCCCATTTGAGCCTTTTCCAACACATTGTCCTCCTCACTGCTTGTGATGTCCTACCAAAACAGATTTTGGTAGGGAATAAATAACCTGGGCTAAATTAAAGCAGAATGCACTTCACAGCAATATTTTAACAAGCACAAATCTAAGTAAGGAAATGAAGGAATGTCTCCTTTCTGAACTGCAACCTAACCTAGCCAAATCTATCAACTCCTATAACAGCTCATAGACATTTCTCTGTTTTCTACATTAACCAGTGAATCTCTACAGGGATGAAGCTTCTTTCTAACTGCAAACAATGACGTGGATATCCAGAGAGCAGCAATTGTTTGACTCAGAGAAAGATTAAACGGTTGGCTCTGGAGAAAAACTAATCAACATCAAATGTAATGTTTCAGACATGCAGTGGAACAGGGTTTTTTAATCTCATCCCCATGAAAGATGCCAAATGTTTACTTCATTTCACCGCTTCTAAATGAAGAGGCATTTGTATACGCTACGTACTGTAAAAAATAAGAAAATGCAGGCATATATTGTATATTTCTCACTATCCAACTGACTGTTCAAAATTACTATTCTATATTCTATTTCTATGAACATTTTTACTATATTTATAATACCCATTAATACCACTGTTAATATACTGTTAATGCACTTTGAATAAATGTATAACTATACCCCTTAATAGCTCAGCAAATCCCAGACTGTCTACCTCAATCTCCTGGTTTCTGGTACTTTATTCCTAATACTCATGCATTGCTACCTGCTTACTCTTTATTCTCTCGTGGGAACACTGAATTTCTCTTGTGGGATCAATAAAGGTCTGTCTATCTAGGTGTTTACAGGAGCACCATATTTGTCTACAAGGCCCTGATAACAGGCTTTCACACACTATACATTTTTGATGAGCTGATACATTTAATCCCAACCAAGAGCTTTTACACGATGACTACCCCCTCATAGTTAATTTCCCTGTGAAGCACCTTAGGTCCGTGGCTCCATTAATAATGTACGGGGACATATTAACGTTAAACGCAGATGTAGGGAAAGTGCAGTCCACAGTAGCCTGTGCTTACCATGGCTTTCTTCCAGCTCCCTGCATAAGCAGGTTACTTCTGCTAGCAACTCTATGAAATATCACCCAGGCAAATAACAGCTGTCCGAGATTGGCAATACAATGATGAATTTAAGTTGGGGCTACTGAAATATCTATCAAATAATGCATCACTGCCATGAAGTTCAAGAAGGGTCTGTGGGTTATCTGATAAGAGGTATAAATACAAGTGTGGATGGGTGCACACACACACACACACACACACACACACACACACACACACACACACACACACACACACACAGCTCTATGTACCTGGAGGGGGGTTTAAATAGACACTGTTACAGGTCAGGAGTTTCTTAATGAACTGGAAATATTCCAGGCTGTATTGCATTCGGTTGTGCATGAACTGGACGTTCTGCTTGCGCACGCTGCACTCGATGACACATGGCATCTTGACTTGGTGCGGCTTGCTGGACGAGATGGTCAGCTCCTTGATGTACTTGATCATTTCGATATCCAGCGAGTCCATTCGCTCATAGAACAGGATGTAAGCATTCCACCAGCGCTTCTGGCGGCGGTACGACATGCGCTTCATCATGTGGTCGAACACCTCGCCCATGTACTCGCCGCCAAAGCATTGGTTCTTCATCTCCTCCTCGTCATCCATCTTGCACTCAGTCACATCACCATCGTCGAACTTGTACCAGCGATTGCGCTCGCCATCGCCACCATTGCGCTGGATGATGTACGAGTAGTAATGGCCACCACTGGCCTGGCCTGAGTGCACCAGCACACCCACCAGGCGGTATTTGGAACTGCCGGGTGGCGTGGGCTCCGACGGCTCGTTCTGCTGGATCACCTGGTTCTCCGGGTGAACGTCATCACCCTCCAGCTTGGCCACACCAGCCACCGTGTACGGCTCCATGTCCAGCTCACGCGGGAACTCGAAATAGTCATTGAACTTAATGGCGCACTCTCGCTCCCAGTCGTAGTCGAAGCGCTTGAGCTGGATGGCCAGCACGGGCGGAAGCTTCTTGATCAGCAGTCGCTTCACCGTGTCCACCTGAAGGAGGAAGAAAAAAATACTTTGACATGTATTCAAGACATGACATTGCACTGGATCCCCATGAATAAATCCCCCAAAACAAGTTGACTGAAACATGGGATAGTCCTTAATGGCTTTTCTACCCTTCATTAGTTTGCCTTTGTGCCAGTTTGTCTGGGTAAAACTGAATGTGTGCTGCGTTTGATCCCTCTGTGCTTTATGGGTGTCATCAATGTTGGCACTGGGTGGCACCCAGAGAGGACGTGGTGCTTGAGTTCTCACCTTCTTGTTGCACTTCTCACAGTGGTAAGCGTTGGCTCCCTCCAGAAGGTCTCCTTTAACATACTGCTCCATAGAGTCCAGAAGATTCTGGTGGTTTCTGATGTCTACATTCAGAGTGGTGAACGACTCTTCACACTCATACCTGGCAAACAAATATTTGAGTTATCTGTTACCCATAGGCTGTCTGGGTTTTTTCCCACCACCCTGACATAATGGTTAAATAACTCTGAATGCGAGATGGTGACTGGCAGCGGTGTTCGCCTCTCACCTGTGGGGGCAACCCTGACAGATCTTCTGATCAGCGAAGGAGCCTCCCAGCACCTTGCTGAGCATGGCGGGGTGACCCAGGGCTTTCAGAGCCTCGTCCAGACTGTCCACCAGGGAGTTGAAGAACTCCAGGGCATCGTGCTGCTCCCTCAGGTTCACCGGCTCACCCCATAACCTGGGTATCAAATGGGAAAATATAGCATTGCTATGTGCTGTAATGTAAGAAGTATTTAAAAACAGCGACCCAATTCAGAACAGATCCCAGTCCCTCAAATACCTGAACTGTTTCCAGAATCCTCTCGGGACGTAGTACTGCAGCCTGGAGGCAGCCAGGTGCCCAAAGATGACCTGTAGGTGGCGCAGGACGCCAATGTTGTACTCCTTTCTGTCTTCTGACTTGCCAGAGGGTTTGTCATCAAACTGATGGTGGTAGCTGAACACCTCGTCACGGGGGTCCACATTACTCTGTGGAGGTAACACGCATGGAGATGAAGTCAAGCATGTCTCCATCTAAGTCTCCACTGAAAAACTGGGAATTTAGCCAAAGAATGAGCAATTTATTTGCTAGAGTTTGCTAGATGGGTCCAAATAAATGACAACACTGATGTACAGCTGTGCATCACTCTGGGATACTTTGGGTCTTGGCAAAGACAACTGGAGAGCCCAGAGATGGCTACGAAGTCACTGGAAGCTGAAAATGGACGATTATCATCTTAACCACATGTATGAATTCCTACACACAAACACACTACCTCGTTCTCCTGCTTCTCGTCTCCAGACATGTCTGTGTCGTCCACATCGGTGCCTGTGCCCTCGATGGCCAGGATGCCATTGCGGATGGGAGGGATCATGTACAGCTGCTGGATGACAGAGTTCATGTAGCACGTGGCTCCGGCGTTCTTCAGACCTACAAAGCCTTTGTTGGGCCGCGGCCCCACCGGGGGCAGGTACTCCCACTCCGTTAGTGTCTCGCAGCCTGCAAGCAGGGCAGAGGGAAAGGAAGTAAACAAAGTTAAGATGCAGAGGAGCAAAATCACTGCAGACAAGCGTGACCTTTTTTAAATCGCAGCACTCCGTTAGCAAGAAATTTCAGTTGACATGTAGCTTATAGCCAGGGAGATTAACGCCACCCACCAGCCAAATTCTGGTACATGTTTAACTGTGGCTGGTAAGTTGGGTCTACTCAACCAGCTGACTTTGGCAGGTAACTAAACACCATTCAAAAGGCCATGCTTCCATTTTAAAAGTCCTATTTGACTTGTAAAAAATGTGCAAGCCAATGGTGAATTTAGGAAGCCAGTGGCCTGTGGAGATAATTAAGATTCAAAGCAATCTAGAAAAAGTAATGGATAAGTGGCAAAATACCAGTCCCTACCCAAGTAGTACATGTCTGTGAGGGTGTCGACAATCTGCTTGAGGTTGCGGACACAGCCTACAGCCAGGGCCACCAGCAGCTCGAAGCCGGCATTGATGGAGGCGGGACTGCTGCACACAGGTATCGCCTGCTCAGTAGGGAACTCCCCACTCTTGTGGTACTGAAGGTAGACATTAGACGCCGGGAAGATGAAGTCATCAATCAGCTCCTGGAAAGGGGGAAGGACAGATAACCCACAGGATGAGTCAAAATACAAATGATTTACAAGTGCTGTCACAATATTTGACATGCCATTTGTATCCATACAGTATCCATTTCTCTCAAGTTCCTTGATTACTAGGGGTGTGCCGATACACTAATTTCACCAAACGATACGATACGATATTTGGCTAACAACTTCGATACGATTTCGATACGATACGCACTTTTTTATTATGAAAAAATGCAAATGCAAACAAATAATTATGTTTTTGCATTATTCAGACATGCGAACTTATATATAGCCGTTTTGAATCCAAATAGGGCAATAGTGTGACACCTGACCCGGAAAAAAAACATGTTGTCACCCTTTTCACCTCAGGGCTGTTTGCATGCCTGATTATTATTATTGTAAAAATAAAAATAAATAAAAAATTCAAAACGTTATTTTCCCCCCCCAAAACGATACATATCGTCACGAAAACGTATCGCGATATATCGCGGGACGATATATCGGCACACCCCTATTGATTACACAATTCCAACAATATATATGCTACCTAATGTTGACTTGTGAATAACTGGTTAAAGCAGAAGCTACAGATGGAATCTAGATGGTTGTTTTCTGTTACACTGGTTAAAGATAAATCATAAAATTATGTTAGACTTCTCAATGTTAATTGTTAATTGTCAATGTTAATTTTAACACATCGACCGCCAGAGGTTAATCTCATAATGTACTCACCAGTGCCAAGGTGTTTTTGTTGTTTTTTTGTTTTTTTCATGTCGCCATAGATCTTGTTAAAATCCTTAAGATTGAGCTCTACACGGTCTGTTTACATCCGCGAGATCTCCCTGTATCTCCCAGTGAAGATCGCGTGTCAAACGGGGCATCCATGTTGTAGTTAGAGCGGATTACGTTAAACAGTGAAATGCGAGGAGAAAAAACTACAGGAAGAGAATTGAGTTTCAGTTTAGTCTGTAGAATGGGAGCGGGCGTGATCGTCAAAACCGGATCCCAAATAATTCTATTTCCGGTCATCAAACCGGAAACGGAAGTGGATCAAAAAAATTCCTAAAGTGAACCCGGAAGTGAATAGCGCGAAAAGACCGTGGACCGTAGGGCTACGGTCTCGGCGCTTAACAGTTGGATTTAACGGACCGTAGGACTACGTTCTTGGCGGTTAATGTGTTAATCATAAACATATATATCGCATAGCCCTAAATAGTGATGTATTTTGTTCCTTTAATAATCACAGTACGGACAGGAGATGCAGTTGAGTTTTCAATCCTGGTCTCAGGAGGATTTGTTACTACTTGTACCTTGATGAGGTTAGCTCCTCCCTTCTCACACCCGATGTAGTACTTCTTCTCTGGGGTCTGGAAGGCCAGCAGCTCCTTGGTGACACCGATGTGGCCCTCCAGAATGGTGTCCTCCACGCCTGTCTCCCCTGTCCTTTTCACCTCATCCTGTGTGACATTAATTAACATCAATATCCATCACCACAGAGTGGCATTAGCCAAATCATTGTCGTCGTTATCCGGAGAAACACAATTAGGAGAGGTATTGACCGTGGCCCATCTTACCCGGATTCTTTTGAGCCAGTCGATCTCGTTGTTGAGCAGCACCTCTGCATTAGGCAGGTTGATGTTGCTGTTGTAGGCGTAGTTTAGCAGGTGTCGGAGCAAGGTGAAGTAGTCCCCTGCATGCTTGGCACGCTCCTTGGCTGTGCTCTATAGACACACACACACAGAAAACAGAAAGACATTTAGTTGTATGGTGTTGGAAGCAGTGGAAACTTTAAAATGTGTGGTAATGCATTATCCTAACAAACCACAGGCAAAAGGCCCAGCTCTACAGCAACTCACCCCTAGCACAGTGAAGAGGAGTGTGATGAAGAACAGGAGGGGTCGGTGTCCCATACAACACCTGGTGGCCATGAGGAAGAACTGTTCCTGGGCCATCTGACGCACAGACCTGGGGTGAAAGCACACAGTACCAAACGTCACTCAAATCCTTGCTAAGTGGGTCCATAGAGGATGAGGAATTCATTTTGCCTGTTGAATTCATTTTGCCTGTTGGAAGCGGCTGGTAGAGAAAAACAGGCTGCTATTCTGTACATACTTGCTGTGGCAATGCAACAGCAGATCTATGATGAAGGTCTGCCAGGCCTTCTCCTTGCTGAGCGTGTCCAGAGCCGTGGGCATGAGGGCGAAGCACAGAGTCATTACCTCCAGGGCCTCACAGCACACCTGCTCATCCTCCCCATCTGGCTCCTTAGCCGCATTCGTCTGAAAAGAGCAGCACATGAATATAGAATGCACAACTGAGGAAACGGAGACTGTAATCAAGTTGTTGTTGTCGTCTTCCACCCCCAATCAATTCGCAGAACCAGGGTTCCAGGGTGAAAGACGAACAAGAGCGGTGTGTTCCATTTGTTGCGTTTCATCCAGTGAATGGCGGTAAATGAAAATCACAGGTCAACACATAAAACCACGGTGTGATTCCACCGACTCAGGTGCTAATTACACATCTCAGCAAGCTTACAATCTAAGCCCAATTATTCTGCACATGTATAATTACCACTTCAGAATGAGCTGATGGCAGGCAACTAAACGGAACCAATGTATACTAAGAAAGTGCATATACCAAACACAATGTTCTTAAATGTATTTTGCACGTCTAATTCTATCACTTATAATAACAGTAATAGTGATATATGTTTGTGTCATCTGTATGTAGCCGCTGAGTTAGTTTCATTGGCAGTTGAGGGTGCATTGCCTGACATGTAAATCAATTAGACCAAATTCAAAGCAATAATAATAGATGTGTTTGAATTCTTACCTTCTCATAGATTTTGCTGATTTCTTCATTGGAGCTGAAGACAAGTTGTACTGTACCACAGCCTGACGCCCATACTATCTTCTGTACCGCCCGGATCACACAGATGTCTGGGATGTACTTAGATGCCTGGAAGAAGTTCTAGAGGACAGAACCGCCACATGAAAGCTATGCCACTGTACACAAATACATTTTCATGAACTTGTACTTTCCTTACCAATACTCAACCATTGCCATGTTCCTATTCTGATATGCAAGCATTTGACATTAATTTATGTTAACATACTGTTTTTATGGATATGGAATTGATTCTGAACCCTAACCAGGCTTTGAGTCCTCACCCACTTACATTTATTTTCATTCTGGGTTCTTCAACTGATATTAAGTGCTGAGCATGTAAGCTGCTCTAAAGTGGCTTCTCCCACTTACATGAGACGTGCATATTCACAACATTGCAAAGTTGTTTTCCATTTCATCCATGTCTGAAAGAAGCTATTTAGCTCACATATCAACTTAAAGGATAAATACATTATCCAACATAAGGTTTATCCTTCTAGCTGAATAACTTGTCAATGCTATCAGCGTTCGTTGATATGCTAGGTTAACCTCTACAATAAACGTGGATTCCAGATTGAGCTTTATAAACACAGAACTCTCGTCTCACCTCGTCAGAGATCTGTTGGGCTAGGCGGATGGCTACATTGCGTAGCATGCATTCTGAGGCGGGGTTGGGGATGTTCTGCAGGGCACTCTGGAGGACTAGGGCCTGGTCGTGAGTGGCCTGGTTAATCTAGACATTACATAGGACAGTGGACAGAAGGAGAGAGCATGCAAACTTGTCAACAAGAAGTCTGTGCTTTTTTTTTGCTTTAAGGATGACTATGTCTGTCAATCAGTCGGCTCATCTCAAACAACATATCTCAAGAAGGCTGGATTGTCATGGAACCACCATGGAACACCATTAGGCCAAAATTTACATTTTGCCCAAGACTTCTCAAAATTGAATGGGCCGATTGCCACGAAACGTACTACTGAGTGTACTTGCATAGTGGATGAACCCTAACCAATTAAGGAACCACATGATGTAGCGTCCAGTGTCAGGGGCCAAAATGTCAAATTAACTATTTGGAATTATTTTCCTTGTAGCCCCACAAGAGAGAGCAAAGTGTATCTAGTGGAAATGGTTCCAACCAATTTGGTCCAATTGTGTGTAATGAGCAGCAAAGCCTCTAGAGGCTGCCATCAGGGCTTTTTGACTCCTTTATTTTTTTTACATTTCAGATAATAACAACAAGCCAGATGATGCATGATTTATGAGGGACTCAAACCTGTTATACAGGTATGTGTCTGTATGAATTGTGTATGTGGTCTAACCGGTGAGACGGGGATGTTGCCCTCGGCATTGGGCTGGCAGGCCTCAGCCACGGCCTTAACGTGACCGAAGCCGACAGCGGTGAGTAGCAGCTTGGCGATCTTCAGCGCATTGAGGTAGGCCCCGCGCCGCGTCTCCATGTCTGCAGACGGCAGGAAGTTGTTCCTGGTGAGCATGCTCAGCACCAGGGGCAGCCCGCCGCTCTTCAGGAAGTTGTACTGGAAGTCGCTGGCCTCTTCGCCCAGCGTGGAGCTGGCAGGCATCAGCAGGGCATACACAACCTGGGAAACAGTATTTGGGGGAGGGGTTATTCAGACGTCTGTTTTCAGGACATACACATACATAAACACAGGAGGTTACAAGTTGAATTGTGTATTTAAGGAAGTATAGAAAGACCTGAGAATTTATATTGAAGTCTGGTCCACAAATTTACTTTTTATTTCTTTATTTTCTTCTTGATATATTGTTTAATGAACTACACTGAATAGGCATAAATACAGGAGAGCTGCAAGGTAAGAAATCATGTCTATTGTTATATTTACACATTTTGTTTTACAAATAAAGCTATAAAGGTAAAGAAATGCTCAGTTGTAATAGTACCAGGAGAGCACACTAAACTGCTGCGAAGACTGAGACTCACCTCGATGAGGTAGAGCACTTGTGAGGGCGAGGGGCCAAAGAAGCGGGAGTCCAGTGTGGGGCTGAGGCTGTTCTCACCCAGCTTGGCATGATCCAGACATACTGCACGCAGGTTCTCCACTGTAGTATTATCTAAGTACACACACACATACATAGACAGTGAGCTTACAAAGTATTTGTGTATGGGTGGTGCTTAGCTTGACTGAGTGCATACGTGCGTACCAGGGGGCATGAGCTTCATGAGTACCCGAGCTCCGTCTCGGAGCAGAGGCATGTTGAGGTTACAGCCCAGGTCAGCCACCTGCCACAGGAAGGAGATGTAGCGCAGGTGCAGCGACATGATCTGGAAAATAAGGCAGCGTTACACCACTGCTGTTCACACACACGCACCCAAAACCAGACAAAGCCACACTACTAACTCAGATAAGTGTTTAAACTTACCACACCGGGCAGGCAGCTTTCGACCTCAGGGTTGGGTCCATCGCTGTAGTGGTTGCCGTGGTTACCAGGGGACCCAGTGGAGGAATCAGAGGAGCTGTCCGGGCTGGAGGGCATGTTGGCGCTCACCTGGGTCAGCTTGGCTGTGATCAACTACACACAACCACACACAGGACTACCATCACTTAATGAAACGGCAACAATAAAGTGTCAACTTTCATTAGAGCTGGATCAAGTATGTGCATTTGAACAGTTTTCATATTTAGTCAAATATTTATGAGCAGTGACCAGGAGAAGTCTGTAAACCTCAAACATCACTGTGCTTTTGACAACACTTCACCTATTTCTAGCCATTTCATGAATTTATGTTCAGCTTCAGCTATGATTACAGAAAGTACTCTAAGGCCATATTATACACTACATGGTTGGGGAAAATTAGGACAGTAGATAAGAGTCAGAATTATCCATCCATCAAATCAACTTCAGTAGACCCATTTTTATATGTAATGGTATAAAAACAAAGTACAAAACTTTACAACATAATGCCTATCAAGGCACCTTCCTTCACACAGTCAAAAGGTGTAGAGAACGAGGGTCATTGTATCATTCTCACCGTTTTATCCTTCAAATTGAGCTGCCCTATCAATTTCCTGTCATCGGCTGGATCGACCACCTCCCCACCAATGAAGAGCTCTATCTTGGTGTGCGTGGCGTTGGCCTTGATCCGGGTGAGGATGCCACGTCTCACCGAGCCAATGGTGTCGTTGGTGTGAGACCAGATGTCCAGGTCATCCACCTGACGTCCCTGGTTGGGGAAACGCACAATCAATGTGATGTGCTTCCCCCGGAAAGCCCTGGAAGAGAAAGGGGATAAGAAACAGTGGGATTACAAGCGTTTGTTTGGAGAGGAATAGCATTTATTTACCAACTACAATATATGAACAAGAGTTGTTCTCTTGGTGCTATTGGCAGAAAGGCATAGATATTTGCATGCAAAATGATATGGCTAAACAAAATATTGTTTTCCAGTCAAATACAGTAGCAACTCCATGTCTTGCCCTTATACCTGGACATTGGCAGTATTGTCCTCTCCTCATGGTAGTCGCTGTCACACTCGTTGATGTACTCCTTGAGCACAGTGAGCACACGGACCATGCGGATGGCCTCCTGGCGTGCACAGTTGATGCTGTCCTTGTCCCCGTCCAGAACACACAGGGTGTCGTAGGACGCCTTCAGACGGTCAAAACACGACTGGATGAAATCCTCATGGATCTCCACCTGCAGAGCAAATGCATCCGTCAAAACAAGAACCTGTTTCATTATGTCAAATGACTGGAGACATCTTTTTTTTCCCCTCATTTTGACCCAGTGAACGCTGTTTAATTAAGACAGAGAAAAACATCCTGGTCAGACGAGAGACAGAAACCCAAGTGGATAACGGAGCAAGAGACAAAAAGGGAAGAAGCTGCTCATCTAATAGACAAATAGTCTTTCCCACCTGATTGACTTGTAGTTTTGGTCCGAGGTTGGTGTAGATCTCCTTCAGCAGGTCTATGGCTCGGCTGGCAATGTCGTCGCTTCCTTGAATTACCACCTGGGGGTGCAGAGGGAATAACAGTTAGAGTAGACATTAATAATGGCCCTTTGGACCTCTGCATTAGCGTCGGAGCCAGTCTGTTTGCGTGTGTGTGTCTGTGTATGTATGTATGTGTGTGGGTCTGAGACACTCGAGTCAGGTAGAGCAATGACTCATCATCCATAGCCTTATTATAAGCCACTCAGGACAGAAAATAGAAAACAAAAGCACCAGGCAGAAGACAACTAATATGTTTCACAATATAGGCCAACAACACAGGCCTTGGCACAGTGAGAGAGCACTGAGGCACTGGAAAGCATAATAGATTATGGAATATATCAGTGAAATTAATGATTCATAACTAAACTGCACTTCAGGATGTTAAAAGGAGGAGTTCACAATATTCGCAGACCACGCCTTCAATGTAGTGCTAACCACTTGTCATTTTACCCATATTCAACAAGGACTGATGACTGAGACTTTGGGTCCGGGTAGCTCAGTAGGTAGAGTACTCGCCTTTGGACCACAAGGTTCTGGGTTCGATCCCAAACACTGGCAACTGGCACACTGGTAAGTTACAGCTTGGGTAACCAAGACATGCGTTAAGTAGTGTACCGTTTGTTGATGGTAGGTGATGCAGTCCACCTGAGCAATCCATCTCCAAGGGGTCTAACGCATTGCAAAAGGGGATAGACACCTTCATTCTAGGCCAATACCGACAATAAGCCACTCAGACCTACTTACTCACTTATACACTTACTGATGACTGAGAGAAATTAACATTTATATACAGCAATGGCTAAGAACACAGTTGCAGGAGATAGAACAGATTCAAACACATCTGGAGGCCCAGTATAACCACAGTCTTACATGTTTGGCCACAGTACAGCTCATTTGATTCCGTTCTTTATTCAAGAACATGCACAAGAGGGGGAGATAATCTCTCGTTTTGCTTCCAGCAGAGATCATGATAATTCTGACACATTTGAAAAACCTCAATCAGTCACTATGGCACAACAAAAGTCAGGCACAGAGGACAGAACTGCCAACGTTATCGGCCATGTAGGACACCACAGCCACCATTCAACATAAAAGTCTCCAACAGCGCTGCAACTATTGGTTATCATCTTAGCCATTATTATATTGATAACTTTTCCAATTAATTGACTAATTGAAAAGCGCATTATTATTATTTTGTAAAAAAAACAAAAACATGTACATATATGTACATATCAACAAATGAATTAACCACTTAGGCGTTATTGTACACCAAGGTAATAAAATCAAGTGTAAAGTCTGTTTACTGCAGTTTTCTGCAGCCAGCAGGAGCGGCATTGGCCATTAATGAGAACTGCAGGGGAAACGGCTCTTCCTCATTTTAAAAACCAGATGCTTGCCGCCTGGTTTCTACACATACAAGGACTGCGACAATGTAGGTCAGAAAAATACATCAAACGGAAATTCTCAACGAGGATAGCAGCTCTCTCTCTCTCTCTGACATACAGTATATTACATGCCAAGTAAAACCATTACTTCCAGCAGCTCCTGACGTGATGAGGCAGGATTTGATGAACTGATCAAAAATTCAGTCAGAGTAGCAGGATAACTCTAAATTCCTCATCTGTGGTGTTAAAGCACACCTTTTGGTTTCTACAGACCGTAAATGAAGCAGATTTTTCAGCTATTTGAAATCCGTCATCTTTAACACATTGACCGCCGGGCCCGTAGTTCTACGGGCCGTTAAATCCAACGGTTAAGCGCCGATCCCGTAGCCTACGGGCTGTGGTGCTTTTTCTTTTTTTTCGTTTTTTTTTTTTTTTTCAATTTTCTAGGGGGACCATTTTCAGTGTAACACCACCCGAAGTCGACCGGAAGTGCGATCCCGTTTTTTGTTTCCCGTCTGCCTCCATTCTAAGTCGTACACAAAAAGCCCTGTAAACCTATGTAGTTTTTCATCCTCGCATTTCCCATGTTAACATAAACGGTCAGAACTCAAACATGGCGGCTCCGTTTGACACGTGGTTTGGACTGGTACACGCAGGGAGATGTCGCCGATGTAAACAGACCGTGTACGGCTCAATCTTAAGGATTTTAACAAGATCTATGGCGACGTGAAAAAAACAAAAAACAACAATAAAACGTTGGCACTGGTGAGTACATTATGAGATTAACCTCTGGCGGTCAATGTGTTAATATATACAAAAAAACGACCGGAAATCAATCCCTAAATGAATGCTATTGGTTGTGTAGCTTGTCAATCAAATCATCCTGCCCCTCTTAGAGCATAACCTACTTTATCGTCAATTTTAAAATAAATGGGACCATAATTTACCAAAACGCATATCATGATGATTGAAAGAAGACTTTAAACTAGCGACTGGAAGCATATAGTATTTATGACAATGTTAATTAAGGTAATAAAATCAAGTCTAAAGTTAGTCAAAAACCCACCCACTTTGCATTGAGAGAAAATTATTTCTGACACCAGCAGGGGTAAAGCAGCGAAACTACAGGCCATTCATATGAACTGTCACATGAACTCACTTCCTATATGGACTCAATTTCAGATCAGGAGGCTGTACCCTTGGTTTTAACTCATTAGCTGCCAGAAAAAAAACATAAGTCTATGCTGCCCTTGCCAGCGAGTGTTTTCGCTAACCTTTGAAAAATCATAGAGTATTATTCTTCACAACAATCCACCCGCCTATCCAGATCGCTTAACACATTGGGTGCCAAACATGGTCTGAACCGTGCTTGCACAGAGTAGCGCTTCGGTGCCGAACACGGTCTGAACCGTGTTTTCAGTCGCTTTTGTTTTTTTCGTTTTTTTCCACACGGGAGGGGCTGGAGCAGCTCTGGAATCACCCACGGTGATTCTGAGAAGGAAGGGCCTTATAGATCACAGTGCCAAAAAAACATGGCTCCCCATCCACTTCCGTTCTATCTCCTTCTCCCCTATAACTCCGAAACTTTTTACGCTGGGGAAAACGACTCATTTTGTATGCGCGATCGCTGCGCCATTGTGACCCGCGTGAAAGATGTTATCGTTCCAGGCGTTAGCCAGGACCATCGTGCAAAATGCACGCATGCTTTGTTTCACATGGAATGCGCGTCGTGGAGTCTACAGCTTAAACAGCGCCGCGCAGCTCAACGGTGAAATTTCTGGCACCGAACGTAATCCGTTATTATAAAATTCTGGCACCGAATGTGTTAAGAGACGCAGGGGGGTCTCGTAGACTCGGAGAAAAACAATTGTGCCGCCGCGATAATTCATTCCATAGATATGGGCAGTTGAATGAGGGGTGGTTTTCGCCCAAAAATAACAAAGCAGCGAAAGATATTTTTTTCCAAAACCTTTAACATGGAAGTGAACGGGCTGTTTTTTTTTGTGATGTGTTGCTGCTTTGCTTCCCTGGGAGTCAAATGGTGACTCCCAGGTTAGATAAGAGCGCCATCTAGTGAGAAAACACTGAAAAGACCAAAACACGTCAAACCCGTAAATGGCTGTGTGGGTTTTGGAAAGAAAACACGTCAATGGCAGAGAATGAGTTAATTTCAGTCCCTTACCCTCCAGAGATAATCCAGGCCTATTAGTTCCAGGTCATCCATCATGTAGGCCCTGCGTTTGGCCACCAGCTTGCCCTCCCTGCAGTTGACGGCTTTGAAGAACCTCTCAAAGCACTTCATGCCATTCTCCGTCAGCAGAGACGGGTCAAGCTGCAGAACGTTGTTCTCGAAGAAGTCCTTGTTGATATCCGGATCAAGGTCTGGCTCGTCACCCATCAGCTTGGAGTACCTGTTGGGAGCAAAATAGGAAAACCTTAAAAGTCAGGACAGGGATCGACCGACTAGATCAATTAATTGATGCTTTATGATAGCAAATTCAAGTGAGTGTTTGGGAAAAGATGGTAGGAGTGGACAGTACCATTTGAAGCAGGCCTCACGGTCACAAAGATACACCGCGTTTTCAGCCAGACATTTCCAGATCTGTTTGGCCTGTGGGGCACACAGCCACAACTGACCATCCTTCAGTAGGAACCTGTCAAAACATACCAAGAACACACATCAACTCACAAGCTTTAAAATCAGAATTCTTCAGTTACATGACATTTGGAGCACCTTTGACGTAACACAGAAATTTGTATTTGTGTTGGTAATTTGTAGTATTTCATAAGTTCTGTTAATTTCCAATTTCACTTAGATTTTAGTTAATCTTTAACATGGTATTTTCACGTTATAAATACTAACGGCTTATCTAAACTATCCATTATGACAGAATTCTTAACCAACTTTTCTTTTTACTATATAAGAATGATCAGATAAAAACTGGGACAAATAAGAACCCCTTATTAGGCAGTTAACAAATATGAAATGTGTGTTGGAATTGTCAAATGGTTGTAGTACTGTGCAGCTGTAATGCTTGTCTAAACCTCCAGCTATGAAAACATAAAAAAAAAAAACGTAAAAAAAAAAAAAAAAGAATGATCAGAAGATGAAGTTTCTTTGATGATGGTAGACGTTTCCTTTTTAGTTTTTTTTCTTTCATGCACAGGTTTAGCAGTTTTATAACCTTGGATAACTGGATGAACATCGAGTGTGAAGAGAGTAAAGATCTTTCTGTACCTCAGGAAGTTTAGGCGTTCCTGTACTTCCTGGACATGGCTGTAGCGGCTCCCAGTCCTCACTGTCTGAGGGTCAAACTCTGCCTGTTCCGCTACGTTAACAACACAGACGCAGACCGTTAGGCTAATCAGGCCACTTGGATGTACTGCAAACCTTAGATATTAGCCATACAACTGTATGCCTGGTGATCTTCGTCATGCCCTGGCAGCCTACCTTTGGAGAATTGCCTCATAGTCTCCATGTAGGCAGAGAGGTTCTCAGCCACTAGGGTGACCAGAGCGTGGTTATGCTGCAGTTGGTTAATCAGGTCGTGACGGTAGAAGACGTGAGGACTCCTCTGGGTTTGGCTGGAGAGAGAGAACAGAATGTTTGATGGTGAAAGAAATAAACATGTAGAGGGGAAGTGAGCATCTGTGATTGGTCACGGCATCTTGCCATTACTTAATATTTTGGCTACAGTTTGTGTTATATTTAAACCCGATGGTGATTTCTTGTTTGTCTGAATCTGACAAAGCATGAAGAAAGCAGCTTTGGTATTCCATATTTGTGTGTGAATGTATATGTTGTGTGCAGCATGTCTAGCACAACAAATGGCACAAAGAATTTTAGTCATTATATCATGAAAGGACATTTCCAGTTTTATTCCATGTGATATTCATAAAGTATGTTTGGCCTTAGAGTAGTCCAAGAAACAGGAAAAATAGTCTCATGACTCATCATCACTATCAATAAGTGAGTCATACAGGGAACAGCAGTACGTTTCAAATGACCAGTGACAATCAGTTTTGTTACAAAATAATGTATTTTTCCTGTTTATTTATTACTGACAATGGCTACATTGTGCTCCTCAGGACATGGCTTATCAGAAGAGTACTAAAAAACACTGAATATCATATGGGAAAAAGTGAAATATCCTTTAAGCTGCCGAGTTAGCAAAATGTCAGTAAGCGTGCCCGAGTAACATTCCCCAAAACTTTGCCCTCAGTGATTGGAGCTGGAAGGAGCTGGCATCAAGGAAAATCGGGCTCCATCTCAAAAGACTATATTATACCATGCAGCGTGGTAGATCAAATAATCTTGTACAAGGAGTCAGAGTCATCTGAGATTAAGCCCGAAAGAGGATTGCTTAAGCAGATTCATGATAAAAGGTGGCATTAACTAGTTGGGTAAATAAGGTAGACTTTTTATACAATTGAGAAATAGGTATAAGGCCTGAATTAGCTCTCAACTTACCCCACTAAGATCGTTTGTATGTTAATTGGCATTTTCTTTCTGAAAAAACAACAAGTATGTATGCTACATATTTTTGCTATATTGACTAGAAAAGCACTAGATCAGTCCAAGACCAAGTCAAAATTATTTGTAACAGCTGTAACACTGATCAGTCAAAGCTGTTAATTGCTGTTATTTTGCATTGGTGTGAATATGGTAAAAGTGGAGAGGTCACCAGACAGACTGTTGACAAAAACGCTTATTTATCATGAGTTGACATGCCTCAGCTCCACTCAAAATGTGATTAATGGCAGTGATGTCAGTTGGTCAAATATGTGAAAAATGAAGGCTGAGCTGTATTTTTGTTTTCTTTAGAGATATACAAGCTCTATGTGAAAAAAAGAAAAACATGCCATGCTGAGTTACATACAATGGTAGGTATTATCCTGTACAGTATGATATTTTTTCCCTTCACAGTTTATCCATCAGAACCCACCTTTCAATGTCTGCTTAAGCAGTCCCTCTCTCTGCTTATTCAACCATTCGCTTCTACAACTGAATGAAGTAGGTTCCACTCTAGGACATTACCTAAGGTTCTGTGGAGCTTCACCGAACAGGCTACAGATCTCTCTGATCTGCTTGAGAGCAGGGATCACCCACTTGTCGTTGGTGCGCAACTCCTCTATGAAGCGATCTATCCATTGGATCTTCTGGGTGTCTCTGTCCTGTAAGTGAAAACCAAACGACCTTCATTAGGGGTGTGCGCGGATATTCGGATTATTAGTTTTGTAGTGGGGCTGCCACTACAAAATGTTTACAAAATAATATTAGTTTATTCAACAAAATATATTCTTAATTGAGACATTTACCTTTTTTTTTAATACATTTCCATTTTGCACCCATATTCCTGTCATGTATAATGTTGCTCTTAAAAAGCAAAATAATATAATATATAAATAATATATGACAATTAAGTATTAACAAAAGTGATTTGCGGGGCCTGTCACACATCCCTAACCATCATCATCTATATTTGAGGATTTGAATGCAGCCCTCGGATGTCAGCTGCCACCAAAAAAATATATACACGGATCGGCTGTACCTGTGAGCAGCTGTAGTCCAGAATCTTAATGTGGGCACTAAGAGCCTGGTCCATGATGTCTACAGGCACATCATCGCTGTGTGCCAGGTTCCACAGCAGGTTGAGAACCTTGTGGGCCATCACGCCATCCTTATCGTCCTCAGCCAGGCGCCGGATCAGCTCCAGTAGCTTCTCACGCTGCTTTTTGCTGGCGTTGGTCCAGCTTGCCTGCACCAGAACAGAGGCCAGGTCAACAGATGGGATTTGTGTTCTATGGAAGCTATTCTGAGATTACAATGCAAAAATCCACTGCCCAGATTCTATAATCTACCATTCCATCTAAGAGTCTCACCTTGAAGCAGTCAAAGAGGTGGTCGAGTTGCTCAGGAGCGAAATCCCAAGCCAGCTTGGCCAAGAGGTCATGGACATTTTTCACAATGGCCTCATGCTTGCCAGCCTGGAGAGGGGACAACAGGATATCTGGGTCAACATCTTAACCATACCACCATAGTGACAGTCTGGATGCACTGGTGTTAAAGCGGAATTTGTCATTTTCTTTCCAACATGGGCCCTTATTTTGCATAATTTGGGCCACCTAAGAAGGGTAGGTGTTATCACACTGACTTTCCCATCAGTGCGAAAAAATATTCCTGGAGACAACTGGAATCATGTTTTCAGACAAATAGAATAATATTAAGCCTGTATTTGTAAGAAGAAAAAAAAGTAGTTATAATTCCCTGTTTGCCCGCCCCGAAAGTGAAACAATAAACTCCGGAGCCAAGAACACACACCCCCTTCCAGACAACTCTACTCCTGTGGGATGTCAGTGCAATAAATGTTCCTCGAGACAACTGGATGAATGTTTTCAGCCAAACACAATATGTATTTGGGAAAAAGGGCATAGTTGTAATTTCCCGTCAAAATGTACTATTTTTTTACTTGGTAGCACAAAAATGTTGGAGCACCAGAAAAATCTTTGGAGCACCAATATGTAATCTATCATTTTAATTTATAAAAATTATATTATAATTATAGCGGTAACAAGTAACATAAAATGATGAAACAAGCCTCAACAAGAAATGACAGTCATATTATACCAGCTTGTGGCAAGCTAAAAAACTTAGTATACTGTCATAACTCTTGCAATTCTTACTAAACAAGAACAAATGACATAAACGTCATTGACTGGGATACCGTTTCCGACGCTCTTTTGTTTGCAAATCTGTGTATATAAAGCAAATGGGGCTCTCTACCCATTCCATTCAGCTATGGCCTTTGTAGGCCATAGCTGTGGGTGAAAAATACAACAATTGCCATTTAAGGAGAGGAGATAATTGCGCTACATGAATCATGATGCTTAGGCATATTGTCCATCTGTATGAGACTGTGTGCCTAAACACGACGTACCTGTGCAGCCCAGATGTTATCAAGGTCCTGCATGGTAAGAGCTTTCTCTTTGATGACGAAGCGAAGGATCTTCTCCAGTTTCTCCACATACTGTGGCTGGTGCAGACTGTCCCTCAGCACAATGGACAAGATGTGGTTCTGTTGGATCCACTCCTGAGATAGAACATTCAATGAGGGAATACAAGATACATTTTTCCCCAGGTGACACCAATATTTTCAGATGATCAGCAAATATTTCAGCTCTAAACAGTGACATAACCGAGTCATGTCGATTCATGGATGCATCGCAATGCGGACGTGGCCGATCAAGAATCAATTTACAAAGAAATATTTATTTATGGTATTATTGTCGGAGTGAAAAGGCGGAACTAAACTGAGACCACGGTGGCGTCAGATGGGTGGCTGTGGTGACAGAGGAAGACATTTATTTTTTGTTTTAGGTTAAAGCTGGGGAGGCAAAAAGTTGGGGAAACTCACCGCCATGCGCTCTGCTGTGAGCCACTCCTCCTCCTCAGGGTTATGCCGGTGAGTGTAATAGGACACACTGGAGATCACCTTGTTTACTTCATTTAGTGCATTCATTTTGCCATTAAAAGAGGAAATTTGCAATAACCTGGGGGATGAAAAGATGTGCACAGCGAAATGTAATCAGCTACTTATCATGGTCAAACATGACGATGTTCATCACTGTGTTTTCAATAAAGACTGTAACCTTATACTGAGGTCAGAATACACACCTAAGAATCATTTTTAACCTAAAAATCTCTAAATTCTTCACAGTCTCTTCCTGGCCTGGGACTCGTGAAGCCAGGTTCTTCAGAGACTTGATTATCATGGACAGTGCGTCGTTTTTGGCTTCGTTCTTGGCCTCTTTCTTCAGCTCCTCATCCGTGAGGCTCTCCAGAAACTGGGGGACCATCTCGATGACTGGGAGGAAGTACTTCTTCACTGTGTGCAATGTGAGGAACTCGTAACACTGGCCAAAAGGCCTGTAAAAAGAGGCAAAACACACAGTCAGGACTTGGAAAGACGAAACTACTAAGTTACAGTTGGCCCATAAAGACTACATAGTCTGGTTTCTGGTAGCACATAAACATTGTGTACAATGTTGTCCAAATTGTAATTCACTGAGGCAAACTCACTTGATAAGTGCGGCGATGATCTGGACGTTCAGTGCTTGTCCACTCATGAAGCGATCGTGCAGCATTTGAAACCCGTTTAACGTGCCAAATTTGTTTATTAAGTCCACCAACCAGCCCTGTTAAAAGAAAGAGAGCAGAAGATAAAACAAAATGGTTAACTTGCATCCGTTTTTCCAAAATGCCATCAGAGATTGCCAAAATGTGCTTTTGGTTTGGGGCTCTATGATTTCGGAAATGGTAATCGGGACATAAAAATAAAAAATGTCATACGATAAGACAGAAGTGTGTATAATTTGGAGACTTGCGGGTAGGGCAGAACGAATACTCAAAATACATTCACGATCTCATGATCTCACGATTCAAACATCTATGCAATCTCATGTCTAAATGACAACGATTCCATTGACGTCATGCCAATCTCAAGTCCACGCGTTTTGCGTCGCGACACATTGTGAGCATGTAGATATGCTACTTTCGGCGAGCAACACCGTCATATGACAAAATATAAGCTATAAGCTCACAAAATGTTGTAGCCGACTACTGTACTTTAATAGTCGTAGTCAGCTTTTCTGGTTTTAATTATTTAAAATTTGTATTCCATCTCACAGAAGGATTCTGAAGGAAGCCCAATGCCAGGCTGCAGTTTATATATACTCCATTCATAGTCCAATAAGAAGACAGACAGACAACTGGTTTGCAGATGCAGAAAGTGCCCATTTGTCAGAAATCTGTCCCCATGGCAATAACACAGGAGACCCCTCAGGACAATCCAGAAATGCCACTTAATCTTACATAAGCCTAAAAACAGCATGTTACATGTTGGACTGGCTTAATAAGATTCGTCTGAGATGGATGGCAGACATTTGCAAGCAATTTCGCCTCATGTCCAGAATCTAAGTTATTAAAGACCTCTTTCAAGCTTTTCTTCCGTTTGCAAAATATTGCCATTAAAGACCAAAAGCAAACAAATCTATCAGTCATGTTCCGCAAAGGTTATCTTTAACTCATTCACTGCCAAGGACGACTTTTACGACTTTTTTCCAAAGGCTCAGACTGCCAAAGACAACTTTTACGACTTTTTCGTTTTCAGTGGTTTTCCACTAGATGGCACTGTTCTCTAACACATGAGTGATAGGGGTGTGCCGATACACTAATTTCACCAAACGATACGATACTTGGCTCACAACTTCGATACGATTTCGATACGATACGATACGCACTTTTTTATTATGAAAATATATGGGGGAGAAAAAATGCAAACAAATAATTCTGTTTTTGCATTATTCAGACGCAAACTTGTATTTCAGCTACAATAGCCGTTTTGAATCCAAATAGGGCAATAGTGTGACACCTGACCCGAAAAAAAACAACATGTTGTCACCCTTTTCACCTCGGGGCTGTTTGCATGCCTGATTATTATTATTGTAAAAAAAAAAAAAAAAAAAAAAAAAAAAACATTTTTTTTTTTTTTTCAAAACGATATTTTTTTTTTCCAAAACGATACATATCGTCACGAAAACGTATCGCGATATATCGCGGGACGATATATCGGCACACCCCTAATGAGTGACCATTTTCATCCTCAAGTCACACAGATCCAGGAGATCACGTGATCGAAAGATCTCCACCACCATTATTTTCCTGCTTAGCGTATTTGGGGAAACGGCTGTATCTTTTTTTCTGTAACAAGCAAACGGGGGATCGCGATGACTTTCTTTTTCTCGTGGAAGTACAGTGAAACCCTCCGTGTTTAGCAACCGTCGGGGGATCGATCATACTGGATATACATATTCTATGACTAGTTGAAAAGGTAAGGAAAACCAGAAATCCCTGGCAGTGGGTGATTTATTTATTTAATCTGGCAGTGACAGAGTTAATCAAAGCAAATATGAGGCTGAAATTGGACTGCTTTAAACATAACTGTTTAGAATATGCTTATATTTCTCGGATAGTGAACGGATAAATAAAATAAAATAATAATCTTAAAGTAAATGCGCCAAATCTCTGTAAATGTGTCCGTCTGTAGTTCACGTATCTCAAGAACTATCTGGCTGACACGAACCGAGGGTATGCCGTGCCCGGCATCGAAAGGCGGTTGTCCAGAACCGCCGATTCAACCGATATGGCCATGCAATCATAGGCATATAATGGAGATCCGGTTGTTCTGAAATGGCGATCCAACCGCTACGCTCATATGGTCATGCGCATATATGGGACCGACCGACTTCAAACTCAGCGTGCTTATCGGCGAGGACCCGAGGGTGTGATGCGCCAAGTGGAAAGTCAGTCGAATCAGTGGATCTCCAAAATATATAAATAATCACACCCAGTGTGAAGTGAGCGGTGCCATTTATGAGTTATTAATTTCATCATGCATCTCGGTAGCCAATCACAGCACGTCCTGCGAAGTGACGTGCTTACATTTTTTACATTATTATTAATTTCATCATGCTTCTCGCTAGCCAATTACAGCGCGTCTGCGAAGTTTGAAGTTAATTTCATCATGTGTCTCGCTAGCCAATCACAGCACGTCCTGCAAAGCTCAGCCTATGGGCGTGTTTTCCACAGCATGGCGTCACAGCGAAAGACACATTTTCACGACGGAAAGAAAAACTTTCACCACGGATGGGTCCTAAAACCTCTTATAGGAGCGGTTGCACCGCTCAAAAACATAGATAAATCTGCAAATCCCTATATCTCTCTCTCATATAATATATATATATATATATATATATATATATATATATATATATATATATATATATATATATATATATATATATATATATATATATATATATATATATATATATATATATATATATATATATATATATATATATATATATATATATATATATACATACACACACACACACACACACACACACAGTATATATCCCCAAATATGGAGTACACTGATGTCATCAATATGACATGACAGGTGGCCTAGTTCAGTGTCAGGCATGCCCATATATGGGTATCAAAGGGACACAGATGGACACACAGACAAAGGGGTACAACGGGTACTCTGACAATGGGTAGAACAATATTGTATAAATGGGTGGGGCAAGCATTTGCAACTTGCATCGTTCCCAACTTCCCGAGTATAATAAAAGAATTGGGGGATATGATCGAAATAAACTCAAGTGCTGTGTCCCAAAACCCAAATGACATTTCTGAACAACAGTTATTGCATGACCTTTTGTTTGAATGTGGGTAAAATCAAGTGCCTAGCATTATGTTTATGTGGCGGCATCTCACCTTGGGTGAGCGAGGGTCCGGGGGGCGGGCAAAGAGCTCGTCATCAGCCAGCTGGGCCCCGGCGGGGACGGTCTCGGAGGGCCGCGTGCCGTTATAGATGTGGAACTTGCAGTGGGGGTTGGTGGCCATGGCCAACAGCTCCAGTAGAGGGAACCAGTCCTGAGAGAGCTTGGCCACACACAGCTCCACCAGCCGGTGAGTGTTGTTGATGATACACCTCTATGAGAGGGAGGGGGCATTAGCCATGACACCAAATAACCTCGTGATAACATCCCTTTACACACTATGACAAAGTCAGTCAAGACTAAAAGAAGACTCTCTTACACTAAGAGAGCACAAAGTTGCCATCCTTTGTCTTTCTATTACAGACTATCGCCGAGCAACCTAGTACAGCCTTCAACAATAATATTCAACTGAAGAACAAAAATACTCTTTACAGCCATGTGTATCCAGTGTTCCCTTTCGCTCTTATGTGTAGGACTAGGACACAGCTCTGGAGGAACCAGATAGGTGAAATCAATATGGCGATGACTCAACATGGCTGTCTGGGGGGCTGGGGAGGCTTCAAACATATAGCTTACTGCATTTGGTTTCCTTCAAAAAAAAATTGGGTGGGTCTACTAATAAGAGGAACTAGAGCAGATATGGTGCACCAAAGAAGTCACCGAGTTCAGTTGTAGGTACAATGTCATGGTTCACTTAAAATAAGATTTGATCAATTAAATCCTATTCAACATCAGCAAAAAAGAAAAATCATGGATAAGATGAGATAAACAAAGTAAAACATTTTGGTGTCCACAGTATGACTCCTTGCTTCACTGCTAAAGTTTTGGCAGGTCAATCTTAGCAGGACTCAGCCAAGCCTAAACTACTTTTAACAAAAAGATCATTGATCACCCATGGCTATGCCGGGCATCCTTCTGCTCTGAGAAAAGCCAAACAGAAAACCCAATTTGCAGACTCCCATGCTGGAGAACTAAATACAATACAACCACTGAGATAACAAAGAACGGGGATGAAATCATCCCGGACAAAGCAATAAGTCTACTAGCAAATTCAGATTTCCATTATGAACCTCCGCTGTATCTTTATTTTTTTTGCCAAGTCATGTTTATGTAAAAAACAAACAAAAAACGACTCCCAAGACCCTTTGCTCTTTTATGCCGAGGAAACATGGTGCTCTGTGGTTATCTATAGGCAGGATCAAAGTCTAAAGACTCCAGTCTGTGCCGTTTTTTTTTAACCCCACCTACATAGAATTTGCAACAGTAATCTTTGAAACAATCATTTCTGCAATATTTATTCAACAGCTGGCTTTAATTATACCATCAAATGACCAGACATGTATGACTGTAAAGCTGATATTCTTGAAATGGAATCATACTCCAATAAAGATAGAGACTAGCATAGCTCAAAGTACCAGGGCATGGAGTTGAACTGAGAACACTCACATGAATCTCAAACTTCCAGCCACTGACTGCCTCGTCTGTCAGGATCTTAGTGAAGGAGATGGTCAGACCATCCCGGAAAAACCTCTGGCATGCCTCACACTTTACATCCAGTCCTGCAGAAGAAAAAAGAAACCATTCAGAGATGCATTCACTGAGGAGCGCTCAACAAAGTTAAATGAGACAGTGATGAGAGCATCTAATAAAAACATTTAAATTACGTCTTGCTCTAAAGTCATATTTGATATTGTTCAGCTTGAGTGGTGTGAAGAAACTTCACATGTCAATTCAATAAAACATGCCACATGGTAATAGATTTGTTTCTTTCTTTAGCTCTTGCTCAAACAAATTAATGATGATCAGCATAAAAAAAAGGGGGTTAGTTTATCAATCCGATTTGAGCTCGGGTCCTCGCAACTCACAAGGAGCATGAAAACTGCCTGAGCTTTTAGTCAAAATGTTATTAACTGTACTTGGGCCGTTTTTACATAATGCCTAATAAAACATTCAATCAATCAGCCACCCGACCTGTACCTTTTTTACAAAGATCTATAGCAGCTTCCAGGAGGACTTCCAGCTCTCCCTTTGGCAGAACTGGAACAACCCAGCGGGGCCTGCGATAAAAGCAAAACATCCATGTGAATTCATAGGAAGACAGACTCACAAGCAAAAGACACTTATTTAAGTGCATGTGTGTGTACCTGTTAATCATGTCATCCAGCTTGGCCAGGTCAGTGTGAGGGAAGGCTGGCTCCTCCTCCTCCAGCTGAGGGGGAGCATCCCCTTGGCCCCCCTGATCATCTGGAGGGCTCACTGGAGAGTTCTCATTGGACGAGTTTGGAGACGACGTCTGGAGCAATCAGAACAAGAGAATAAGGCAATATATAAATTTGTTGTATATACTTAGTTCTGTCCCATTGCATAGTCCCAGCTCTACACACCACAGCTCTTTGCCTTTCTATTAGGACAAAGTACCTGGTACCAGTTTCTTCCGGGCTTTTTTAGTACTCCCGACGTCCAGGTTCCAAGTGAGCTGAGGCCTATATTATAAAAGGTGACGTGTGTAAACACTGCTTGACTACACATTGCATTGTAAGCCTTTTGATTGGTTCCTGACAGACCAACCAGCAGGCCCGCCTTGTTCCGCCTCCCCCTGGTTATTTATGCCGAGTTTGCAAATAATTAAAAAAATAACAAATTTTGGGGGGAAAAACACGTTATGCTGAGTCACTATACTTCACCTGAGATGTTCCTTTTTACTTAGGCCAAGTTGAAATCAATACGAGGCAACTGAAAAACACAAATTTTCCAATGGTATTGGATGGAGAGACGATTTGGAGAGATATTTTTCAACCAAGCAACAGCAACCAATGAGAGCGAAAAGGGGCGGGACCACGGGCGGGACTTGACAAAGGGTCAATTGGTCAGAATCCTCACTAGCGTCCTGACAGACAGATGCACATCCATGGACGGAATCCATGGAAGCTTACAAGTCACAAATACTGTGCAACACCAATTGTTTTATATGGTATTGTCATAACTCTCTCAATAGCACGGAGCTCTATTTGCGCTATGGCATACCGTTTCATATTCAGGTCAATTAACTTTACGATTACCTCTTGACCTCAGCATAGCGTCTCGTTTCCTCTCCACGCTACTATAGCACCAGCGCTAATGTCATGTCACATGAGAAGGCATGTTTGTTTTTTGGCAGATGGCAGGGGAGGAGCGCTCTTTTTGTTTCACTTTACATACCGTTTTGATCGCACCACAACAAGTTTGCACTAGCACAAATGCACCCAATTATATTTTGAGGTGACACATTACATTTCAGGCGCATATGCGACCAAAAGAAGCCCTGTATCTCATCTCTTGTGTGTTTAAAAACAGCAACGGCCATTAAATGGAGCCATAAAAATCTTCCTCATGCTTCTATCGTTATTCAGGCTGCTGTGTTAATATTTGTTTCATCCCCACTCTCCCTAGAGAAGCTCTGGACTGCACAAAGCCAAACATGTGTGGGCTACCATGCTTGTGTTAGTTAAGTATAAATGTGGTGGTCTGTGGGCCATGTTGGGGTGTTGTCAACAGAGAAGACGGTGTGAGGTACAGTATGTGTGAGAGGATGTGCATTTAAGTGCCAGTCCTCGATTCCTATGGTTGAGTTTACTGATCTTCTATGAGCAACGATGGTGTCATCAGCAGCTGTGCACGCGCAAGCAGAAGAGACACACAGAGAGTGAGCTGCATAACTTGGGAAATGTGGGGGTGTGTGGAGAAGGCTCCTTCTGCTTGCCTGACCTATATAGGCAGCCTGCCTCTCACGTCTCGGCACTGCTCATCTCTAACCGACGGCGGCCGTGCACATGCGCACGCACAAAGGATGTGCGCCGCATGAACACAAACGTCCTTTATCTATCACTCAGGAGCCTCTTCATTGATGCCTTGACATCTCACCCTTTTCCACTCCCTCCCTCTTTATTCCTTTCCTTGGGCATCTGTGCGTTTAGGTATGAGCACTAGCTGTTGGAGGAATAATTCAAAACCTGTGCTGCAGTGTCTACAGTCTTAGGGAGCAAGACAGACGCACACCATTCCTTCTCCTCCCTTTGCAGGTTAATTAAATTACATGTCTGTGGTGCTGCTGAGGTGCTGATGGCATTGTTCTGTGGCCGTTGGTGCAGTAACACATAGTGATACACACAGCCATGTGAAAATCCAGATGGTGAGAAAAGAGCTGGACAAGAGTAGCGACTGGCAGAGAGGAAAAAAGGATACAAAAATAAATATGAGAAACAAAGGTGGGGCAGATCTACACAAAGGGAGATGAGAGGGTAGAGATGAAAAGAGAAATGGCTTCTCGGAAAACAGAAAGGAGTTCTTAAGGATAGTTTACAGTAAGTGATGGACAGGTGACGTAAGGTAATGCTGATGTTGGGAGTGTTGATTGTCGAGATGACACTGACCTGGTTCTGTGGCAGTGGGGGCTGGCTCTGGGCATCGGGCGCCTGGCCCTGGCCCTGGCCCTGACTGTCATTGCCTCCCACTGGAGAGCCACGCGTGGTGGCCGTCATGCTCGCCACGGGGCAGATTTTGGCAATCTTGGCCTCTTAGGGAACGCTGGCCAGAAGGGAAATCACAGCCGCCTCAGCCGCAGAGCGGAGGGATGGGAGCCTGAACACGAGAGAGAGGGACACAAGCACCTGGAGATCTGGATCGGCCGCTGAGACCATTGCATAACCTGGAGCAGGGAAGAAGGGCAAAGGTCAGTGCACAGGCTGGTTTATGTGAAATTCACAAGCCAAGTAAACAAACAGATGGTCAGAAATGTCTGACGGTCTTCAAAGCTGGGATGTGGGATCCAAATCAATTGTAATTCTAACAGCTGGCCTGGGATTTGGTTATTTGCCATCTTCCCTCCCCAACTACCTTAGTGACCTATGTGCAGTTTACTGGGGAAGCATTATGAATTTCATACAAAAGTGGGAATGATAGGGGTTACAAAGGTGACCACATAGCCAGGCTAAAAAACCTGTTCCACTTACTCCAGATAGCTGACTCTGGGTCTATTCCCATCAGATCAGCTGGGAACTTCCCAAGCACAACTTGGCTAAATGTGAGTATGACAATCAGTGAAAGGGTACTGTCACTTTTCCATGTAATCAACATCATCAGGCACAAAAACACTAGCTTGTTAAAAGCAGATTGATACTTTTAACATTGAAGCTAGTGTTTTTGTGCCTAATGATGCCTCTTCTATGTTAACCAAAAGTGAAGCACAACACATTTTTTGTTATAGCCTAACTGATAGTAATCCTAGCTAAATGTTGTCATCCCTTCGTTTCAGTGCAGAAGCTGCGAGCAGTGAGCTCCAGACCAGATTTGAGCGGTGATTGGCATACAGAATACCCTCAAAACAAGATCTAATGGTGGTCTGACATGCAGTTAAAAGATGTTCTTTCCTAAGAGACACACAAAATGTCGCTTTTTGACCACAAAGGGTAAACCAGAATCTTCCATAACCTGTGAAGTTATGTTTTTTGTTTACATTTCGATGATAACTAGAACCAACCGTGAAGGGCAAGGTACGTCAAAAGGTTTTGTTTCAGTCATATTGCCAGCATATAAATACAGTAAGTGTGTGTGTATGTGTGTGTGTGTGTGTGTGTGTGTGTGTGTGTGTGTGTGTGTGTGTGTGTGTGTGTGTGTGTGTGTGTGTGTGTGTGTGTGCGTGCGTGTATATGTATGTATATATGTTACAGCGAAATTGGCATTCCAGGGAAATTGAAAGGGGAGTGCTTGTTTTCACCGCCCCCCAGGCAATTCTGTAGAACCAACGCTAGAGGGCAATGCAAGCCAGACATGAGCCCCACACCACACACGCACGCATGCATACGCGCACAAACGAGCACACACACACGCACGCGCTCGCTCGCGCACACACACACACACACCCGCGAACAGCCTTATTCCATGCAGTTGAAGCACAAGGGGGCGAGGGGGCGGGGCTGGCGGGCTATGTTAGTGCAGTGAGTGGCAGTTGGGGCAAACCATAGAGGGGCAAACGCAGTCCCCACAACATCATTTACGATTCTGTGCCTATCGGTACATAACTCGGACGGCGCTTAGTTGACTAGCAGACCATCGGCCGGTCGGCGCGGGCACTCACGCCTGGAGGCGCGCCCGAGCGCCTCCTCGGCATCAAGGTCTGCTGAGTCGGCGCGCCTCCGTCATGGTCCAAAACTATACTTTATCGGCGAAAAAAAGTAGTCTGCGGTTGTTTGAAAAAGTAATGTCCCAAGCGGGAGTCAAACCCAGACTCCCAGTGGTAGTGGATGGGGAGTCCAATGATTATCGAAGTGCGCCACTGAGGCCGGTATGCATGTATATCCATGTTGTCGTCGTCGTCCTCGCATCAAAGCCCCGCCTCGCAGCCCCGTGCCTAAAAACAAGCGCTCCCCTTTCAATTTCCCTGGAATGCCATTTTCCCTGTGACATATTCACACACACATATATATGTATATATCACAGGTAAATTGGCATTCCAGGTAAATTGGAAGGGGAGCGCTTGTTTTTAGGCGCGGGCGGGGCTGCGAGGCGGGGCTTTGATGCGAGGACGACGACGACAACATAGCAACCAGGAAGCTATAGTGCTCTAGCCTAGCCAGCTCCCAGTTTACATTAGCTGCTAGCTTTGTATAATAGCTAACGATTAGACGTCACATTCTAATACAGCCCGAATACCCAAACTCAGCACCGGCCTTAGTGGCGCACTTCGATAATCATTGGACTCCCCATCCAATACCACTGGGAGTCTTGGTTTGACTCCCGCTTGGGGTACTTTTTCAAACAACTGTGGACTACTTTTTTTTGCCGATAAAGTATAGTTTTGGACCATGACGGAGGCGCGCTGACTCAGCAGACCTTGAGGCCAAGGAGGCGTGAGTGCCCACGCCGACCGGCCGATGGTCTGCTAGTCGACTAAGCGCCATCCGAGTTATGTACCGATAGGCACAGAATCGTAAATGATGTTGTGGGGACTGCGTTTGCCCCTCTATAGTTTGCCCCAACTGCCACTCACTGCACTAACATAGCCCGCCAGCCCCGCCCCCTCAGGCTCACCCCCTTTGCTTCAACTGCATGGAATAAGGCTGTTCGCGGGTGTGTGTGTGTGGGCGCACGTGCGTGCGTGTGCACGCATGCGTGTGTGCGTGCTCGTTTGTGCGCGTGTGCATGCGTGCGTGTGTGGTGTGGGACTCATGTCTGGCTTGCATTGCCCTCTAGCGTTGGTTCTACAGAATTGCCTGGGGGGCGGTGAAAACAAGCGCCCCTTTTCCAATTTACCTGGAATGCCAATTTACCTGTAACATATATACACACACACATACATACACACATATATATTCTATCATAAATATAGGTGTGAATCTTTTAGTAAACCACAAATTAATTTGATTCTTGGGGTCATTATTCGATTCAAAATAGATTTATCAATTCAAAATGATTCTCGATTCAAAACGATTCCCATCAATTTGATTCCTTTGTTTTAATTCACAATCCTTGCCAATAGATTGTTATGAAAATGTATGTCATTTGATTTGATCAATTATTAGGCCTATCAGCTATTATTTGGTGACATACAAATTCACAATCTCAACTTTCCACATCCCCCAGTCAGTTTACCTTTGCAAATGAGTTCAAAGAACATCCTCACTTGAGGATCCAGTCAAACAAGGTGAGGAGGGGGAACCAGAGGTTTCAAATCGAGTGTTACTGTATTTTTGTGGGACATAATTCAATATTGCAGAACAATTGTCCGTCAAGCCTAACCCCACCCCCATCACCGGGTTTTCCATAGACACGTGTCCGCAAGGAAACAGCCATGCAAGCTATCCATCTGGGGGTATGGGATGTACAGTTCCTGACCTTCAGATGCAAGCATGCATTCTGCCATCACTACCAACTGGGTCGCCCGCTTTAGCTTGACCTACGTTTTCATTTTGAATCAATTAAAGTGACGTTGTGTGATTAAATGTGTGTACAGCGCTGCGGTGGAAAGGTTCTCTACCGAGCAAGTGGTTGTGTCTGTCTGCGGTGAGTCTGTGTTTACAGCAAAGGAGCGGCGTACCCGATTTATGCGTTGTTGTACAACAGTGTCCTGTGGCAAACAGCCGATATACAAGCCCAAAATGTGTTGCATGATTTGCATCCATGATGCGTTGTGCGATTGTAGATTGGCTCGCATTGGAAGCGCGACATCGACGTACAACGAGATATAAACAGAGTTTAACTTGAAGCTGATGTCTCTCTGATCTCACGACACCAGCTGCTATTAAAGGTCACAGGTGCCCAGAATCTTGCGAGAACTCGCGAGGCAGATTATATATTTCGAACCTTAATTTTATTTTCTCATATTTTAATATGGAATATTCGTTAACAGCTCTAAGACATTATACCTCCATGTCATTAAACAACCCCAAACGAAATACTAAACATACTACTATTGATATTTAGCACATTTTAATCACACAAAAAATGTGTGCCTTCTGTCTGGTAGAATAATTATTTGAGGGCCTAGTAATGCCTAGTAATTGCGTTTATGCCAAAATATGTTTCATTTGACAAACTCATTTAAATCAAAAGCAATACAGTTCTGTTAGAAATTTACTGTTGTCAAGTTATTTATTTACGTTATTTAATAGTCGATGTTTTAATATGAACAATTGAAGACAATTAAATTTTAAAAATCCATTAAATTATATATTTTTTTGTTATAGAAAGAAAATGGGAAACAAATCTGTGTTGGTAAGTTACACTGAGAAAACTAGGAATGTTATAATTGGTACATCTCTATCAAATATCAATCATATCTTTACCCTTATGCTGGAAATGTAAACGGTTATGTATTTCAGAACTAACTTCATTATTAACACATTGAGTGCCAGAGGTCTTTTAAAAACAGGGTACAGCCATTGCCAGCGTTTTTTACTGTTTATTGGCGATCTTTTTAGAGCTGCAGAAGCCACAACGAGGACCCGGATGAAAACAAGCGGTGTCTGGGGGCGATGGCCAAGAGTCCAGTCTAAAGACTGGAACAATAACATTTCTACCGTGATCCGCCATTGCAGAGAGATCGCCAGTCGAAAATGGCTCGTTTTGACCACTGTAAAAACCTTTTTCTCAAGATCCCATCATTGGGGCGGATGCACGTCCGTTTTTGGGGGTTTTGGGATGACGTCACATCTGTCCATTGCCTTTTAAAAGGGTCCTAGGATGGATCATTCCTAAGTGCGTAGCAATACAGTTACTGTAGGAGTTTATCCACCATTGGTGTGCAGACCAGTGTTATTGAATTGCAGATTGGCTCAAACTACAGCTTGTTAACTCGCTGTGTGCATTAGGCTAAGTGGTTCTTTAATGTTGTCAATGAATTTTATATATGTTCTCTAAATATGCTTATTCACTGTGCCACTCCTGATGCAAAAGTTTCGATCACCTCCGAAAAAGAGCCAAATATTCAAATAGGCATTTGTTTTCCAAAATCAGCAAATATTCCAAATCTACGCCATTGAATTCTTGCCTAAAATGTCCCAAGAAGTAAATTTTGTGTTACAAATGTACTTTTTCACACAACAACCGTTATTGTAAGATTTCCTCTGCCTTCACTGTTAAGGCAGTGTTGCTTGTTGCAGAGTCGTCACCTCAGCTTGATGAATCGCACTGCTTGCTCCCCCCATGTGTTCCCAGAGATAATATTTGTAAATCCTTATAGAGATTAAAACCAAAACAAGTTTTATTGTCGGCAACTTACGGTTAGTTTTTTCCTTTGAAAATACTGAAAGGCAAAGTAACATATTAGGTTAAAGGGAAATACCACTCATTTTCAACATTGAACTATGTCTTTAATACACCTTAGAGATGTTGTGTGGAAATAAGAAAAAAGTCCCCCCCCCCCTTTTATGTTGCCTAGAACTGGATAATTGATTGAGGTCATGTGATCATTGACATACGCAGGGTGTACTTTTGGCTCCGCCCCCTCAGCCAAAAGTACACCCTGCGTAGTTCAATGTTGAAAATGAGTGGTATTCCCCTTTAATTTTTCCCCTTGAAAACAATAACTGTGAAATGTGAAAACTATTTGTTGGCTAATAAATTAATTATGGAAATATTTCCAAAATTGCCTTTTTCAAACTATTGAAACCAAACTGAGGCCCAAAAACGAAGGTATAAACAGAACGGTGGGCTAAATGAAACGTTTGCGCATATGCTATATTGTTTATGTTCAGCCTCAGGGACAGTGCGGCACTAACTTGCATTTACAGACCATTCCAGCGGAGGAGCTAGTCAATAGGCAGCTAGCACCTGAGACTATGTTGTTGTTTTTTTACTTTTAGAGAAAATTAAGTTGTCTTACAAGGAAGTGAGCAATTTTGCTAACTGCACCACTAAGCAAAACCTTCTCAAACCCAAACCATGTACCCATACCCAAGCTCAGAATAGCTGCCCATTTTTACCATCCATGGTTCAAACACTCACAAGGTGTTGTCATTGAGTTCAGACAAAGAGTAAATCATACCGACAGAACACTAGACCTGGGCATCACACAGACTACCAAGCCTGGCAAAGTCAGGGACCCACCTATAATAGTAAATAATACTATCTGTGCCTGCTATATGATTGGTATGTAATTTGTCATAAACTTCTAATAAAGGTAGCTACATTCTCATGTTGTACAATTACAAATAAATCAAACAACCAGGAAGAAGGACGCATGATTTAGTATTGGCCCAACACACTTTAGCCAGAAATTCAAATTCAATGTCACAAGAGGGTAATCAATAAATTGATTTGCAGCGTATCATTATGTTCCACTATCACCGGCAATTAGCAACAAAATGATCATTTTGTTCTTTTAATCACTAAAGTCAAAACTCCCCGTTTAGGATGCATACAATGTAAAATACTTCTACTGTTTACCGTTGATTCTGGGAATCTGTAGTCGATTAAAAAAGAAATTTGTGCAGTGCTGTCATAAATTTGCAAACTCATTTCACATCCAATTAATTTGAACTTGAATCAAATTATGAATCTAACAACTAAAACCCTACTATTAAGAATGTAATGTTGCTGCTATGTAATGCGTTTATAAGACATAAAATAGGTGGGCACTTCCATGAATATATGGCAATATATTCAAAATACAACTTATCTAGAAAAGAACGGTATGACTTTTAGTGTGGTCTCCAGAGGTGATGGAAGTTGAGGGTGGGGGGCAGTGGTGTAATCATAATGAGCTTAAACCAAAAAACTCTGTCCTAGACAGTCCAGTGACCACGACCAGCAAACTACAGGACACCACAAAGTGAAAACGCTATGACTTTGTGAGTTTCAGGCAAGATGGGGGTTTTCCTGCATTAACCATGGAATTGGTTGGCAGGGAAGTGGAACAGTCATTTGTCATCTTTTAATTTTTGTCTTACACACAAGCCCATGCACTTAACGATCGGCTAGCAAGCAGACTAACTTTAGTTAATGTCAGTATCCATCTCAATCTTGTTTGTAAAACCTTTAACCCAAAAAATAAATACGAAAGAAACATTGCTTAAACCTACCATGGTCTCACCCCACATAGCAAGCTCAAAGGTTCAATGAAGTTGACAATCATAATATGCAAGCTGACCCCTTATAAAGTCAAGCCCCAGAGGACACATAAGGCCATGAGCAGCCATAATGATGAGCATTGTTTACTCTTCCTCTCACTGTGCACAGCTAAAAGCCTCACTGTTGTCAGTCCTCTGCCCAGAAATACCCGTTGCTTCCCCACTGTTCCACCATATCAATAAATGGCTGGAAATAGGCCTACACAACAGAAGTGAGCAACCATGTTTCATAGACTAGACAGACATACAACAAATGCAGTGTGTAAATAAAATAAAAACTTCAGAATGTAAGGATGAAAGGTTTCACATTTGATTAAGACCTAACAAATTATGACCACAGCAGCTGCACGGCTGGTCCTCTACAGGGCAATAGTTGGTTGGGAAAGGCTGAGCTGTGTGAATTGAAACTAGTATGGAATACAATGATTGTATTATTGGCGGATAAATAAATAGCTAGTTTGTGTTAGCCATAAAGAGTTAGATAGATCTTTATTGATCTCGAGGGGAAAAGCAGGTGTCATAGCAGCACCACAGTAGGCATAAATCACAGGACAGACGCATGTAAGAGTAGAGAGTATGGTTGGTTGGGGGGGACGGTAGTTTCAAACCCGTCATAACATTTAATACAATACAAACGGCATGCATTTCCCCCTTATTAGGTTATTTACGATAGGGTCCCACACAAGTCAGGAGCTATGGTTTCAGTTTCAGCCTGTAACAGCTGCAAAGCATCAACAATTAGCAACATTACCATTGCCATTGCTGCAATGTGAAGTTTATAATGGATTAAACGGGTCGTCTCGTCTATGATGCATATTCATATGTCAGTTGTATTTTAAAGGACAGTCTTGTTTCCATCGTGTATTACATTTTTGACTTTGAGCAGAGATATAATAGATGAGAAAAGTACAACATAGTTCAACCGGTTGTTCAACCATCAAGTTGTTAAATAAAGCAAGTCTGGAGAAAGAAAATAACACTGACATATGCATCCATGGATCTGATGTTTTCATCTGTGAAATAAACACTAAAGAGAACTTTTGAAAGGAAAACATCAGGTCTGTCACTAACTTGTCAACAAGGTCGTTAACAAACACACCTGTTGTAACAGGTACTGCATTTTGTTTCACAATATAAATGCTGTTCAGTTATTTAGTGCTATATCCTACATTTTGTGAAAGTAATTAAGACTCAAGACGTCAACTAGGGCCCAAGAAATGCAGTTTGAATTTGCAGTGCAGCCTGGTACTTCAGGAACTAGATCAGCTGCATCCAGCCCCATGCCATTTGTTTTTAAATAAAAAAGCACCCGATTAAACAGTATACCACTGTATTTTTGAGGGACTTTTTGGAAAACCGTCCAACTCTAGTAGAGAGATACAGTTAAGAATAAGATTCAAGAATAAAAAAGTAGTAATATAAAAATGAGTAAAAATAAGATTAAAAACATAAAATGGAAGACTTGGCCTGGCCATCTGACTGATCGTTAGCAATAGCAAAATGAACTATTAATAAATATAAAACATGCATAAGATCATGTACAATCTACTACTAGTTACATGGGCATACATCTCTAATCTGAGAATGGAGTTGTCATTGATAACCTGTGGTGAGAGCAACAGTTAATAGTTTGTTGTTGTCATGTGTATTACTAAAACAATTAGTTTTCATTTACTGTGTTGCAGGTATCCAATGATAGCTGAGATCAGCATCTGCAACCATGAACCAAGTCAATACATGACATGACATAAAACCTATCTAAGGCATACCATCTCAGGTAGGACAACTGGACAACTTGGGTTATTATACAAAAAGCAAGCTATTACAACGATGAGCTGAGATACTGGGCTAGCCAATAAACAATCTGCTACCTAGCCACTTGATGGTTATATGAGGGGGCAGGTTATTAAACCCAAAGGAAACCATGTATTTAATTCATCAATAATGTGCAATTAACAGGACATGACCTATATCAGCACCAATGATAAGTAAGGTTGCCGTTAGAACGAACCGGCATGTGAAGGGGATAAAATGGAATAAAACCCCTGTGAGCCTAGCTTAAAATCAGCCATCTACATTATGTTAGCTTACAATGCCTTCTGACTAGATAACTGACCTAAAGAGCATAACGTTAAGAGTCTAAGAAAGAAAAACGTAATATTGCATAATAAGATTGCTAGACTAGCAGCTGGCATTTGAGTTAGTTAACGCCTGCACTTGGATGCGGTAGCCGATGTTGTGCTGTGGATTTATACTTAGTTGCGCGCCGGTGCCGCGCGCCTAAAATAGCAGATCTACAAGCCCACAACGCGTCGCGATCAGACCCGCTGTGAGCTTGTAGGTCGGCTATTTTGGGCTTGCAAGGCGATCCGCCCAGACAGACAGCAGAGGAGAGAAGGCCTCGTCCGAAGCCTGTTCCATTGACACAGACACACAGGCCACGGTCTGACAGGCCTGACATTACACTTGGTTCAAATGCTGCACAATGCTCAATGGCTAACGAGTTGACGGACACGCACTTATCGCTTATTGACCGTGAACACCTTATATATTTATATATATGCGTCAACTATTGAGCTTATGTCATTGTTAACCAACTGTGGCGTTGTTAACAACACCATTTTATAACGAGCAACGACCCTGGTTGGGTTGGAACCGTCGGGCTTTTAATTTATATACTTCTTCGCGTGAGCCTCGATCAAATCGACATGTTTTCCACTGAAACAAAGTGTCGACGCGACGTTTTTCATTGGAAAATACGTCATTTTTGCCGAGCGACACGGTTGCGCGACGAAGTATAAGTTATAAGCCTTAACGTTAGCTAAGATTAGCGTTAGCTTGCTAGCGAAACAAAACGTCATAACTGAATCAAGCAAATGATTTCACCATTATTGGCGTAACATTAACTAGCTCACGCTGCACCTTAAATGAAATAGTGTGCCGTCATGTGACAACTGCTAACTATCACCATTGCGGTTCAATTCAACGTAAACCACTACTTGATGCCGTTTTGTCAAGTGTGTTATCAAACCAGTTAGCCACACAGCTAACGTCAAATAACCATTGCTATTGACAGACAGGGGGCTTCGTCTACTTCCCGAAATAGAATTGAAAAGTGTTCGCCTGTGCGGCAGCGATATTTTTTTGTAATATAAATCAATTAAAGACACAATCATGAAATCCATAATAATTCAATGATTGGGACAAAAGAGCACAACTTGTATTAAACCTTTCACAGACACAATGCAAACCAACACTGACTGCAATGTTGCGTGAGACAATTAAAACGTAGACAACTTGTAAACATGGAATTGTCAGTTTGTAGACAGCGCCGGGGTCCATTTACCAGCTAACAGCTATATAGCTAACACTAGTCTGGCTAGTTCAGATTGTCATCGGGGAAGCTAGCCAGCTAACCTGGGTCTGACTGGTTGCGAGGTTGCGATGTTAAAACAGCACATTATTACAGTTTCATATCATCGATACTGTCATGTTATTGTACACAAAATTGCAACGTATGTTACCTAATGGAGGAAATGCTGTCATCGACTGGCTGATAACAGTCAGGTCAGTTGCCGTAGCGTTTTGCCCTGCATCCACTACCAGCTGACGCTAATATTAGAGCTGTGTGTGAGGGAGCTAGCAACACTAGCCTGCCTGCTACCGAGGTTAGGACAAAGATACCAAGGATGATGCGGTGACATCACAAACAATCGGAAGTGTGCAGCCGGGCCCTTGCGGAATTTGTTTTTCTTTAAGGACTTCCGCATGTCGGTGACATACAAAACGAATCCTTGGTATACGTATTCTAGCTTCGAGGCTAGTTAAGGCTAATTTATATTTCGCCGCGCGAGCATATCACTCGGTGGAAAATGACGTAATATTTCACTGAAGAAAAGTGTCGACGCTCGTCACGTCGACACTTTTCTTCTGTGAATTATTACGGCATCGTATCTGCTGAGTGACATGGCCGTGCGACGACAGGGCTATCGCGCTAGTAAAGCTAACAACTCACCATGAATTTGATAGGACTTCCCCCTCTTTATTCACGGGCTATATGTCCAGCCTTGAGCGATGATGGTTTCGTCGTGATATTACATAAACGTGGCCTATATCATCGACTGTTTCCTTCTTCTGAGACGCGAACGGGTTGCTGGAACAATATGATTCCGACTGTGTTTCTTTTTTCCTCCGCTTTTTGGGTGTTTTTCCTGCGTCACCCGGCGCGCTAGCATAAGCAAGGCAAGCCCCCCCGACTGTATCTAGTCCGATCTCTGCTGGGGCTTCTTGTCACTTCTGTCCCAGCAGTCAGTCAGTCGGTCACACAACTTGAATCACTTCAACATGGCGGAAGCGCAGTGTGATACAAATAGTTAACAAACCAGACGGTCTCTCGGATCTCCAACCGTCAACACTAGTCTGTCAGTGAGCCAGTTTGCACTGCAACCGAAAACAGCCCTGCAAATGGAACACGAGCTGAGTGGATTGGACAAAAAAAATCCTACAATTACGATCGCTTGACTCCGGGTCCAGCAAGGATTTCGTCTCCGCTGTTTAATTCAAACCTTGAAAGCTGCCCAGCTCGTAGCTAGTACCCCTGACTATTTTGACTTTGCCGCCTCCTATCGTAGGGGATAGGCATTGCAATGGATTGATATTCGGTCATTAGACTCGACGGTCGATAAAAAGTGTACATTTTTGATTGATTGAATACTTTATTAGCAGTTTGCAAAAACAAGACAGGGTGGCACAGATTTATACAAAATAATGCTAAAAGGATAACTCAGATAAGCCCTCAGGGCTTGTTTTCATTAAGGTCCTGTGTTCAATTCATCGAGACATTTAAAGAGTTCAGGAGAGGGGGGGTGGTCAGTTTTCAAGACCCCCCAATTTTAGACCGAATCATCATGACATGACATCACCTGGCTCAACCAAAACGTTATGTCCGGTAGACTATGTCCGAGTGCAGTATTATACAACCACCTTATTTATTTATTTTATTATTAACATCACTTAGGATATTTGTTATTGACCATAAGAAATAAATTACTTTGTTCTAAATATCCACACAGCTTGAGAAACTAGGCTAATTTCTGAACACTTTAATTTATATTTTGTTTACAAACATTCAAACAGTGATGATGGTGATGGTCTATAGGCCTACTCTATATTCACTCACCCAGCATGAACTAAAATATAATAAAATATTTCAATAACGCAACTATTTGCTTGATCTTTGTTTGGCCGTTCATACATTTTATTTGTTGTAAATATGTTTTCAAATACATGCAAATTGGGAATGGGATAGTTTTTAATCGTTCGACTAAGATAAAAGTCTCTATTTATCTTTAGACCACAGATCAGAGTGTTTGTAAACAAATGTGTATTAACAAAATGAACCGTAAAGGTCCATTTGGTTTTATTTTACACTCTCAAGAGTTAAAGATCTATGGGTCCATTTGGTTACCAACTCTCCATCGTTTAGCTGGGGACCACCTGGAACCCCCTCAAGGACCACTGGTGGTCCCCAGACCACTGGTGTAGAGGGTGAACAGCACGGTTCCTTGGGGTGTGCTGGTGTTTCTCACCAGCACATCTGACAGGCTGCCCTGCATGATGTGGTCTGCTGGTGGTGAGGTAGTCTATAATCCAGACCACCAGGCCATGTTCCACCTGCATCACTGTTTCTCAGCTAGGTAGAGTGGCTGGATGTGTTTAAGGTGCTGGATAAGTCAAAGAACATGACTCAGTCTCACACAATGTTGTTGAACCACAGGTGGAGCAGGTATACAGATGATGGCATCATCCAGGTGTGAAGCCCCCCTCCCCCTACCCCACCCCCCTCCAGTCTGTTTTTCCTTGGCTGCCCCCAACTCGTTCTTCAGCTTCTCAGGGAAAAATAGATCTTAAATTAAGTGTAAATTAAATCTGACTGAAATTATGAATGCATGATCAACTAGGTAATAAGGCGTGTCTTCTCCTCCGCGTCATCAGCGCCCATACCCTAGGTGGGGTTGGCGAAAGGGCCTACTCTGTGTGGAGTTTGCATGTTCTCCCCGTGTCTCATAGGGTAGTTAATACCCTCACAAAAAACATGTAGTAATCCTGGTCACTATATTGCCTCCCCCTGGACAGCCGGGGCGCCTGATGGAGGGAAAGGGAACGTGTTCCTTCCACGCGCTACGTCCAACCAGGGAAACTCCCCCCTGTCAGGTGACAAGAAGGTCAGTTGGCTCTCATGCATTGAAGGAGGCATGAGCTCGGCCCTGACCTCCCTAGGCTGGTGGGGGGAGTGTAGTGCCCAGGATCACTTAGAAAATTGGCACCAGGTGAAAAAAAGGGTTACAAAAGAGGTACCACACGATAACACACATTTTCTGCCATACTGTTTGGACTTGAGATATCCATACATAGTTAATAGTTTATATGAGATTTTAAAAACAATGAATAGGGGATATACAAAATATCCTAGTGGGGGTGGTAATAGCGGAATTTGAGATGACTATGTGCATTGTAACGTAGGCTATCATGCGTTATGCCGTGCGTTACAATCATGCTAAAGCCAGACATTACAGACAACCATAGAGAAGAGCAGAGAAGACTCAGAAGAGGCACCGCGTCAGGGACAGGAAGGAGTTGACTTGTAAATGGTTCCATGTCCGGGTTTTCCCTTCCACCGGCAGACTTGTGATCATTCTCGACAGCAAAGATGGCGGTTGTACAGCGTTTTTCGTAATGAGTTACTGAATAGGGTGAATTTAGCTCGTTTTCTATCGAACAAGTCAACAAAGGCCAGCGAAACTTATTCAGAAGAAGAAATGTTGTAGAATACGTGAAACCTGTTTTCACTGGAAGTTATTACGAGTCGCTGGTTTTCTTTTTTATGTGTGCATCGCTTTAGCTCCCGTATTGTCATTGTAAAATGGCTCCAGTGCAGATCGGATCAGATGGGCAACTGGTCCCGCTTGGGGGACCAACCTCTGGTCCCCAGCCTCCTCCACCCGGGGCCCCGGCCACACAGGGCGTCCGATTGAGCCTGTTGATTGAGTTTCTACTTCAGAGGACCTACCACGAAATCACCCTGCTAGCTGAACTGTAAGTAGCCTAGGCCTAAACGTGAAAGCTAAGATGGGTAACTAAGCTAACCAGCCAACTAACTCTTACTGCAAATGTATAAAACGTTGTGTATGCTTTTCCACTGTACTGTCAGTGTCTCCCCCAGTCACTGTTTTTTTTTTTGCTGGGTTATTTGCCGATCCAAGAGTTTGGTAGATACAGTTTGTTATACAATTTACAGTTTATCAGACGTTCTTATCCAGAGCGACTTCAGTAAATGGCATGAACCCTAGTCAACAAACGACAGGGTAAATACTATAGTCACATAAGTAGAGAGAGAACAATGTAGAGCTTCAAACAGCTAGGATACCAGGTAAACATCAAACCTAGCATCTGTACTACTCTAAACTACATCTAAATAACATTCTTAGCATTTGTGGTTAAGCAAAACGAATCAAATGACAAAAACATAACGTGAACAACCAACTAGCCCCCATCTGTGACCTCCCCCACTACTGTAGATTGAGTCCCAGAGCTCAGAGAGCTGCAACGAAGGGGGAGGTCACAACCAATGAGCTAGCTAGATTAGAATAACTACTATCTATAGATGAGATCAAGGAATACGTCTTAATCAATGATCATTGATTTGTCAATACTCCTCTAATAGTTTCATTTGTGTTAGTGTGTCTGGTAAATGAGTTTTGAGTTATGAGAATTCATGGTATCAAACTGTACTCCTCAGAGCATGTTAACTGGAAAGCCTTTTAAATATAATTTCTGGTCAACTAGACACCTTAGGCTGTTACTGAACTTTGCTGAGCGTGATGTGATGATAATGATGATTTGGTGTCCTCCTCCTTACAGACTTCCCAGAAAAACGGACATGGAGAGGTAGGCTTTCTCTACGAACCAAAACACACATTATTGATGACATATTCTGTTAAACTATATATATATATATTTGTTGTTGTTGATGTAAACCCCTTTTTCCTTGCAGGAAAATTGAGATTGTCCAGTTTGCCAGCCGTACCAGGCAGCTTTTTGTGCGCCTCTTAGCCTTGGTGAAATGGGCAAGCAATGCTGGGAAAGTTGAGAAATGTGCGGTACGTAACAATACTTTCCACAAGATATTCACTTATCTTACATTAAAGGTAGGGTAAGTGATATTTTTGGGTTAAAACAAAAAGTATTTTGTTAAAAGGTTAAAGCACTATATTCTGATAGTAATCATTGCTATAGAGCTCTTTAATAAACAGAAAATTCATTTTCCGGTAGGTGTCAAAATCTCAGCCAATCAGGAGAAAGTACCCATTTTTAAGCTTCATATTATAGTGTTCCAGTTCCAATTTTGCCTGCTCATTTCTTAGTGTCATCACTTCCAATTTCACTTGTTTAATCTATATCCTGATTGAGTTCTCTATCCTGATTGGATAAAATTGGAAATTAAACTGAAACTGAAAATAAAATGCATTTTCTGTTTTATAAACAGCTGGAGAGACAAGGAGACTCCTTTTACTGAACAAACACTCTATAGCAATGAGTACTATCAGAATATAGAGCTATTTAACACTTATTTTAACCAAAGAAAATCACTTACCCTACATTTAAATTCAACCTTATTTGTCACATAACGCCCTTAAAAACTATTGGTAGTGAAATATATTTTGGTCAACTCCATGGATAGTGAACAAATAAAACAAGACTAAGATTAAAGAGCATAAGGGCATAGTACATATGTGCATATACGGTGTCGGTATGTGTTTGATAAATGATCAGCATCACCTTTTTAGGATTTACATTTTGTTTAGATAAGAAAAAAACATACAATTACAAACCAAAGACATCAACCCAATTACAATAAAAAACACCATACAGAAATAAAAATACAGACGGAGACAAAAATTATGAGAATACAGGAAAAAATAACTATATACTATACTATATATATATTACTCCCTTGATCGCGCCAATGGAATAGGGGAAGCACTCCCTCCTCTCCATCTGCAGCAAGGATTTGGTAAGGAATATAGTAGCGTGTATTGAAAAAAACAATACTGCAACTGTGGAAGAAAAAATATTGTAACTAACTGCATTCACTGTGACTATAAAGAGATGGTAGTCTCTTCCAAAACTGAACATTATTCTGGAGTTTGTCAAGGAGGAGTGCAGTTCAGTTCATTTAGGGAGCTCTATTTCTTGGTAATCACGATCCCCAAATAAGTGAGTTTCTAAGTGGGAGCTGTTTCATCCATCTAACATGCATTAACTCACTTTTATCCCAAATAACTTAATTGTTACCTCCAATATTAGTGGATCTGTGGTTGGGTAAAATACAGCATACAGCTATTGCCTATGGTGTCTCGCACTCCCAACTGTAGGATGATTTCACATTATATGGGGCATAAACACTATGATAAATCTGTTAATGGTAGGGATGCAAACTATCGCTTAAATCATGAAGCGATAGTTGATGAACCTATATCAATCGATTCATTGATAAGCAGTGATTTGGGGACGCATCCAATGTCAATTGCAAGGGGAGGAGCGCTACCCTGGTTTTTACAAGCACAGGGTGGTTGGTTACAAAAAACTTGGATTTGATTGGTTCTGGCCACACTTAGAAAAATTTACTCATATGTCTCTCCCCGGACCTCCAGTCCACTAGGGGGCGAGACAAAAATGTAATCTACATACAGCGAAATCTTGTTTGTAGTATATTCTCTATTGAAGCCATGTATTCCAACATTCACAACTCTTATAGGGATACGATATAATTTAGTAAGAGCCTGCAATGTTAGTGTTGCGAACATTCAGGGCATACTTGCCAGCACTGGCCTATATATGGAGATCCTGACAACCCAGTGTCCTCAGCGACGCTCGAAGATCATCTTAACTATCTCTAGAGTACCAGGACGACTAGCTGGCCGTACAACCCAGCTAGGCCTCACAGTGGCTCTTGAGTCCGGTTCTAAACAACCAGCCGATTATCAGTTTAACAGTTAGCACAACACACTGTCCATTCACAATTTCTAACTGTCGTATCCATGTATTTATAACAGATGATCTCCAGCTTCCTGGACCAGCAGGCCTTCCTCTTTGTGGACACAGCTGACAGGCTTGCATCACTGGCCAGAGATGCTCTGGTACATGCCCGATTACCCAGCTTTGCCATACCCTTCGCCATTGACGTTCTCACTACAGGAACCTATCCTAGGTTGCCCACATGCATAAGGGTAAGTTTCTACTTTTTTAGGATTCCTCATACAATCCCACTAATGTAGGAGCTGTTTTTGTTTCTTGTTGGCAACATGTCATATTATTTTGTGCTGATATAGCTTGCAGTATTATTTTGGATACTTGGTGGCGTTCATTAGATGCACATAGTTGACAGTAAATGGAAGGCACGGGAAGGAGTGCACACAGTTCTCACCAGACCAGGAAGAAGGCAATATGCTAAAACTGCCAGAATTGGAACTAAACTGCAAAGAATGACTGGAAAATGTGTTATATTGGGTCTGTGTAAGATCAGTCCTACCTGCTGTGTACGAATGGAAACTGCTAAATGAAAAAAGAAAAAAATTGCAGATACAAATAGCCCATTAGTCAATAACCAGACTTGACTTACAGTTGTTAAGGCAAACTATTATATTTACTGTAACTATATTATATATTATATATTATTAGTATATTATACAAGTGGTCTAGTTTGTCAGCTTACTGTTGAGTGTTTTGTGTGCATTTGAATATAGGATAAGATCATTCCTCCAGACCCCATTACTAAGGTTGAGAAACAGACTACACTGAACCAGCTCAATCAGATTCTACGACACCGCCTCGTCACCACAGACCTGCCTCCCCAGCTAGCCAACCTCACAGTGGGTAAGTCGCTTTTGTACACACCATATTATGGGGATGGTTAATATATCGATATTGTGTGATATGAGACTACATCATCTGGGATTTGGGTTTTAAAGGCTGCATTACAGAGTAAAGTGATTCGAAACTTACTTGTCTGTTCTAGCTGTTTACTTTTGACCACTTAGTTATTTTATAAAGTGTTACTGATGATTATTTATAAAAAAAAATCTTGTGAAAGCACCAAGGTTGTGCTGTTGGAAGGTTAGTTGGCAAGTCTGGTCAGTCAGCACACATTTAGGTGAAAACTATGATGAGAACCTTGAAATTGTGTCTGTGTGCGTCTCCAGCTAATGGACGTGTAAAGTTCCGTGTGGAGGGGGAGTTTGAGGCCACCCTGACAGTAATGGGAGATGACCCAGATATTCCCTGGCGGCTGCTGAAGCTGGAGATCCTGGTGGAGGACAAAGAGACTGGAGGTGAGATGGATACAACTCTGTTGCACACAAGCCAAGGAGAGACTGGGAACGAGGAGTGTGTTTGGGGTGCCTAGACACCACTACCTTCTGTTTGCTAATTTCTTGACTCTCCCTCACTTCTCTGATTAACCCTAGCATCCCTATTTTGTGCATGTCATCATAGGCACACATTTCTAAAAGAATTCCCATATTTCAAAATGTATATATTATTTCAAGAATTGCACATCTAGAAGCTCGCATCGTGACACGTTGTGAGCTTGTAGATCGGGTATTTTTGCTATTCGTAATACAACTAAATACACAGGGCTTATGTGGTAAAAGTTTCTGTTAATCTTTCAACCACCCCATTTCCTCCAACCATCTATCTTCCTCTTTACTGACAGATGGCCGAGCCTTGGTGCACAGCATGCAGGTGAACTTCATTCATGAGTTGGTGCAAGCTCGACTATTTGCAGATGAGAAGCCCCTGCAGGACATGTACAACTGCTTACGTATCCTCCTCACTGTGTATGGTGCAAGGTTTCCGTTAGCCGGTATATACTGGCCATTGACCGATAAAATGTTTAATTGGCCGTTAATTATAAACATCACCGGCCACCGTGGCCGACTGGGAAAATGCTGTTATTGGGCTATTTTATCATTTAAGCCTATGTTTGATATTATTATTTGGATAAAGTAACACAACATTGCAATACGTAGTTTACAACCATTAAAACCTGTCCCAGCAGGCTGCTGTGCGCTGCAGTTCTCTGAAAGATCAGCCTATTGTACAATGGTGTTATATATGTTATGTTAAAAATATATGTTAAAAATATCAGACCTACAAGCTCACAACACGTCGCAACGTGCCGCGTTGTGAGCTTGTATGTCTGCTATTTTCGATACACAACACCGTCTTGCGGCGAAGCACAAATCAAGCTTTACACGGCTGCTTTTCTCTCATGCTGATCAGCGCTGACCTTTTGTAAGTTGTAACAAGGGACAGGGCCATCCTGGTCAGGTGACGTCCAGTCCAGCCAATGAAATTGCCTGGAAGTATAAGTAATGCGTCTGTGATCACGCCAGGGGGCGCATGACAGGGACCCGAACTCTTATGGGTCTTGGATATTATACAACGTAACAAGGTGTAATGATTAGTTGGGTGCACGTATCTGCAAACACGCATGTGACGTTAATTATATTATGGACGATTAATTTATTCTTTGACCGGAAAAATATAATCCTGTCGGTCAAGGTAGCCGGCCTGAAAATTGCCTAGCGGAAACCCTGGTATGGTGTATGTGCGTGTGTGCATGTGCTTTTGTGCCTGTGGTGTGCGTGTGTACCTATGTGCTCACACCCACATGCACAGATAAACAGTTTCTTTGTGCCCTGCAGCATCTTGGATCGGGGCCCAGTCTAATGTGAACTGCTGCAGTAAGGCCACCCTGTGTATGTTGGAGCTTATAGAGTATCGACTGGTCAAGCACTAACGCACACTGCATCCTAATGAGCCACACAGCTGCAGAGTTCCTTCTGAATTCTCATTTCCATCATTATAGCCCATCAACACAAAGTGATTTCTGTTAGATGGCAACTTCAGGAAAATCACAGATGGGAATTTACTGTGTACAAAGTACTGCTACCGCCATGCCAACTAGAGAAAGCATCACATAGCGCTTGTATTATCATGACATTTGTCACATTTTACAGGGAGTGTAGTTTCCGTGTTGAATCAGTGGGACAGTATTACACATCAGTTGGCCACATCCACACGTCTCAGTGGCTAGCCTCGCAAGTCAGTCTCGTTTTTTCACTATTGCTTCATTCAACAGAGCCGGCCGGATGCCATGGCATTCTTGGCATATCAGGAATAAACAGACAAAGGAACAGACACTCTCTTGCAGCAACAGGCGTGGCTCCTCCCTTTTTACCCCGGAAAGTACATGCGTGCATTCAAACTGTGCATTGGCTTACTAGTCCATCAGGTGCAGGGGGCAAACAACAACAGCTTGTTAGCTTTCATGCTAACATCAAAGTCCTTAATCAAGCATGCAGCAGAGCATGGCCATGCTAATCCCAATACTAATCAGAGCATCTCAGCTCTGCCTCCCCTGCACCAAACCTAGTGATGCAGCTTACCCTCTCAAAGAGTTGCCTGTGTTCAGCACAAATAGCCCTTTAATGGGTGGTGTTTTTTTGTTTTTTTTACAAACCGGGTATTAGTGTGTGTGGGAAATGTGTTTGTCTGTGGATGAGTGTGTTCTGAATATAGAGGGTGTGATGTGTGTGGGTATTGGTGTTTTCCTATGCCTTATATCTTCCTTAACCCTGTGTTAAGACTCCTTCTGCCTATCTCTTCAACTGGAAGTTCTCCACTCCCAGACCCAAATGTTGTACAGAGAGCGCTGGGGAGACCTGGTGCAGGTGGAAAGATACCTGCCTGCCAAATACCTCACACTCGCCGTCTGGAGGTAAGATGGAACTAAATTATATGGGGGGAAAAAAACTATTCTGTTGGTTGTATACGGTACCGTTTCCATCTCATCTTCCTGTCTTACTCTCTTTCTCTCTTCAACCTTTCAGTCAACAAGTCTTGGGTAGGAAAACAGGCACTGCTGCAGTGCACAAAGTCACCATCAAGATCGACGAATCAGATGTCTCCAAGCCGCTACAGATATCCCATGAGCCTCCTCTTCCTGCCTGTGACTCAAAACTCATGGAGAGAGCCATGAAGGTGCATTGAACAGTGATAAAGATGTTTCTCATTGAACATCAAAGTACAATATGGGCATTTTGAATAAGTCTTGCTTGACTGTTATTTCTTGTCCTGCTCCTGTAGATTGATCACCTGTCCATAGAGAAGCTTTTGATCGACAGTGTACATGCCCGCTCTCATCAGAAGCTGCAGGAATTGAAGGCTATTCTAAAGGCCAGCAATCCGAGTGATAACTGTAAGAGTCTACAGTAAACTCCTGTCATTTCTACAGTAGAATAATTCTATAGTGAACTCTTATCTCCTTTGTCTATGACAACAAATTAAGATATCTCATTGTAACAAATGTGTAAAATATTGCTTGACATAAGCTTACATAAGACATAAGATTTTCTATATGCAGGATTGTTCAGATATTTGCTACACAGCCCTGCCCTCCATAGGCCAGTCAGCATTATCTTGTCAACAGAAGATTGCTGTGCCAGTGCCAAGACATGTGACATTTGGGATTTCCAAGATATAATTTATGAATGCACATGGGACACAGAGAGGAGGATGCATGTATGTGTTTTCTTATTGTTTGTCTGTTTTTTTTTGTATTTCAGCTTTTATTGAGACAGCATTACCGACTCTGGTCATTCCTATTCTGGAGCCCTGTGGTCGCTCAGAGTGCCTGCATATCTTTGTAGACCTGCATTCAGGGATGTTCCAGCCCATGCTATATGGAATAGGTAGGTAAAGAGCAAACGCAAAAGAAAAACTTAAATTAACTGAGCATTGGTATGTTTTTCATCACTAAACCTAAAAATCCTCTCTCTACAGACCAGTCCATGCTGGATGACATCGAGAAGACCGTCAACGATGACATGAAGCGTATTATATCTTGGCTACAGCAGCTTAAGTATGTTCACCCCCTGAAATTATAGACGGATAGGAATTTGAAATGTGAAATTCTTTAGAATCTTATCTCTTTCTCTCTGTCCAGGTTGTGGTTGGGTGAGCAGCGCTGTCGACAGTCTGTGAAGCACCTCCCCACCGTGTGCACCGATATCCTCCACCTCTCCAATGCCACTTCTCATCCTGTAGGCAGCTTATCGAAACACAAGCTCTTCATCAAGCTCACGCGACTACCACAGTACTATATTGTGAGTTCCTCATTCATGATTCATGAAATCAATGGCAGTCCTTTACAAAATATAACACAATCACACCTTTGCTTGCGCTTTTCCATTATTCCTTTATCATCTCTGTCTTCCACGGTTCTATCATCTCTGTCTTCCTCGGTTCAATTATCATCTGTCTCTCTCTCTCTTATTTTCTTTCTCTAATCTCTTTGTCTCCTTCCCACTCGTCATCTCTCCTTACCCATAGGTTGTGGAGATGTTGGATGTGCCTGGCTGTCCTACAGACCTACAGTACAAGTACTCCTTCCTCTCCGTGTCGCAGCTGGAGGGCGATGAAGGACCTCCATGTGCCCAGCTTCTGCAACACTTCAAACCCAACGTGGAGCAACTTGTCCAAGACACCATGTCAGGGAAAGGGTTCCGCCCCGGAACAAAGAGGAAGGTAGATATGTGTAGAAGATTATAGGATAAAGTCAGTTTACTGGTATTATGATTTATCGGTGGCTTAGTATGAATTAGCTTCATTTGATGTTCTGTATGTTGAGATTACATTTCTCTGTGTGTTGTGCATTAGATGTCTGGAGAGCAGGGGGCCCTGGAGCCAAAGAAGCCCAAGCGATCTGGAGAGATGTGTGCCTTCAACAAGGAGCTTGCTCACCTAGTGGCCATGTGTGACACCAACATGCCCTTCATTGGCCTCAGAGCAGAGGTATGTCCCCATATCTCTCTCTCTCTCTGACTGGACTACGCTTGAACAAGCTCCTCGATTTTCTTGGATAAGAACTAGTTTAATCAATTCCGGTTCCCATTTCCTCTCACTCTCGGGTGTATAAGGTTATTCTCTAACCATCTTCCTCACCATCGTCTTCACATCAACACATCTGTCCTTGCATCTAATTTTCCCTCCTCATGGTTCACCAGACTAATGTGCGTATCTGTCGATGTGTGTGTGTGTGTGTATAGCTGTCCAGCATGGAGATCCCCAACCAAGGAGTCCAGGTGGAGGGAGACGGATGCAGTCACGCTATACGCCTTCTCAAGTTAATACACACACAAGCAACACCTTCAAACTATTTCAAGAAACGTTGCTGAAAATATGCTGACCGCAAAATCTCTTTGCATATCTCTCCCTCTCCCTAGAATCCCTCCCAGTAAAGGGGTAGGAGAGGAGACCAGGAGAGCTCTAGAACGCTCCCTGCTGGACTGCACCTTCCGCCTGCAGGGCAGGAACAACCGCACCTGGGTGGCTGAACTGGTGCTGGCCAACTGCCCTCTAAACAGCACACACAGCAAGGAGCAAGGTGTATAAATACACATACAAAGCTCTCACCTCTGACTATCAGGACCTGTTGAGTTCTGACTGTGTGGTTTCTAGTTACTTTTCTTTTGTTTTCCAACACATTGTCTCAGCGTCTAAATGTGACATCCCTCTTTTCGTCCAATCAGCCTCGACGCGGCATGTATACCTGACCTATGAGAACCCTCTGTCAGAGCCAGTAGGCGGGAGGAAGGTGGTGGAGATGTTCCTCAATGATTGGAGCTCCATCAGCCAGCTCTACCAGTGTGTCCTTGACTTCTCACGAGCGCTACCAGGTGTGTGTCTGTTCAGACCTAACAAGTTCTGTAGATCACTAACTTTGCTCATTTGTCTATAGGGAAATTAAATGCTTGGATGCACACAGCTTTTTTTATATATATATAATTATGTATTAATTATATTTAACCTGGGAAGAGTCATTGAGATTAAATCAACATAGGCAGCTGTGCAAGTCAATACATCAAAGACAAGTGCACAACTATTCACATCGTCAAATGGAATGAATGAATACCAAACCATGAAAAGACTAATCAAAACATTATGCACAATTATGATTCCAGACATGCCGTCGTACCTGAGCCTGTTCTCTGAGATCCGGCTCTACAACTACAGGAAGCTGGTGCTGTGCTACGGCAGCACCAAAGGCAGTTCGGTCACCATCCAGTGGAACTCCAGCACCCACCGCTTCCACCTGGCTCTGGGCACAGTGGGGCCCAACTCTGGCTGTTCCAACTGTCACAATATCATTCTGCACCAGCTGCAGGAGATGTTTAACAAGAGTCCCAATGTCGTACAGCTGCTGCAGGTACACATGGGTGTGGTTCTGCTGCTGCAAGGGACTTTTCAGTGAAGGCATTTTGTTTTCACATTTTTCCCCCATGTTTCCCACCCGGCTAAATCCCCCACATTGTGCACATTACATTGTGCACATTACACACACATACATGCAAACATGGAAGCCGTTTTGCTCTCTCCCTTGTGGATGGGATTGGCTGGGACTTTTGCGAAAATCCCGCAACAGTCCGCAGGCTAAATGTCAAAGCAAACTGTGTTACATTTTTGGGATTCTTGGATAGAATTTATGTCAAAGAACCCCAAAAAAGACCAAAGACAATGAAAAAGTGAGATTTCATGTCAGGCGTATTCATACTTTCTTGCAGAGAAAATTACACTGTAAATATTTTGTCAAGGAACTACAAGTTACTGTTGACTCATGACTTGTACTCTCCCTGTCTAGCCCCCCTATACCTTCTGTCGGACCTTGCTAATAGGCTTGACTTTCCCGTCCACTGTGTTCCCCAGGTTTTGTCCGACACACAGGCCCCTCTAAATGCCATCAACAAGCTGCCTACAGTGCCCATGCTGGGTCTGACCCAGCGCACAAACACAGCCTACCAGTGTTTCTCCATCCTACCCCAGTCACCCACGCACATCCGCCTGGCCTTCCGCAACATGTACTGCATAGACATCTACTGCCGAAGCCGAGGGGTGGTGGCCATTCGAGACGGTGCCTACAGCCTCTTCGACAACACCAAGATCGTAGAGGGCTTCTACCCGGCCCCAGGACTCAAGGTATTGTCAGAGTTACGAAGTGCTGTATCTTAGCTTGGATAGGCGATGACTCTCTACCGAAGGGACCTGGAGATAAATGCCTTTACAGACACGGGGCTCAGTGTCTGTTCCTGTTAACCCTAGTTCTATTTCATTCCTTCTGACCGCCAGAGGCAGTGTTTTCAACACCTGGATATCCAGGTGTTGAAAACACTGCCTCTGGCGGTCATCAGGAATGAAATAGAACCTTAGTTATATGCATAACTCTCATTTTTCCTAGACCGTCTTTACACACAGCAGGCATTGTGTGTTGCAAGCTACACCTTAAACTTTGTCTTTATCATGTTCTTCATTTTCCTCTCCTCTTGCTTATGTTGCCTCCATTGCAGACATTCCTCAACATGTTTGTGGACAGCAACCAGGACGCTCGCAGACGCTCCGTCAACGAAGATGACAATCCGCCCTCGCCGGTGATGGCCGGCGCAGACGTGATGGACACCCTGATGAACCAATTGCAAGCCCAGCAGCAGCCAATGAGAGGTGGTCCGGGAGGGGTTTACCCGCCACTCACGTCGCCACCAACACCTTACCACACCAACGTAGCTCCATCACCCTCCATGATGCCCACCCAGTCGCCAGGTAAAGATACCACGTGGAGCTTTGTTTGGGATTTTATTTTTTAGACGGACTGAAGAGGAAGTCTGCGTGTGTGTTTGTATATTAAAAGGCAGAATTGTGCCATGTGCTATGCATTTCATTTATTTATTTATTGCCGCCTGAGCTTGTCAGCCCACCATAAATCAAATCATTCTATTTTTCAGTCCTTCAGTTCACACTCATCAGCCACCCTGTCTTGCTTAAAGGATAAGGCCGGCATAGGTTTTTTTCTTATTGTCAACACAACCTAAGAAATGTCCAAGACCAGAAAATGCATAAGTAACAATGCAACAATGGAGTTCTATGATTTCCGGGATATATTTGTTTTGGCAAGATGGCTATACTTTAAGAAATGCATTTTTCGTTCTTGGATTTTTTTTGTAGTCTATGTTGATGATGATAAGAAAAACATTTAGCCACTTCGTCCTACTTATGTGTATAAAAGTCAAAGATTATAAGAGATAATGCATGAAAGTGTGTGCCCTTTTTGATTGTAACATGAGAATCAGGTGTTTATGTCATAAACATTGGACACACGCCTCATTGCCTAGAAGGTAGAAAGCATGCAGCCAGTCCTGCTCCTTCCACCCCGCACCGTCTCAGTCCCCCCCCCCCCCCCCCCCCCACTCTCCCAGCCAAAAGCCACCGCCCGCTGCCCAGCTGTAGTGTGTGTACATGATGTTGTGTACATGTTTGCGAGGAACTTGTCAAACTTCTACTAGAGTCTGACGAGCCCTTTGGTGTGCATGTGTGCAGGGACCATCCATACCTCTGGCTCCCCTAGTGGAGCATTGAGGGCACCCTCTCCCTTTGGTCCTACCCCGTCTCCTTCCTCTTTGGGGATAGCCATGGGCCAGACAAGCTTTGCCAGCCCCCACGGTAAGTGGCAGGGTTGCAGAAAGAGCTGACAAGGGGGTTAATTCTAATCTGCAGTCAGCTGGGCTGGGCAAGGACTGGCTAGGAATGGACTGACACTATCTAAACTAGTGATATTTTGTCTCGTCACTGCTTGGCCTTAGGGCAGTGCCACACAGAAGTTAGCTAGCCCACAACAATAGGTGTTATCAAGTGGATCAACAGTGGGCACACTGTAGTGCATGCATTTGGATATTTCTTGTGTTGTAGTAAGTGAAGTCCATGTGGCTGATGATGACTACCTTTTGCCCAGGTGCTCTAGATCCCAGTTCTCCATATGCCATGGTGTCTCCCAGCCAGAGGGGCCAGTGGCCAGGCTCTCCCCAGGTCCCAGGGCCTTCCCCAGGTACCGCACGTATGCATGGAATGTCCCCTGGAAGCGCATCTCTCCACTCGCCCATCCCTGACCCTCATTCTCCGCGTGCTGGGACCAGTAAGCATTGCTCTCTCCGTACCTCATATCATCACAGATATGCCTGCGGATTATTTTTGTGTGTCCTCAGACAAAACTATGAGATGAGAAACACACAGGTTCATTTACCAGCAGCATCTTGATGGCATACTAACTTAATGTGTGTGTGTTGTTTGCTCAGGTTCCCAGGTCATGCCCAGTAGTATGCCTCCACCCCGTAAGCTACCTCAGCGCCCATGGGCTGCTTCTATCCCCACCATCCTCACCCACAATGCCTTGCACGTGCTCTTGCTCCCCTCGCCCACGCCCTGCCTGGTGCCGGGTCTGGCAGGGAGCTACCTCTGCTCTCCACTGGAACGCTTCCTGGGCTCTGTCATCATGAGACGCCACCTGCAGAGGATTATCCAGCAAGAGCCCAATGTGAGTGTGGCACAGCTCAACAGTGCTTATGTAGAGTTTCTTTCTCCTTCTATTCATCCACTTCTTAAACTTTCCATCGTTTCTTTGCTAATTCATCCCTCCCTCCTGCAGCTGTCCATCGTGAACTCCAACGAACCAGGCGTGATCATGTTCAAGACGGAGGTGCTGAAGTGTCGCGTGGCTCTAAACCCAAAGAACTACCAGACGCTGCAGCTCAAAGTCACCCCGGAGAACGCTGGCCCCTGGTCACAGGAGGAACTACAGGTTCTGGAGAAGTTCTTTGAGACACGGGTAGGTGCTGGTTCTCCACACCAGATGACCACTCACACAAACACATTCTTGAATTTAACCTTGTGTGTAAATGAAGTCTGACCTTCTTTTTGAATGTATTTAACCAGTAAGAAACCCATTGAGATTAAAATAGTCTCAAAACAAATAAGTGTATGGGTGACAAAAAGACAATGACATAGGACAAGTCCCCAGGACCTTTTTGTGGTATCCTTTTAGCCTAAATGTTTTACTTCACCTTTGTGCATTCATTCCCTTGTGTCTTCTGCTGCAGGTGGCTGGTCCTCCTTTCAAGTACAACACACTGAATGCCTTCACCAAGCTACTAGGGGCTCCCACTAACATTCTGAGAGACTGTGTACGCATCATGAAGCTCGAGCTGGTCAGTGGCGCTATGTGCGATTGTTGCCTTGTATGGTCACACATATTTTCTTCTTTTTTTGGTAAATATTTTAAGTGTATAATTCTCTGCTTATCCCCCCCCACACTGTCCCTGTCCGTCCCTGCAGTTCCCAGACCAGGCAAGCCAACTGAAGTGGAACGTCCAGTTCTGTCTGACTATCCCGCCCAGTGCACCTCCCATTGCCCCTCCTGGAACCATCGCTGTGGTGCTCAAGTCCAAGATGCTGTTCTTCGTACGTTTCAGCACCACTACATTACATTATATACATCCAAAGATTACAGATTCTGCACAACTGTAGATAGTTTGATTAATTAACAATATATTTTGTTTTAAGCTGGAAAGATAAAAAAAAAAAAGCTGCATCTACCCTGATAAAAATATAACTATTGTACACATATCATCTCGCATGTTATAATAATCGTTATTGTGAAGAATACTGTGCATCTTCATATCCAGCCGTGAAATTAAATCAGCAATGAGAATTAAATATAAATGTAAAGGGTGTATGTTGCATACACAGTAAAACCAATTTTTACATTTGTACACTCTGTTAAATTAAAACTGCAGTCCAGAACTTCTTTTAGTGAATACAACTTTATTTTGACCTACAGTATATGTTAAGAGTATGTTAATACAATATAACTAACACAACTGCGGTCGTTGGAGGTGGCCTCCCTTGTCTAATATTGAGAAATTTAAACCCAGTGTTCGGGTAGGAGCACAACTGGTTAAAAAATGTAGTACTGCCGGAAGCTCAACACGCAATATCTCCCCTGGCCAAGCGGGCAGGGGAGAAATTGCGTTTCCACCTGGGTTCCAACCCCAGAAATGACATAAATATACCGGACTGTGGCTTTAACAAAGTGAGGATTTTACTGTGTTTAAGAGCTCTTTTCAAAATGTGTTCACCCTGTGTCCTCTGTGCTCTGTCCCTCAGCTCCAGCTGACCCAGCGTATCCCTGTGCCCCAGGAGCCTGTGAGTATCATCGTACCTATCGTGTACGACATGGCCACCGGCCTGACTCAGCAGGCTGACATCCCCAGACAGCACAGCTCCTCTGGGGCTGCAGCACTCATGGTCTCCAACATCCTCCGGAGGTTCAACGAGCTGCACCCCGCCAGACAGGGTGAGGCCTCACACTGGCATGTGCACAATTCACTCTCCACAATGCAATTTGCAAAGATGGAAAGAACAAAAAACGGGTTTAGTGTTTTATGCCCCTTTTAACCCTAACTGCTCCCTGGGTGCTTTATTAATGGCACTTTCCCATTGCTCCTAACAGGTAGGATGGGTTAAATGCAGAGGACAAATTTCACTTATGTATAAATGTACTGTGACCTTATTATTATTATTATTATAATGAATGAACATAATATGAGAAGGTTGCTGTTTAGCACTGACACAACAGAAATGTGAGCAAATTAAATGGGCCTACTGGCAAACAATTTTACACTGATGTTACTCGTCTTTGTTGACAAAAGAACAAATATATATATTTTTTCCCCCCTCAGGTGAATGTACAATATTCGCCTCTGTTCAAGAGCTGATGGCCAACCTCATACTGCCCCCTGGTGGTGGTCGCTAGTAGCAAGAACACAGCATCCGCTGATACCAGAGCCCAGTGGGACAGAGTCTGCTCCCTCACCAGGGATATTTCCATTCCCAGGGTCAGATGGAGTAAAGGTGACGAATAACTGGAGTTCCAAGATGTCATAATGCAACATATCCCCCCTCTCTGCTTCAACCAATGGACTTCGGACTTGATGTACAGTTCCTATAATAAAAGCCAGTGAATTATGCAGAATTGTAAAACACATTTATTCTTGATAAAAGCTAACATGTCATTCAAAGAAACAACTGTTGCTACAGAGGTGTATCTTAAAATGCAACAACTGATGCAAAAGAATATAAAAGTGTTTCTGTTCCCAGAGAGGATTATATAATTGAAAATATGGTTGTTAACCAAAAGATGTATATTGTTGTATATTTGAGTGTTGAACAGAATCCTACGCAGTTGAGTTAGATTTTTGATAGAAATTGTCTTCACATTCTTTTTTATAATGCCAGATCAATACCATTGTGGTATTGGATATATTCTTTGGTAGCACACTATTTAAATGTCTTCTTCCCTTTACTATGTCAAGACCTCAACCTTTTCAGTTGAAGCTGTCACTTTGAATACTGTAAAACTGTGACAAACTTTATAAACCAGCTGTATTTTATTATGACTGCGTTTGAGTCCTGAGTGAATAATCAGAGACTCCTTGTCTGTCTTTGATTACTATTTAATAAACCAAGCCTAAACCTGACCTTCGCCTTCAGTGCAATTTTGAGGTACTTAAACTTTACTCGAGTATTTCCAATTTTCAGTGCTTTCTACTCCAGTACCAATATTATACTTTTACTCTACTACAATTATTTTAAAACTTTAGTTACTTTATAGATTTTGATTATTATTACAAAACATACATTAACCACTTAAGCTCTGTATACATGTTGGCCATTTGAAAATAGCCGATCTACAAACTCACGATGCGTCACGAGCTTGTAGATCTGCTATTTTCAAAAGACTTATACATTTTATATAAGAAAACTTGTGAAATTGGACATTCTGCATAAATAGCTACTTTCTACTTTTGTTAGTTTAAATACATTTTGATACCAATACTTTTGTACTTTTGCTCAAGTAATTTTTTATTACCTGACTTTTACTTGTAACAGAGTATTTCTACGTTGCAGTATCGATACTTTTACTTAAGTAAAAAATGGGAGTACTTTTTCCACCACTGGATTCAGGACAGGTGCCTTCCAGCATCCTGTGGTCCAAAACATGACATCATTCTGAATGCCGGGTGGGCTTCTATCAGGGAGGCGTTCAAGACAGCGAATCTGTTGCAATGGGTGTGGTGGAGTCTGTGGACATGTGGATTCACCAAGCGATCAAGTGCCTACGTGAATATACCTCAATGTTTTGGGATTTTAAACATTTTCTTCAGTGAGCTACGTTTGCCTGCACTTGATGCATTTTTGCATTGTGCGCGCGAAAACCTTTTTATTGGCATCCGCTTCGCCCATTCTGAACGTTTAGCTCCTGAACGCACCCCGCTTGCGTTATAGACAACAAAATAGTTACGATTCAGATTTCGACAAAACACTACAAAACTCAGGGCCTATTCTCCTATTTTTCAAGAACTATTAGACGTAAACCACAGATGCATAGGATCTCATTTATGTATTTAGTTCAGCTCATCGTCATAATACTGCGATAATCAATCATTCACACCCAGCAGGTCACATAATGGCAGTAAGCATCTCTGAACCGCTCTCCCATCCCTGCGTTTATCACGAGAAATTTAAAGGTAAGTCTCATCGTCGCCGACTGAATTTATGCATTTGTTGTTCTACTTTAAGACAATGGTGCCATGTAATTTTTTTTAAATTATTATTATATTGAAAATAACGTTATTCATTCTGGCGGAATAGGCACATAAGATGAGGTTCCCCCTATTCTCTCCACAGAAACGGGCTGCACCTTATTTCAGTTCGGTCCAGATACTCCTCTGTCCTCCTCATTCGTTCACTCTTCTTCTCCATTGATCTCATGCCATGGAATGATTTAACGCTAAATTCTACTGATCGTGCGAAGCCCGTGGGCAGTGGTGGAAACTGGAAAGTAACCAAGTACATTTACTTAAGTACTGTACTTATGTACAATTTTGAGGTACTTTTACTTTACTGGAGTATTTCCAATTGTTTATAGCCTACTTTTACTTTTACTCCACATATCAGAGGCAAATATTGTCCTTTTTGCCCCACTACAATTATTAAAACTTTAGTTACTGGTTACTTTGTAGATTTTTATTATAATTACCAAACACCATTTGAAAATAGCAGATCTACAAGCTCACATTGCGTCACATCGCTATTTTCAAAATATCTTTTATACATTTTGAACTGGGACGTTCTGCACAATGAGTACTTTAACTTTTGGTACTTTAAGTATATTTTGATGCCAATACTTTTGTACTTTTATGCAAGTACATTTTGAATATGGGACTTCTACTTGTAACAGAGTATATCTACAATGCAGTATTGATACTTTTACTTAAGTAAAACATTTGAGTACTTTTCCCACCACTGCCCATTGGAACGTGTGAGGCAGGCGGAAAGGGGAATTGTCAGTGCCGTTGGCACTGACATGCTTGACAATGACATATCTTGTTTTGTATCACTTGTGGTCAGTTGAACTGCAGCTGAAGAGACCTCTGATGCCCATTCAGTTAAGTCCTGAACAGGTGGGTCTGGAGATGTTGTGTCTGTGTGGACAACTAGACCTCCTCATCAGGGCACAGGTTCAACAGGTATGACACAAAACACAACAAACATATAGTCTATGTATGCAAGTCATTTCAAATAGTAGAATAATCTCTCTCTCACACACACACACACACACGCACACACGCACGCACGCCATATATAGCCTATAGTCTACATACATACATACATACATACATACATACATACATACATACATACATACATACATACATACATACATACATACATACATACAGTACATACATACATACATACATACACACACACACACACACACACACACACACACACACACACACACACACACACACACACACACACACACACACACACACACACACACACACACACACACACACACACACACACACACACATAAATATATAGCCTATACATTACACACGCATGTATGTATATACTCAGATTCACCAACTTTAATGTTGAAGTTTCAGGAGCAGTTGAGCCAGGACTGCAGTCCAGAGGAGTCAGACACTTTCCAGGTTCAAGGTCAGCATTTTATTTTATGTCTTTGTTATGGGGGGGGGGGGGGGGGGCTTTCTTGTCTTTATTGTCACATAGTGGCCCCTTTTCCACCGGGGTTGAACCGGTTCCGTAATTTTTTTCCCGCCTAATTTTGAATTCGTTCAGAGTGTTTCCACTGAAAATTAATTGGTTCAGAACCCTAAATTAGTCTAGCAAGAGTCTTAAAACCCTTATGATATTATCTCCAGTGCATTTTCAACCCTTCATCTACAATGGTATTGTTGAGCACAACTTGAAAAGGGCCCACATGAATAACAATATTTGTGCTACGACCACACAGGAGCAGAAATCCTTGACCAAATGCTGCAGTGCCTTGAACATCTACCAAAGCCTATGCCACAACTGGAGGTATTACACATCTAAAATTACAGTCCAACTGTTTTAATGCCATGTCATGGATTGCTTAAGCATTAAAATATAGTAAGTTAAATAAGACAACTGATTACAGGTGAGGTTACTGTCAAACACTGGTGGTGAAATGATTAGGCTGTTTATAAATGTGTCTCCACTAGGACTACTTGGATATAGTTGGTCTGTCGGCCATGTTTCCCCGCGTGGAAGTGTTCCTCATCCAAGGTAGCCCAGTGGACATGTTGGAGCGACCACCCGTGGATGGTGAGGGGTTCATATAAAGATCTAATGTTAACCTTTGTCTCCAGATTGTCTGGTATTCAGGAAGATAAAACAATGAACCTTGACAAAACCTTCATTACTTAACTAGGAACACAACTCACCCAGAGGGTTGCTAGAATCGTATAAAGACTGACACAATATAGTGAATTCATAGCGAAATTCTATCTACATTGTCACATCAAGTCTGAGACATATCTGAGTCCTGTCATGCATGTTTCCTTTTTATTTTTTTAAGAGGAAGAACTCAAATGCTTTATCGTAAAGAAGTATTCTCAGTCAGTCCTTCCAAGATCAATGTTCGAGATACCAAAGCACCTTTCTGTGTCCTAAACTTATCCAATCTTTTTTATATATCCTTTTTTAACCAGGTAAATTAACTGACAACCATCATTTAAAATAACAACACATTGCAAAATCAATATGTATTACAAAAGAAAGAATGAAGATGAAATACATTAAGAGGACGGCAAGGTGCGGTACCAACAAGATAGAACAGGAAACAACAAACATGTAGCAGGCCAAGCACATGTGACACAGGTTTACAGGTTACGTAATTGAGGAGACACTTGATTTTATCCTTAAAGGCAGGGAAGGACACAACGTCATGATTTTTGAAGTTCATTCCAATCTTCATCTCAACTTCAACTTCAACTTTATTGTCACATCACAGGTTTACAAGTGCAAAAAAAAAAGTGGGTGAAATTATCTTTGGTACAATCGGAGGCAGCAGAGAATCAGAATCAGATTCAAAATCTGTTAATCAACTAGGTACAACACGCATGAGATGCCAGAAAAAAAACGACAAAGTCAATAGGCAATGACTGTATGTTCACATACTGTATGAGATGTTTTACTTGGTGAATTTATCTTACATTTGAATTGGAAGAGAATTGGAAGAAGCCAATAGGAGATGTGGGCCTTTGGGAAATGGCATTGTGTGTAATGATGACAAAGTTCATAAAGGAATAATAAAGGTTGCAATGTGTGTTGAATGGGATACCATCTGTGTTCTAGAATACTTCTCCCACATTGCCAAACTCAACCAGCTTCTAGTCCTATGCCAACAGCTAGAGGAGGATGTGAGGCACCTTGGAAGCCACAAATACATTGCCCACCAGCTCTCAGTCATCTATGTGAGAAAATATATTGAGCTATAATCTTTTCCATGTCTGTATTAAGGTTTCTTTACCTGTCAGTCACCATGTATTTCTAAATTCAACTTTCTTGCAGCACATAATCTGCTCGTTTAGAGGAATCCGGTGTTTGTCTGAAATGAAGAAAGACATTGAGGCCAACTTCAAAGAGATGAAACAGTCTCTGGTGACAGAGGAAGGCTCCAAGCAGGAACCACAGTTGGCAGCACCCTACATCAGCTGGTAATAGAAAATCAAAATATTGTATGTAGAAAACAGATTTTCCTCTTGGTATAGTTCTGCCTGACTGTATTTAGTGCAACTTTAAACTGATGTGTATCTATGTGTGTTCCTTAAAGGATATTGGAAATAACTCAGACCATAACGTCACTTGTGTCATCGCTACCAGAGGAGCTGACAGAAGACCTTAGCCTGCCCATGGCTTTTGTGTCCCAGTTCTTGTCCTGACTAATCCTATAGTCCCATCTAACCAGCTTGGAAGTGGTTTTGTTGCAGTAGGGTTCCAGGGGTCTCCTGGATCTAAATGAAGGAATGTGCTATTGAACTGACTGCAAACAACACAGGGTCTAATAACGATGAGGCTTCCATGTGGATCTCAGACGTCCAGTGCCGGATTTATAGGAGTTGAGGCCCGTGGGCTAGAGTAATTTTCGAGGCCCCCCTGGCGCGCATGCTTGCCCCCTTTGCGCGCGCGCGAACATTTTTCGGGTTATTCGGGTTATTTTTCTTTTAATTTCGGGTTTAATTCGGTTATTTCGGTCCAATTTGATCGTAAAAAAAAAAAATTGATCATAAAAAATAAAATAAAATATTAATATTCTTTTTTTATTTATTTTTTCCAAAAAAATCGGAGGCCCCCCCAGTTGGAGGCCCGTGGGCTGCAGCCCACCCTAGCCCAACGGTAAGTCCGCCCCTGCAGACGTCAAATGGCCAGTCTATGATGTCAGTCATCTACATAGATGTCAGTACTATGACATCAGTCATCTCCATATTTGGGCAAAGTGTCAGCCCAATCTGACCTCCGCTGACTTCCAGTACAAAGTTAGAGTTCTAAAGAGAAATATTCACAATATGTGAAAAAAAGAAAGAAAATAATAATCCAGGTGTGTACACACACACACACACACACACACACACACACACACACACACACACACACAGTCTTCTAATCTAGACAGCTCACCCCAGGAGTTATGTCATAAAAAGGTGCTAACATTACTGATCAATGACGGATTGTATACTGGATTTACACAATCTGAAATCTGAACTGTGTGAAAATTGATGTAGGCCTAGGCCTTGTAATTCCCTGCAATGACACTTGAGTCATGTTTCTGTATTTTTACCAAAATGACAATAAAATTGTATGCAATAGAGATCTCTATTTCATGCAATTGCCATGATTTAACATGAACATTACTTGACTAAATGTGGCATTTGAATTCTTCAATAGGTTACTCACTTTTAAATGCATGATCAGCTCTTCCTGCCTTTTGTTCGACTCTCACAAATGGTGTTTGAATCTCACACTAGGCGTCATAATTTATTAGCTGCTTGCTTTCGCATAGGTTAGGTTTAGGAATAAGGTTAGGTTTAGGCATAGTTTACTGAGGTTACGTTTAGGAATACCAGGTCGCGACTGTTCCGAGGTCGCCGGATTTGCCCCGGGGCGACTGTGTTTTGGGGTGAGCGTTTTCGTATTCTTCGCATTCAATTAGGTTTTTGTTGGTGAGATATTATTGCTACATTTACCAGCAATTAGCCTACAGTTCTGGATTGTCACATATTTCAGAAAGGGGGAAATCAGCGATGTTTGTTGTTCACCGTTGCTTAGCAACAGTGCTATTGCATGATGGCATTCCCACACAGCAGAGGAGAGGTATGTCTCTCGTCTCAGAAAGTGTTGCCAAGTTGTGCGAGAGAAATAAGCAACCAGGTCTATGAAAACAAGCCCAAAAGAAGCGACTAGGCTACGGCTATTTGAAAATAGCAGATCTACAAGCTCACAACGACACGTTGTGAGCTTGTAGAGCTGCTATTTTCAAAAAAAGAAAAAAAAAGAGAGGTCATTTTGCAACATTTAAAAAAACATTTTAACAATACAAATCTTGTATTGGGGGTCCCTGGCATCAACTATTTACAGATGGGGGGTCTGCAGACAAATATATATGAATTTGAGGGTCCTTGACACCACTGGTTTAAACAACATTACACAACAAGCCCAAAATAAGCAACCACACTTTAAAAACAAGCATTACAAAACCGCAACCCGCAACTACCAATATTTACAAACAACTTTACAGGGGGGGGAAAAAGCCCAAAGTCGCTTATAATAAGCGGACATGGCAACCCCGATTCCCACACAGCAGAGGAGAGGTGTGTGTCGCGCTCACACATCCATGATCTCATCGTCCAGACATTTTCCTGGACGTTGTTGCCCTGTTGGAGCTGAAGGCGGTACAGTTTTCCCTGAGACTGAGTGATAGTCAGACTTATCCAATCATTATACTGGGCTTTCAGACCTTGAGAAAATGTCGGCCAATAGACTGCTTTGATCCAAACATACCAGGATGTTCGGCTGTCCCTCCCACAAACTTTATGGACGCTGGGGCAAAAAAAATAAAAGAAATAAAATCACAAGCTGCATGTCAACAGGGAAAATAAATAAATCGCGTCGCATACGAACATGAAATTAAGGATAATAATAATAATATGAAGTCAGAGGACTAGATAAAGATGTCGCTGCACGTGTGACTTCCATTCGTACAGAGATTTCCATTAATGTGCGTGAGTTTGTTTTAATTCTCTTTATAGTCTGTCTTGTGTCTATGTCAGCTGATGGTACTGTAGTGTACATGGTGTGTCTTCTTCTATATCTGCCTGTGCGGACTCTGACATGTGTCATTCAGCTGAGAATACATACATCATCATACATTTTAGAACGACAGAAAAAGCATTGATCCTGCAGCCTCAGTACCCCCCTGATAGCCCACTGAACACTGAAGTAGTCAGCTCTTCTTTCCGCATCCAAGATTGCTCAGATGCTGGATTTAGTTGGCTACTTTAGCCTATAGTAGCCAGTGATGGTAGAACAAGTACTCACATTTTTGTTACTTAAGTAAAAGTATCAATACAGCAATGTAGAAGTACTCCAAGACATAGTCAGCTATTCAAAGTCTACTTGAGTATAAGTATAAAAGTAAGTAGGCTATTGGCATCAACAATCAAGTAAAAGTACTCATTGTGCATAATGTCCCATTTCACAAGTTCAAAATGTATTAAAAAATCTTTTGAAAATAGCCCTCTACAAGCTGTGAGCTTGTAGATCTGCTATTTTCAAATGGCTGAACTATATATATAAGGCTGAAGTCAGTGGTTAGTTTGTTTTGTAGTAATCAAAATCTACAAAGTAACTAGTAACTAAAGTATATAATATAATTGTAGTGGAGTTTTTTTCTCTGAGATGTAGTGGGGTAGAACTTAAGTAAAAGGTACTGACAATTGTAAATACTGAAGAAAATAAAAAATACCTCAAAATTGTATTTAAAGGGATTTTTAACCCCGGACAGTTTTTAAGTTGCTTGATTCAGTATTTAGATATTTGATATTCATTTTTATTAGACACGCCCCCTTCCTATACAAACCCATTGTAATTTCAAACTCCATTTTAGCCATGTTAGATTCATCAGAAACACCCGTCCTTGGTTCTGATGACAGACATTGTCCTTCTTAATACGTGAGGAGACCGTGTTTTTTTTTTTAATGAAAAAAATAAATACAATAAAAAAATTAATTAAATAAATGAAAAAACACGACCCCTCACGTATTAGGAGAGCAGGGTGAGTCACCAGAACCAAGGACGAGTGTTTTTGATGAATCTAACATGTTAAAAATTGAGTTTGAAGGTGTAATGGGTTTGTATTGGAAATAGAAATATCTAAATACTAAATCAAGCAATTTAAAACTGTCTGGGGGGCTCACAAAAGCCTGAGTAGACGATAAAATGACCCAATTTTGCGGGGAAAGTGAAATATCCCTTTAAGTACAGTACTTTAGTACATGTACTTAGTTACTTTACACCACTGATAGTAGCCTACTGATGTCATAGCAACTAAATTAAGTTGGGGCAACCTGCAATATGTACAATGTGTCATAGCTGTATGCACAACTACCAAGTTTCCTAGTTCTGGTCCTAACTCCTTCTAACACTATGGGGACCAGAGCTACAAGGTTCCATACCTCTTCTATTCACAGAAAGAGGTCTTTGTATACATCAATGTATCATCATTTGTATTAAACTTTAATAGTGTGTTGCAGCTTAATTATGTCTAATGCTAATTCCGTCTCCACTTGAAATAATTCCTGGGATAGACCAGCACTGAACAACACAAACACATCCACCAGACCTTGAGATACCAACAAGCCCTGTAGGATGATCTGAGACGAGAGATGATACAGGAGGCTGCAGCTAAGGCATCCTCTGAGCAGAAGTAAGGATATACATGCCCCCCCCCCCTTTTTGTTGTTGTTTCCATGTTTGTGTCAGAATCATTGTTCTGTTCATCAATTTCTGTCTGCTGTAAATGTTGGCAAAGCGTGTTTCATTGAAGTTAGTATGTTTGGTTTCGCAGTGAGAACCCTGGTGTTGAGAGGAACCCCTCTGGAACCGTCAGTCATTCAGGAGATGAGTGTGGGAATGAGAACAGGCAGAAGAGTGTGGTGAGTGCTGTCTGGTGATGATTGACTGACTAGAATAGATTCTTTCCATGGGTCTTCCACAGGAGTGTTCACACTTTCTTAGGAAGTGAGTGGTCGATTTTGTTGATAGTTTATTTTTGGAATGTGCATTGGTGAGGCAATGGGCATTTCGTTTTACTTTTATTCTTATCCACATTTTCTTCTTATTTTGTTATGGGGATTCAGCAATGTTTTCTTGTTTTTGTTTGTTCTTTGTTTTTTTTCCTCTTAGGTAAGAGCGAATTCTAAGATTGAGCACTTGTACTGAGATAAGAGAGGAAAAAACAGTCCACATATTGTTTTTGTCTAACGCCAGGAAACATAAGTTAAGAATTTATCAATATTATTTAATAAAATGTATATGATTTGTTTTAGAACAATTATGAAGATTGGATTAAATGCACAGACTAAATAATTAGTATTGGGATCGATTCATCCCAATTACGACCAATGATATTGCGTGCATGCAGCTTCTTATTTTAATTTCATTTATTGTGTGCCCCACTACTAACACAGCATTTACAGCATCACAGAAATGTTAATATTTAGTCATTTCTGGGTTTCTGATTTCCCTATATGTGCTGGAAAATCACATCAATTACACTAGTGAAATTATCTCTATTTTGTGGGCATTTGCCAAATTCTTTGCACATGGCACAAAAGGGGGGCGTTACCTATGCTAATAACAAACAAAGGCCATGCTTCCTCCAATTTATGACCGACAGAGATTCATTCAGCACTCCTGGGTAAACACAATTTGGACGTTAAGAACATTTGGTGCATCTGGAGTTCACTTCTCTCATTTTTTCTCTTTACAGAAAATTAAGTTAAATATAACTTAATAAAATATAATAGTAACTTAGAATGTTGCTGCATGAGGCCTAATGTCTTCCAGCAGGTCCACAATCAGCTAGAGGGAACGTCAGATCATTCATGTGTGAATCACGTAGCTAAATCTGAGTTATGTGACAAATTATTAAATAAGGCAACATGCAGAAGCTTTCTTTTTGGGGCGAATTTGCTGGAATGCTACTGCATGGTGGCTTATTTTTTCTGGAGTAAATGACATGGTAAAACGTTCTTCTTATCTTATTACGTGACACTCTTCTGTATAACTATATAATCTCAATTTCCCTGTAACCCCTTAGAGGGGAAAGAAAAGAGCCCGGGAGAGCTCTGAAAATGTCAAACGCGGTCGTGCCAAGACCAGCCGTGGCGGTGTCAGCAGAGCAGAAAGCGGCCGGGGCAAAAAGAGCAATGTTGAGGCGGTCACCCTGTTTGAGGTTGTCTCCATGGGCAGAAGTGCCATGCAGGTAAAGGAAGACGTGTATTCTCTAACTACATAAACACTAGGGTAGTGTTCTTTTAACTCTTAGAGTGTAAAAATGTATTCTTATGAATCCATTTGTACTCTGAGTTAAATGAACACTCTGGATTTTTGCACAGGATATGCCTGTGCATGAGACAGATCGGTGATCAGTGACATGCGCTTTATCTGAACTCCCCGTCATATTCATTGTAATTTGAAAACCTAAACCAAGGGTCACCAAGTAAGTTTGGCCGTGGGCCAATTTGTTTTCTAGTTGGCTGGCCAGAACATAATCAACGGCTAATTTAACACATTGGGTGCCAGAGGTTTATTAAAATATTATACGTTGAGTGCCAGGATTTTTAACCATTTTTGAACCTTTTTCAAGTAGTCACAAAATATTTTCAGTGATCACCGTCCTCACGGTGATCCCCTCATTACACACATAGAGGTCTCGTACAATCGGGGGAAAAAAATTAAAAACATTCGGTAATCCGTTCCATACAGTAGTTGCAGCCAGTTGAAAATAGTTAAAAACAAATTGTAAAAAAGAAAAGTACACAGGAGCCGAGATACAGGTTTTTGAAGTCATAAGTTAACCAGGAAGTGGATTGGAGTCTAAATCTTCGAAAAATGATATCTCCTGGTGCTGTGAAGGAAAAAAAGATTTTTTTTTTTATTTTATTTTTTTAAACAGTATATATACGGTTTTGGCACTCAACGTCAGTTTTTGAAAAGAAGTATATATACGGTTTTGGCACCCAATGTGTTAAGAACTGGAATGTGCGACAGACCGCCTTATATCAAATCATAACTATATTGCCATGAAAGTAAAAAATTAGGCCCTAGGCCTAGTGCAACTCTACTGTCCACACTCACACCCCTGGTGTTAGCTAAACATTTAACCTGCTATAGCTACGGTTTTGTCATCCAAAAATCTAAAGATGAAAGTTGACAGTGAAAACGGAGCATTCAAAGATAAATGGAAAGAGAACTATGCTTACATCCCACCCTGGTTCATCAATGCAAAGCTGTAGTGATTGTCCAGATCTGTCCTACCTATTGATATTGCCCTATGAGGGGTTCAGTGCCACAGTGCACCCCGCTGCCTTCATGATTGTCTTATTCACTCTCAACATGGATATAAGTGTAAGCATTCTTCAAGCATGGTTTTATTCTGTATTTGTACATTATAGCCTATATGTGGTACTGACAGTACGATATTACAAATCATGTAAAAAAAATAATAATTTGTAAATAATATACAATATCGTATTGACAGTCCCACTTATAGGCTATAGTGTCCAAATACAGAATCTATCCTTGGGCTGCCTGTTGCCTACCACTGTCCAAGATCAGCAGTCTTCTAAGTAAATATGAGCCAGTTTGCTTAGTATTTTCTACTGTCAGGTTGGTTGGTGATGATGAATGTGTGAATATGTGACATCATACAGGCAGTGGTTGATGATTGGATCGAGGCCTATGAGTCCGACCGAGACACTGCACTACTCGACCTCATCAGCTTCTTCTTTCAGTGCTCTGGCTGCAAAGGTAAGCAGTCACTGTGTCACAAACACACGCACTTATCTACTGTGTGTGTGTGTGTGTGTGTGTGTGTGTGTGTGTGTGTGTGTGTGTGTGTGTGTGTGTGTGTGTGTGTGTGTGTGTGTGTGTGTGTGTGTGTGTGTGTGTGTGTGTGTGTGTGTGTGTGTGTGTGTGTGTGTGTGTGTGTGTGTGATATCCGCACACATTCTTAATTATATGTTTCTCATTTCCAGGTGTGGTGACTGCAGAGATGTGTCAGAACAGACAGGACAGTGAAGTCTTGAGCAAGATGGTGGAGAGCCTGGATGAAGTAAGACCTCTTTCATCCGTCCATCGTCTATCAATCATAGGATACTGAAATGACTCTCCTAACTGTGGCTATATAATGTGTGTATGTATTTATGTGTTTTAGGATGCTGGTGTACAGTACAAGAAGTTTCTGGCGTTCCCATGGATCCTCACAGTCACATGGCCCATGGACATAGTCAGTACCACAGTCAGGTTTCAAACTTTCTGCACCACTTGTCATCATCATCGTTTCTTTTTACGCCATGGCTCTTAAAGCCATATACAGACGTAGATGGTTTGTCCGGATGGTAATCTCACAAACCACAGGACCAATCAGCACCACATTTCGTGTGCATGCTGCCAGTAGTAGGTCGACTTAGTATATCCCAAAATGTTCACACATGTTTTGAAATAATAACATTTATAATGGAAGTCAAAGGGGCTCGGCTTGGGCTGAAACATGCCCAGATTTGCGATGACGTCATTAATAGGACGTCGTCGATATGCCAGGAATCCACTTTTAAAAGCTGTGTGCATATATACAGTACGCCCAATATTGTCATTACAGCATGTCTCTATAGGAGCTAGTTTCTCCTGCAATACGATGCCTTGAGTCAAATGGAATCATGAAAAGTACAGACAAATAGATGCAGAATGTGTCACCGACACCCCGCCACGGTTCCACCCTTCTATATTTGGACATGTCTGACGGCATCATCGAAATGTTAGAATTCCACATGGAACCACACTCATATTGGACCTAGGGCATTCACAGAATAGTCGAATATTCGAATATTCGAATATCAAACCGACTATTCGACTATCAAACCACTATTCGACTATTCGAAAAAAAAAAAAAAAAAGCATTTTTTTTTTTTAGTGGCTTTTCTAGAGCAGACATGCAGCTGTGAGCTCTGGTGTGACGTCAACTCGCATTCCTTGAGTCAAGTCATCAATGCAATTAAAAAAAAAAAAAATATATATATTTTTAATTTTTTTAAAGTTTTTAATTTTTTATAATCAAATCGAATAATCGAATATTCGAATACTTTTGGGTCGAATAATTCGAATACCATAAATCACTATTCGTTAATGCCCTAAGGACCCCATGTTCATTAAAATGGAACAATTAATTCAAATGTGATACCCTTAATTCTCATTCTAGTTAACACACTCCTTGTGGGGGATTTCTTTCGGTGTATCTCTAATATAGGACAACGTGGAGTACCCTCTGATCCAGCCAGGGCCAGACGGCCGCTGGTTCCACATAGAGTTCTGTGACTTTGTGTCAGTCCTGGTGTCTCAATGTCAGCACAGCGTCATCTTTGACAACTACCTGATGAGCATCCTCATCTCCCTGTTCACAGAGCTGTCTGACTCCTGCGTCCGAGCCTTCAGACACACCTGCACCCTAGCAGGTAATAGAATATACACAAACTAGCACTATTTGATCAGACCGAAAATGGTGAATTGTGATATTTATGGACCCAATATCCCAATATCCTTAAATATTACAGCTTGTGCATATGGCTGAGCAATACATTGAATTCCACAATATAATAGATATATTTAATGAATAATATTATCCATTATTTTGTGGAATTCCATGTATTGCTCAGCCATACACACACATACTGTACACACATTTAAAACAGAAGCCATTTCCCATTACATAGTCCAGCTGCCCATGGGTCTTACCATCATCGCTGTCACGATACCATAAGTATACCTGTAGATTAAGTTTGGTGAGCTTTCATTAATGACCTTTAATTACGTTTAGGCACTTCGTTTGGGTTCCGCTTAACCTATTAAAACCGGGAAAGCATCTATGTCATTTTCGATTTTTGCGTTGGCTATTCAAAAATAGCAGATATACAAGCTCACAGCACGTCACTTCGTGCTGAGCTGCAAGCTTGTACATCTGCTATTTTTTACCATTTCTGAAAAATCTTTATAGTGTGAGAATTTGTAGAATCGGCCTCGGGGCTTAATGGGTTATTATAAAAAATGCTGGTGAATGGCCTCGATCGCTGGTGTAGCGGTCCAAGCATCTAGGCTCAGAGTGGTCTGACAGCGCGTCGCAGGTTCGACTCCCGATCCCGACGGCCTTTGCTGCATGTCACTCCCCATCTCTCTCCCCATTTCCTGTCAGCCTACTGTCCTGTCAAATAAAGGCATAAAAAGGACAAAAATATATCTTAGAAAAAATGGTGCTGGAGAAAGGTTCATGTAAAGTTTTGGCATACAGCGATGGTGGCAGATCAAATGGGTGACTAGAAGTGAGAAATGTAAAATGGATGCAACAACCGTGCTCTTTGAACCTCTGCTCCAAAGCGGTGAAGCTGGTGAGCTCTCTGGTTGGCGTGGCTCTCAGTCTGAGTGTTGGTGTGGAGAACAGCCAGAAACTGTACGATGTGGGGAAGACCAAGACCAAAGGACGACGACGCACACCTCAACTAGGCAAAATGCAGAAGAAGATCACAGAGGTAAGACCTTCACTTATTATGTTCACTTAACACCTGCACGTAGTTTCGGAAGGGGGATTTAGGTAGGGCTATGTCTCTCTTTATGCGAGTCATGGCGAATTAGAGACATCTTAAGTTGTGACTGAGACGTGTTAGGTATTTGGCTCTGTTTGTTTAGCTCCAGAACAAGATGGTGGAGATAGAAAACATGATGGACACCATCTTCAAAGGTGTCTTCCTGAAGAGATACCGGTAAAGGCCTATTCCTCTGACATGTCAAAGTTCAGCCTTCGGTTTCACATGCACACATTATTGTCTGCCTTTTAAGTTTGATGTGTGTGTGTGTGTTGTGTGTGTGTGTGTGTGTGTGTGTGTGTGTGTGTGTGTGTGTGTGTGTGTGTGTGTGTGTGTGTGTGTGTGTGTGTGTGTGTGTGTGTGTGTGTGTGTGTGTGTGTGTGTGTGTGTGCGCACGCACAGTGATGTATTGACAGAAATCCGCTCCATATGTATGGAGGAGCTGGGCGTGTGGATGAAACTCTACAGCACAGCTTTTCTTAATGACAGTTACCTCAAATACATGGGCTGGATGTTGAACGACAAGGTAAAGAGTCACACAGTGAAATGTTGCATTAGTGGCATTTTGAACATTGTACTCTAAGCTCCCCAGGCTCTATTATTAAATAAAAAGCTATGTAGTTTAAAGTTTATGTAATTCTTCACTGATCGAAAGTACGTTTTCTTTCAGCAACCAGAAGTACGTTTGAAATGTGTGCTAGGTCTACAGGGCTTATATGGAGACCCTGTGCTCTTGTCCAAACTAGACCTGTTCAGCAACCGCTTCAAGGTAACCAATCTTAATGAGATTTGTGCGTGTACATCTAAAAATTATATGTGTGTGAGTACTGAGTACATATTGTGCATTGTGTAAATGATCTATTCTGCAGGATCGGATGATCTCGATGACCTTGGATAAGGACAATGAGGTCGCAGTGCAGACCATGAAGCTTCTGGTACTTATCTCCAAGTAGGTAACCAGCTGTTTCTTTTAGTGTTTTTCTTTTAAATTTCCCCTCTATTTTTCCTCACTTTGTCTATCTATCTATCTATCTATCCCCTCTTTCCTGCAGGACGTGTGACGAGGTGTTGAGTCCTGAGGACTACAAGCAGCTGTTTCAGTTTGTGTACTCCTCACAGCGCCTTCTAGCAACCTCTGCTGGTGAGCTTCTCTATTCAAGGTAGGCTGACCTACATGTAAGTGCCAAATTAAAGGAAACAAGAGTAAATAAGACAAAGCACACTGAAATACACCTCAGCTTTTGCGTCCATGTCTTGATGAAGACATACCAGACATGGTATATGGGGCATGTTGGTGACTCATGCTCACTCATGGCTCTCTAGAGAGTAGCAGTCGCTCACATTTCTTTTACTGGCGCAGTTTCCACAGATAGAAATTTCACTATAGATGTTTCAGAAAATCATTTTATTTAGTTGTATGCCTGGAATCAAGGCAACCAGGCTCCTGGTGAATCATGACCTTAAAACATTTGATTCTGTTCATTGAAAATAATTGGAAAACGCAAAAAAAGGTACAAGATTGTGTACATATTTTAAGAATGAAGGAACTACTCCCATGATTCATTGCGCATACCTTTCCAATGATTCCAATCAAAATGATCGTTTAGCTTGCTTCTTTTCTAACTTTAATCGTTGTCTTTATTATAGTATTTATGTACTATTAGATAACATATTTAGCATATTAATAGCATCAATATGACTGGTCTCTCCTAGGATTCTCAACATCTCATCCCCTACGCCTGAAGCCGAGGATGGAGGGAATGAGAATGACACACATACTCTACAGACTACTACCAAACTGATGGCACTGCTGCGCTTCTACCAGGACAGTGAGGTGAGTGACGGGAACCACATCACACACTGGATTGCTCAAGTCCACGCAACAAAGCCTAGCATGATGTGTCTGAAAGGACATACTACTGACAGGAAACCTTTTTGAGTTTATGAGACCATGATGAGACTATTCTGGGCGAACATTCAGTGAAGATAGGCAAACATTTGAGAAAATAAGAGTGTGTGTGTGTGTGTGTGTGTGTGTGTGTGTGTGTGTGTGTGTGTGTGTGTGTGTGTGTGTGTGTGTGTGTGTGTGTGTGTGTGTGTGTGTGTGTGTGTGTGTGTGTGTGTGTGTGTGTGTGTGTGTGTGTGTGTGTGTGCGTGCGCGCACCCAGCTCCATACACATGTGGTGTATCTAGTGGACAGCCTGTGGGATTGTGCTGGAGCTCTGCTGAAGGACTGGTCAACAATCACATCCATACTGCTACAGGACCCCGCCCCGGAAAACACAGGTCAACAAATGCACACACACAATATATCAAATGATAGGAAATATCATGTAAATATATGAAATATTGTGTAAAATATGTATAACAGTGTATGGACAATTAATGTGACTTAAAAACAACAGAGACTATTAAGTCATATTGATTTTATTTTCCTTAATGTTTGTGTCAGAAAGACTCAGTAAGCAAGACAATTCAATGCCCAGAATGCTCTACAGTCTACACAGTGTCCACAGTTATTTCAGTGGTGTGTTTTGATGAATAGGCCTCATTGCAAAGTAGTTGAATTTGAAATAGAAAATGAGAATGTGTCCCCTTATTTATCACAGGTTTGTGAAAATTTAAATGTCATACCACATTCACTGGTCTCCTTCTAGGCCCACTAGTTCTGACACTGGCAGAACAAGCTGTGGTTGTAGAGATCTTGGTGGCGTCGGTGCGGCAGGCCTCCGAGGGTGCTGTGCTGGTTGGACGGAGTGGAGCCAAAAAGGTTAGTTGGAGCTAATTGCTCCAGTAACGTCTGTTAGTGGGAGATAATTAGAGCAGAGTTTTGCATCTGATAGCCGATCCCAATTTTGGATAGTCCCAGACCACTATGTTTGGTCAAAAAGTGCAAAATCAATTCTAATCAGGTTTAAAAATGTAACATGTATAACACGTATAAGCAAACAAATACATTTCAATATATGAAAAGAACATTTAACTTTAATTATACAATAAAGTAGCAAAAATGTAATATAAAACACTAATTTATACACATTATAAACATGTATATATAATGTGTACAACTCTATTTACTTTTGTTTAACCACTTGAGCCCTATTCAAAATGAAAAAAGCTGATCTACAAGCTTACGACGTGTCACGTTGCACATCTGCTATTTTCAAAGACTTTTGATGATTTTCACCTATAATGACTTACTGTTCGTGTGTACTCTGTCATAAATATGGACAGAAATCTACAGTGAGTAAAAAGAGGAACATACAGTCTACTCTATCCACAATGAAAAGCATTTACGGCAGTTTGCCTTGGCAGGCCTCTAATTATGATGATGCCAGAAATCCCAGTAGTCCATGAGCAAAGGCGCATGAGTTATTAATCCGAGGACAAGGCGGAACCCCTGGTGGAAGAACTTCCAGTGGTGTCATTATGTATGTGTGTGTGTGTGTGTGTACACATGTATCTGCACATGCACATGCACTTGCATGAGGGTATGTTTGTGTTCCAGGTAATGAGTGCCAAAGAGAAAAAAAACCAGATGGACGACTGTAGCAAAATCACTGAACATTTCTTGTCAGTGCTTCCCAAGATGCTGTCCAAGGTAAGAAACAGAAGGAGAGGATTAAGCCTCTTGTTTCCATATTGACAATGTGTTTAGACCAGTGGGTCCGGGGGACCACCAGGGGTTCCAGGGGGACCCCAACATAATGTGTTAATATAGCATCAAAATCAGTTTAACAATTTTAACCCCATTTTATATATTTTTATTAATAATTTCGAAAATCTTCACAAATCTTCCCTATGGGGTCTCGACAAAACCTTTTCAGATGAGGGTCCGCCAAACACATATCAATTTAGGGGTCCTTGTTTGTTTGAGAACCACTGATCTGGACCTCTGCGCTGGAGCCGGAGGCTTTTGTCCTTCCAGGCTGAACTGATTAGAGTTGGTCATGCTGTCATGGGTGGAAAGAGCTGATGGTGTTTGGTGGTTGTTGACAGTTTTCCCACAGTTCCGACATGGTGGCCTCCTTGATGAGGATACCTCACTATTTCCTTCCAGAGTGTCCTGCCACAGAAAACACACAGGTCTGCCTCTCTCTTTCTTTCTTTCTGTCTCTGAATAACAAACATCCAATGATTACAAATGGTTGATGCAGCATACAGTAGATGAACCTATCATAATTTCTTTGATAACATAAACATTAGTTTCGCAACAATTTGCATTATTAGTTTTAATCAACGGGTTAACTATTGCAGATATACAGATAACATCAGTATATGGAGTTACATCATGTTTTTGTGATATTTTCTTCAGTATTGCCACTGTCCAGTATATTACAGAATGAATGTCACTTTATCTCCCTCTGCTGGTGAGAGGTAGTAAATGTCCCAGTCCCATGTCTTCCTCCAGATGGTATTAGACCTGCTGGCCAAGATGGGAGCTGTTGTTGACCTCCACACGCACCCTGGTGTCTTGGAGGCCGCTGCCCGCTCATACCAGTGCCTATGTGGGGAGGAGAAGGCCTGGCACCTCATTGCCAGCACTGCCAGAGACTCCCTGGTGCAGTCCTGGGTTGACAGGCTGGCAACGCTTCTAGACGTCTCACTGACGGTAGGCTGCTTACCCAATACACTGCACGACATCATCCCGAATTGAGTGTTATAGAGACATATTTGTCATCTACACATGGATAGAGTTGACTTCTCACAGTTACTTCTCTGTCACAGGATGGCACATTCTCTGCAGACAAGGAGAAAACGGGGAACATTTTAGCTACACTGAAGAAACTCTGTGCTTTTCACAAGTAAGGTTTGCTTGTTACTGTACTTGTAGGTGAACGGTGTGAAAGTGTTCTTCCAGTGATGAGTATTGCATTGTTTAATGTGTGTCCCTGTATGTGATGGTAGTGCCCAGGACCTGAAGCTGAAGCTGTTTGAGCTGCTGACACCTCTCTTCTCCGCAGAGAGCACCTGGGGAGGAGTACCACCTGAGGTACCATCAGTCATTTTAGGCTGGAAAAAGTGACCTTAAATTCAGTGGTTTACAGGTTTGCAGACTTGTACTTCCAGTCTGTAAACCTGTTTTTAAATTAATTTTTTTTGTGAGTGCCACTGCCATTGTCACTTATTGCTGCAATCCATAACCATTTTAGTGAACAAAATATTATTTTAACCAATCTGTATGGTAGAGTATGTTAATACAATATAATTACAGTAACTAACACAGCTGTGGTAGTTGGAGGTGGCCTCTCAGAATCAAACTTTATTTTTGCATCATATTACAGGTAACATGGGTGAAATTCTTAATTATGCAGGCTCATCAATGCAGTTAAAAGATAGAGAATTAGAGCATAGAAGAGATAAAGTGCATAAAAAGTAGAGAAGAGTCCATTTAAAACACAGATCAGTTCAGTCTGTGCATTATAACACAGTTCAGTTCAGTCTATGAACAGGTTTGACATCTTAGCTCAGCAGTCCTTGACATAAACATTTTGAAATACATTGAGCTAGGACATAAGTCTTACAGATGACAGCTTTAAGTGTTAGTCAATTAGTGTAGATTAACAATTGTGATAAAATGTAGATCTGCCATACATTCCCTTGTTCATGTCATCAAATTGGTTAAGGAGTTCTCTTCTTGAACCCTCGACTTTTGCTTCCCCCTCCCTTCTGTGTGAAGATCTTGCTGGAGTCACTGAGATGTCTGTTTTTCTCCATGCTCTGGAATCTCAACACCAGCGGAGTAACTTTGACCTCCAGGGTAAATTGCCATTGCATTATATTTGATTTTCCACAGTTATTTTAGTTAGGGAGTTGTTACACTGTGTGTGTGTGTGTGTGTGTGTGTGTGTGTGTGTGTGTGTGTGTGTGTGTGTGTGTGTGTGTGTGTGTGTGTGTGTGTGTGTGTGTGTGTGTGTGTGTGTGTGTGTGTGTGTGTGTGTGTGTGTGTGTGTGTGTGTGTGTGTGTGGGGGGGGGGGGGGGGGGGGGGTGTGTGTGTGTGTTCTTAGGAAAAGGCTGTGGCCCAAAGGACTCAGCTGAGCGTGTTCAGCGAGAAGTGTTATCGCTGTCTCACGCACGTCAACATGAATGTGAGGGAGCAGGTATGAAGATAAAAAAAGAAAGAAAGATACACACGCGTAATGTTGTTTTGGAATATCACTTTTTTCTTCTCATATAATGAGGATTCAGAATGCTTTATTGTCCATTATGGTAATGGTAACATGGTAATACAGTTTTGGCTTATGTTAGATCATCAGGAAAAACTAATCTATCTTGACAGGGATCATTTTAAAATCGGACTACAATCGTTGTATACAGTATCTTTCTTATCGATGCCATCTTTACGCTCTAACCTCTCTCTCTCGCTGTCTGTCTCCCATTTTCTCTTGAGTCAGGCTTTCCTGGGCCTGTGTGACATCCTGACAGCCCACAACTATCAACTGCATGTGTTTGAGCCCACGTCCTTTGGACCGCTGCGCTACACTCCCAATCCCAAACTGCAGAGGGCGCTGTCCACCTTCACGTTGGACCAAGTCTTCATCAGCCCAGATAGCAATGGCCAGAACAGGGGTAAGTGAGTGACTCATGTTACACGTAAGTGCAACTTAAACTTTGGTTAAAGTGCTTTTAGTGTCACTCGTGTGATGGGATTTGTTAGAAGCGTTAGTTATAATGAAACTTCTATGTTGGCAATAGAACTGTATTATAAAACAAGAAAATCAAGGGTCTTAAAGGGATACTTCACTTTCACATAAAATAAACATTTAAAAAATATATTATAAATAAATGAAAAAAGTAATGGCCCCCTCACGCATTAGAGTGTCCTACTAATGTGTGAGGGGGCCTTTATTTTGCCATAACTTCTTTCATTTTTTTTTAATATTTATTTTTAATGTTTATTTTATGTGAAAGTGAAGTATCCCTTTAACTACCGGTAGGTACAGTAGGTGGGAAATTACCTATTTTGCTTGTTCATTTTCATCATTACTCTTGAACTTTCAGGTCAGGACACCAAATTGAGTTTTCCTTAAATTTTATTTCCCACTGTATTATAAAGCCTATTTCAGTGAGCCCTACTATGCAGGGAAGATTTGACATTTTCAAGACTGTGTTCTCTAAATATCTACTTGTTTCAAAGTGTTGACAATCATATTCAGTGCTATGAACTGCTATTCCAACAGGGTGTAACGCTAGGGCACACACATTGTGTTGTTGCCCAGCAGATGGCAATCTCACTCTCTCTGAGCACAGTTCTTTTTCCCTTCGCAGCAATGAGGAAAGCATTTATTCACTGTCGCAGCTCACCGTGGTAAATACATGCAGATATTAAATGCATGGCCACAGACGTGGCTAATAACTCAACAGAGCTTCCCACTGACTATGAACTGGGGGTTGGATTTTCAACCCGACCCAACAATTGACCCTCAATTACAAAGGAAAACCCTGTAATATCATTAGCAAACGCAGATGGAATAGAATTAATTATTTGGCTGAAAGGATATATTATAGTTTTGTTATGTAAAGTGAAGCAGCCTGTAAATTGAGTGAGTTCTTGTAAAATGGAAGAAACGAGCTGGGCAGGGAGTGATGTCATGACCTGATATGTTGGAATAAAATAAAGAAAAATGGGTATTATTTTTGTGCGGTGCTTCCAGTGAACTTATGAATTCATCGATGGTTTGACTATAACTTAAACCATATTTAATATCTAGTACAGGCTCCGCTTTCTGAGACATATTACATCCAAATACAGATAGTTCATAGAAGTCAATAACCGTCCTGATGGGAATCTCTTAAATGTTCAAACAAATTCAATATGGGATTATTGGTTTTTGAACATACAAATAATATAAAAAGCTATAACATAATAAAAAGCTATTGTTTTATTAGATTTGCTTCATAACGGTTATGTTATATAGACACAGTCTTTTCTATTAGCCGGTGGATGGGGGGGATCACTGCGAGGGCAAAGACATTAAGTTAAGTCATGAAATGAGGGCAATCTCTTTCCGTGAGAAAATGCCATTAGCTCTGGCTCACCTCTGAGCCTATTTTATTAGCTCTGTGACAGATTGAACCCACATGGTGTCACACACAGCCATAACTCTACGCTCATGTTATCTTTGATTTCCACCTGTTAAAGCCATTGTCCCAAACTAACTAAAGCACTCTCGCATCTGTCCTTTTGTTCTTTTCTGTTCTGTGTGCTCTTTGTCATGTTTGATCTAAAAAAATAAATGACCCTATGTGCACTCTCTCTCTGCCTTTCACTCTCTTGCATGCTCCCCTCTGCAATTCATATTTTTATTTGTCCTCCTTTCTGTCTTTGCTTCTCTGTCTTCCGCACGGCGGTCCTTCGGTTTGCCTCATTCAGTCAGCGAAGACTCTGAAGTGGAGAAGAAGCTGGAGGACCTTCACAGACGGAGAAACCTGCTCGCGGCCTACTCTAAACTCATAGTGCACGGAGTGCTGGAGATGAGCACGGCAGCCGGGATCTACTCGTTTTACATGAAGGTAACTGCTGCATGGTGTCGCATGATACCGAGGCACAGGAATATAAGGTAAAGCTTTGTATATTAAAAATAGGCGATAGTGCATGGACATCCAATCTCTCACCCAAGTGCTGGACAAAAAATTATCAACAGTAATAAATAATAAAGTCTGTAACACTGGTTTTCAGCTCCACTTTATTGCTGTTCAACGTTTCGATCCTACTGGATCTTCATCATGTAAAATATAAATATTTCATATAATAAACAATTATTTTTTATTAACTTTTAAAACTTTGTATATACTCATGTCTTATAAGTATAAGTATAAAAGAAGCATTGCCACTTAAACCCTACCTGTATATACTTCAGTGACCGGAGTCCCCTAGGTGTATATGTTACAGGGTGAATGGAGAACCAGGTAGATTGAAGAAGGCGTGTTCGTTTTTACCACCCACCCAGCAATTCTGTAGAAGCAACACTAGAGGGAGCCACAAGCCAGGCTTGTGCACAAACATATATGGCTGCGACCACACACACACAGTCACACACACACACACACACACACACACACACACACGCGCTCATGCTTTTTTTGGTTTATTGAAAGCAGGACTGTTAAGATACTTTTATTGTGTTCTGGCTTTTGTTTTACTTTCTCCCTGACACACACACACACACACACACACACACACACACACACACACACACACACACAGTGATCCATGAAAAGAACTATTCTGTCCCTATCGGTTTACAACTCAAACGGCGCTGAGTCGACAAGTGGAGCATCGGCCGGTCAGCGCGGGCACTCGCGCCTGGAGGCGCGAGGGCGCGCTTCCTCGGCCTCAAGCTCCACTTGTCGGCGCGCCTCCGTCGTGGACAAGCGTGTGCGTGTGCACGCGTGTTCAGCGTTCCCCTAGCGTAGCTTCCTGGTTGCTATGTGGGGGGGAACAACAAAAGACAGGTCCCCGTCGGCACATCAAAGCCCCGCCTCTCCGCGCTCTCCTTCTCCTCCTCCTCGGAGGAGGAGGACGGTTTATTTCGCGAGGAGGAGCTCCTCCTCGCGAAATAAACCGTCCTCCTTCTCAGAAGGAGGACGGTTTATTTCGCGAGGAGGAGCTCCTCCTCGCCTCACGTAATAAACCCCCGCCTCGCAGTGCCGCGTCCTCCTTCTCCTCCTCCTCCTCGCGAGCCTCGCTAATAAACCCTATCTCGAAAAGCCCCGCCTCGCCCCGAAGCCCCGTGCCTAAAAACGAGCGCTCTGTCTTCAATCTACCTGGTTCTCCATTCACCCTGTGACATATATACTATACAAGTCTACATCAAATCTCTTCGCCAAAAACGCCAATCTACACACTCACAATGTGTAAGTTTAGAGATCTGCTATTTTCGCCAAATGCTCACCCTAGAATAGGGACACTAGGCTTCATGGGGTTAATTAATCCATGTGTATACTTCTCGTCTTTGTGTCCATCCTACAGCATTACAATGACTTTGGGGACATCATAAAGGAGACTATGTACCGCACCAGGCAGACAGACAAGATCGAGAGTGCTCACACACTGGTGCTTTGTCTGCAGCAGGTACTGACCCAGCACTCTCTCTTGCACCTCTTCCAATCAACAGCACACAGTGTGGCATCTGAGAGAGAGGCTGACTGGATGTATTGACGTCTTCCTGTTGTTCTAGATGTTTGTGCGTCTGAAGCAGGAGCAGCAGAGTGGTGGCAGGGCCAACCCAGCTGTCCAGACCTTCTCCAGCATCAAGGAGCTGGCCAGGCGCTTCGCTCTCACCTTCGGGGACCTGGTCAAGTACCGCGAATCCGTGGCCATGATCCACACGTAAGTGTATGAACTCTCAATATCTAATAAGATGTCATTTTTATACTGGGTGTCTTTATCACAAATCCTTTCTGCGTGTGTGTGTGCGTGTGCACGTGTGTGTAGGAACGGTATAGAATTTGTGTTCCACGGGTTTGTCCAGACTCCAGATAGACTCTCTCCTCCTTACCTCTCCTACCTACTCATTCTGAGCGAGTTCTCTAGCAAACTGCTCAAACCAGACAAGAAGACAGTGTAAGTGTTTCTTTCAGTACATACTGTAGTGTCTTTGTGTATCTGTGTTTATGTGAAGCACTCAAACATTGTTTGTTTATTTATGTGGTTTTTCTAATCAGGTTCACCTACCTGCAGAAGCACACAGGGGAGCACATCATGAGCCCCAAGGAGGACTATTGGCAGCCACTAATCTATTACCGAGCGTCTCTGTTGGCTGTAGCCGAGGGGGAAGATGCCAGCTCCTACGTCAGCTTTGACAAGAGGCCATATCTTCGTCAGAACTTGCTTTTAGATGGTAACGAATGAGAATGAAGTCAGAATTGTGTCTTTGTGATAATGAATCGGTGACTGAATCATTGTTTCTTCCTGTGTCAGGGTCCAAGTCCCCCAGCCCGATCAGCTCCATCAGCAAAGGAAGTAAGAAACACACTGCTAGCTCAAGGTGAGGCTGAAGAGCAGTTGTCATATTGATATTAAGTACCACCTTAAACCTTACTTCACAGAACAGTTCCAAACCGAACCGTCAGTGCCATCTTGACCCTAACTATATTATCTTTTTATAAACCAAAGGAAGCTAATGCACTTTAATGGAGCATCTACTCTAATCAAACTTGTCTCCTCGCAGGTCGTGTTCATTACGGTCTGTCTCCAACCCCCCTGAGAAGATCAACAAAATGGATCAGTGTCCCGTCACCACAGAGCCTCCAATAATGAAGGAGAGTTCAGACATTACTGTAACCAGCACTAATGAAGAAGTGGACATTGACACTATTGAGATTGAGGTAGATGTGTGACGGAAGAGGGCAACAATGTCCGTTCAACCCCGACAGCATCTCCAAAGGAATGGACAGTTTTTTGATTGATTGTTTGAATACTTTATTAACAGTTTGCAATTTGTACAGAGTTACAGGTTTACAATGATTGTTAAAAGGATAACACAAAAAGCCCTAGGGGCTTGTTTCCATTGTGGTCCTGTGTATTAAATTCATTAAGACATTTAAAGACATACAATAATAAACAAGACATAATCAACACTAGTAGCAATGAATGTATATGTACAGTAAACATGGGGGGCGGGGGGGTCATTTATGGTGTTAAGCTTAGAGGGCTCTTCTAGGACCAGACAGGTGCTCTTTTATGGTTTTGAAGGTGGGTAAGGAGTTACAGTGCGTCTTGGAATGTCTCGAAGTTCTGGCATTCATGTCCACTAATTGTCAACTCCCCAATGTTTTGTAGACATTTCGTCACTAGTTCTTTATCATCCCTTACACAGGAAATGTTGCAATATGTTATTTTAACTTAATCTGGTCATGTCAGGGCAGTAGGTCTTGCAAAGTAAATCCCTTTTTACAGATTGATTTGATACATTTGTATTTTACATGGAACACTATGGTAAACAATTGATGGTGCTGAATTTGCACTTGACCCAAAGTGTGGACTTGATTTTTATACATACATTTGACCCATAATTGGGCCAGACTTGGAGTAAAACACTCACAGTAAAGCACTCTGCTTACAAGTATTTGCATTCAAAGGTAATTGCATTCAAATATGGTTCTTTATTGGGTGTACATTTAAAGGATCATTCCTTTTCATAATTTGGTTCTCTGGTATTCAGAACCTGAACAGCATCTCCAAGGGAATGTACAGTGTCTCAGAGAGGACTGGCCTTCCTGTCATCTGGTTGTCAGCTCTTCTGTGTAGACATTACCGCACTAGTTTTCTCTTTTCTTTTTTATCATCCCTAGCTTGGGAAATTCTGCATGTGTTATTTTGTAAGAGTATGTGGTCTGAATTTAATTTGGTCTTGTCAGGGCAGTAGCTCTGCTAATGCAATTCATGTGCTCTCAGACCTCTTATTAGACCTCTATTGATGCAAGCTTTTGATCATGTAAACAAATAGTTAAAACTCTACAGTTATTTTGATATGTATTACATGGAACATTATGGTAAATAATTGAAGGTGCTGAATTTACATTTGGCCCAAAGTGTGCAGTGTTTTCTTTAAAATAAATTTGACCCATAATTAGGTCAAACTTGAATAAAACTGCACTCTGATCATGTAAGTATTTGCATTCAAATAGATATTTATTGGGTGTACATTTAAAGGTAGGGTAAGTGATATTTTTTGGTTAAAACAAAAAGTATTTTGTTAAAAGGTTAAAATACTATATTCTGATAGTAATCATTGCTATAGAGTGTTTTTTCAGTAACAGATGTCTCCCTGAGTCGCCAGCTCTTTAATAAACAGAAAATACATTTTTCGGTAGGTGTCAAAATCTCAGCCAATCAGGAGAAAGTACCCATTTTTAAGCTTAATTTGTATAGTGTTCCAGTTCCAATTTTGCATGCTCATTTCTTAATGTCATCACTTCCAATTTCACTTGTTTAATCTGTATCCTGATTGAGTTCTCTGTCCTGGTTGGATAAAATTGGAAATGAAACTGAAACGAAAATGCATTTTCTGTTTTATAAAGAGCTGGAGAGACAAGGAGACTCCTAATACTGAACAAACACTCTATAGCAATGAGTACTATCAGAATATAGAGCTATTTAACAATTATTTTAACCAACGCAAATCACTTACCCTACCTTTAAGTGATAATTCCTTTTCCTTATTTGGTTCTCTGGTATTCAGTCTTTAATATTTAAGAGGCATGTGCCAAGCTTCATCTTGCATAGTCGCCATGATTTAAAATGGAGAATAAAAAGGGACTCATCCATTTATATTGGTTACTGATGCGGCAACGACTGACCATGGTATCCCACATTCCACTTAGACCATACATCAAATTTAAATGTATAAATACAGACTAGTGATCTGAACACTACATATCAGGAAATATTCTTTATATCTATGACTGTTTTCTAATTCTAGCATCTCAAAGAAAAATGATTTTTCTCTGGCAAAGTACTTTTGTAAATAAATGACGGTTCAAACAAGACTTGTCTGTCCTGAGTAATTTTACGCATGCATTTAGCTGTAGTAGCCTGAGTGGGGGTTGTTTAAAAACATTACTGCACAAACAGGCTTCTAAAGCCTGATTTGTACTCGTATGACCGTGTCCCGTGGTAATACTCGATCTACAAGCTCTAAACACATTGTGAGCTTGTAGAGTTGCAATTTTTGGTATACATTACACATAGCAGGGCTTTGAGTAATAGTAATGTTGAAAAGGGAAGTACTTATTGGGCATCAAATTATACTTTCAGTGTTGAGCTAAGCCTCATCTATACTGGCGTACAACTGTGGTGCTCGCCGAAAGTAACAATTAGATGTGTGGATTTGCAACATCCAAAATTGACAGTACTTTTGATGGATATCTATCGAGTCCCTACCAATAATGACAGTATATACACATCTCTTCATCACCATTTATTTGAACAAAACAAAACATTGAAAAATTGGTTCCATCTTTCCTGTAAAACATATCTCAGATAGAAAAAGAAAATTGGCCAATTAATTTACAACACAGCAAGCGCAAAATACATATTTACATCTATTAATAAATATCTCAATTTATATAAAACCATTTCTCACACTGAAGTTTATATCTGGCAAAATATAAGGTTCTATTAATGAACACAAAACAGACACTTCATGTGTGGGCAGTGGCCAACTTTACTGTGTGGGTGTGTGTGTGTATACAGCAGGTCAACTGTCTAGTTTGGCACCTTCAGTATTCTCCAGTGGTCTCCTTCAATCAAACCATGGCAGCATTTACATTCTTACTGAGTACTATTATTATTATCTGGAATGTCAGATTAGCCAAGATCCTCAAATGTTAAGTATTCAAATTAACATGGTGGCGGTCCAATAATACACATGTACTACTGTACCTGAATGAGCTCTAGCGCAGGGTGTGAACGTAGCGTTGGCCCAGTTCAACCTACAGTAGCAGCTTCCAGCCAGTGTTCTAACTAGTGCTCAGACTGCACAACCTCCTCCATCCCCGTAATCAGTGTCAACATTATGTCTGCTTGTCCGGTAGTTTGAAGGCCATTTCACCCCCCCCCCCCATTTTAGTCATTGCAATTCCTCCCATGTGTATAGTCCCTGTCACTGCCAACCCCTACCCTTGAGCTAGGAAGGGTGTAGACAACCGCATCTCCTCTGATACAGAGTCGGCAGCTGTTCTTATCACCCGATAGTGAGGAGTTTCACCGGGAGGGCCTTGACAGATTTCGTTTTTTACCGATTCTGACATTTCCACTGTATATCTTCGTCAGTTTTGGTGGACCTCCCAAATATCCACTGAACACTTAAGAAGGTGTGAACACCTCTTTATTGCAACAAAATGGAATATTATAGAACACAAGCAGCCCGACTCTATGCCACATCTGTGGCTTGACTGTAAACACTTTATATTTTGAATTTGAACATGTATGGAGTAGCAAGACCATTGAACACGGGGCATTCAGAAGATATTTGGGAGGCAAAGACGGACAGAGATATACAAATGTTAGAATTGAAGAAAATCTGTCAGCCTTGTCCTAACTAGCGTGCAGAGGAACACGCTATTCATCCCAGTTCTGCTCCTTGCTGAACAGGCACCCGACCAACCAGTAGGAGTCACTAGTGCAGCGACAGATCGCCCTCCCCTGCCAAGCTTTCCACCCGCAAACATGGCCAATTGTGTTCATTAGAGCGCCCGGGCCAAGCCGGAGGCACCACGGAGGAATGAAAACCCATTCTCCACTGTGGTGAGAAGGAACTTTACTCCTGCGCCCACCCAGACGCCCCCCATTCCCACATCTCTGATAAAGGGTGTCATTCTGGCTTGACAGCAAAGTTTGCTCCTGGACAAGTGTGTCCTCCTGTCTCACTGGATGGGAACTTAACCTGAAACCTGGTGTAGCATTGACTGAGGCTTGGTGGCGTTCAACTGCCTTAGCGCTGCCGTATGTGTTATGTCCGTTGCAGAGCAAGGTCGTGATTAAGTTAATAAGGGTTGAGGAAGGTCATTCATAGTCATCCTCGTATTCATAGTCGTCCAGGTCCAGGTTGCAGTGTGGACTGGGGAACTCAAAGAAGTGCTTCTTGCTTCTCGGATCCGGCTCGCTGGAGATGTGCTGCCCTATGGGGCTCAGAGGGTTATCGTACCTGTACAGACACACAGAGATCAATGATGGAGTGTGTGTGTGAGAGAGACAACAAAAATACATTGATTTTAAATCAAGGAGGCGGATAGGAAACAATATGAGGGGTCAATATGTCTGTCATGATGGATCATATAAAAAACTTCCAGCAGACCATGTAACGTTCAAGGACTGTGAGACATTTGTAACAGTCAGAAGCTTCGCATTTAAGGACATACCAAAACATACTGTAGTTTGTTAGGATTTTTGAGGAAGCCATTGGATTCCGCTCCTTTCAGTACGGTATGAAAATCTTGAAACTAGCTTGAGATACATGGTCTGTTTATGGCCAAGTGACTGAAACAAACCATGGGTAAAACCAATGAGAGGGTGCAGGGGTAACTCCATGGAGAAACTGCAGGGGAAACGAAGAAAGTGGCAGTCCAGTTCTAAACAGACTCCCAGCTCCTGTATGCTGATTCTTACCCATCATCATATATACTAATAGCCCATATTATTCAGAGCAGACAGGCAGTGGGGCAGAGGCTAGGAGTGGGTTTAAACCTTTCACAAGCAAAGGGAGAGAGGGGGGGAGGTTGAGAGTTTAGCCACTGCTTGTAACCCTATGTCTCCTTACCTGCCCGCTGTGAACAGTCTGTCATTAGGAGTCAGTGGTGTTCCTAAAAGCACCACATAACATAGCTGTCAATGGATTCATCCATCACTGGATCTAGGGCTGCGACTATCGATTGTCTTAGTGATTATTCTAACGATTACTTTTTTGATTAAATGTAGTGTAAGTGAAATGTTTTGGTTAAAACAAAACTTTTTTTTTTGTTAAAAGGTTAAAGCTCTATATTCTATATAGAGTGTTTGTTCAATAACAGGGGTCTCCCCGTCTCTCCAGCTCTTTAATGAACAGAAAATACATTTTCAGGTGGGTTGCCAATTTAAGTCAAACAGGAGAGAGCACCCATTTATCAGCTTCCATTTTATTGTGTTATAATGCGTGTCTACTTGCGTCATCACTTGCAATTTCACTTTTTTAAACTGTATGCAGTATGGCTTCTCTCTCCTGGTTGGATAAAATTGGTATCCCGACCTGAAAATGCATTTTCGGTTTACTAAAGAGAGACAAGGAGACCCGTTACTGAACAAACACTCAATAGCAACGATTGCTATCAGAATTTTGTAGAGCTATTTAACACTTATTTTAGCAAAACAATATCACTTACTGCACTTTTTTAAACAAATAATCGAGAATAAATGATATCATGAATATAAACGATATAAATGTTTTAATAATCAACTAAATTATTTTAGTCCTATTTTATACTTACTGCCCTATTTTATATTTACTGTCATACATAAGCTACAGGCTCACAACGCATTGCGATGCATTTGAGCTTGTAGATCGCCATTTTTGAAAGTCGATTACTGATTATTTTTCAACTCCTTATATTATTTATTTTGTGTAAAAAAATAAATACAAATAAAATAAAAATAGTAATTTGGCATCAACACATGGATTTAGGTTTTCGATTGAAGAGAAAGTGATACCCTCCCGATTAAGTGATTCCTAACTGGAGGACCATAAATCAAGTCTTACCCTTCATTGTACTGGTCACCGGCCGTCTCCTCAGCCACCAGGATGTCATACTCCTCTGCAGCGTACTTCTCCCAGTCAGACATCTCCTGGCGATCCACCTCGATCTCCTTAGAAAAAACACGTTGAAAAGACAATACGTCAGATACATTTGTGAACTGATGACTTCAAATCAATATCACCATTAATTAAAACTTATGCCTCGATTATGATCAATGCAATTATAGAACCTTTTTTTGTGTGTGAAAATAGCTAATCTACAAGCTCACGTGTCACGATCCAGCTTGTAGATGTGGTATTTTTTCTATTTTTGTACACCACTATTGTACAATGAAGTATAACACCGGGTTAAGTGGTTAATCAGACTAATAGTTTTAGTCAATTATATATTGATTCGCTATATATATATATATATATATATATATATGGAAAACACACACGTGTGTGTGTGTGTGTATATGAACATGGGCCGTTAATTGCCCAGCCCTACTTCAAGATAAGGTGCCGCCCTGTGGGTGGAGTCAGTTAATTACCCTTATAAGAGAGAAGGGGTCCCTCTGCTCGTGGTCCAGGTACTTCTCGATGTTGAAGAATGTGTCAAAGAAGATGTGGGCCTGTTTGCATCTCTTCAGGTCCCGCAGTGTGATCTTACCTGGGAGTGGGGGTATAAAATGGGTAAACTTTATGTCGGCCCTCACTTTACCTATCCGTCCACAGCCTACGTCTATGTCACAGGTTCGATTTGGCTAAGTGTTCAACCAGAAAATGTTGGCCTAAAATACCCTGCGGTGTGGCTATGTCTCGTGTTTCATGCTTATAACTCGGTTGGTACGGCGTGTCACTGCTTCCACTAAAAAGGTCAGATTCTTTCTGCTGCCATGCATACTGGTAAAGCCTAAATGCTGGAGGGAGGAGATCGTTGACAGTGTGTAGGTGACACGCCTATCCAGAGCCAGCCAGGACAGATGAATCAATCAGTCTTTCATCGATTACTATTTTCTAAGCGGATGATCAGGCCTGGACACGTGTTGTGACTGTCATCGGCAATGTGTCATTATGTGTGTGTGTACACATGTTGAGCGGGCCTGACCTTCAACCTCTGGCTTGACGAGGTCGAGCATTTGGCAGAGGCAGTCCTCAAATGGCAGAGGTTCGATGGCCATAGTCTCCAGCTTCTGGCACTGCTCCTCGTAGAAGAACTCCAGCTCGTACATACTCAACACCCCGTCCCCATCCACGTCCATGCAACGGAACCAGTATTCTATACTGGACAGACACAGGGGGAACAGGCGGGGAGAGTGTGAGTGCGTATCAACATCTTGTTTATCCAAAAGAGGAAAGAAACACTACAGTACATTAAAGACAGCAGCTTTAAACACTCAAACTTTGGTCTGCTCTTTTTCCCCCTCTACACCAAATCTGATCTACAAGCTCGCAACACGTTGTGAGCTTGTAGAGCTGCAATTTTCAGCAAATGCCCCCCACCCAGAATAGAGATACTAGTTAACAATCAAGTGGTTATCCCAATGTTTGCATACCTGGTATCTGACTTCTTGTCCTCCTCAGAGATGAGGAACCAGACGAAGTCAGCGTAACTCAAACGCCCCTCCTTGTACACCCGCCTGTCCCTGAGAGAAGACGAGGCACGTTGATGATCAATGTTAACTTTCAACATTGTTCACTAATTCACTACCAAAGCATTTGGTATGACACGTTCATCCTTTAAAAAGGGAAGACCATGGTCACTTACCTTGTTACCGTTCCTGAGAATATTCTTTCGATCATCTTGTGGGAGATGGCTAGAAAACATAGTGGAGAGAAAACATTTACGATACAAGCACTTGAATTCCATGTTTTTAAGCTCTTTCAGCTTAATGCACAACTCTCTCAGACTTCCCTTCTCACACATCATAAATCCAACGTCATTGCAAAATGTAGCTCTGTTTTTATCTTGACAATACCATAAATATTCTGTTCATCATTTTTGGCCACTCGGTGGTAGTAATTGTGCCAGACATGGCGTCACCCAGCCAGAGCATAATACACTGCTCTCCCATTGATCTTGTGTCTCATTTCCCCTGCTGCACTCATGGACCCATCAACCAAGAACATGTGGTGTGGAGTGTGTGGGAGAGAAACGTCCCTTTTCCCAAGTGTGTGTGGACTAGACCTAATGGTATTCAAAAATACTTATTTTCGGTTCTTACCTGGCAGATAAATGAGAATCGTTGCATAGAAGAAGACAACAGCTGCTGGGAATTTTTATGTGAAGCGTTTACTAAATTTAATTTCAAATACTTGGCAGTGACTAACAAGTTACTTGTCACCATTGCACCAACTCCTGATACAGTAAACCCAACTTATCTGGTTCTCTGTGGAGGTTAAAGCGGCACTGGAAGGTACAGTATGTTGCTGGTCGCAAGTGGCTACACTTCATTGTAGGGTGATGAGCTGATTTGCTAAGTGTTCAATACCTTATGGTTCACCAAGGCATTTCTTCCTGAGTGCAGGAAAAAATATGGAGTGTATGGTTGGAATTGTTTTCAAAAGAAGCGCTGTGTATTTGAATAATGCATTTTTTTTATTTTAGAATTGTTACTTTCCACCCAGTTTTAGCCACTCAATTTAGATTTATCCAGATGTATCAGGAGGCAGAGATTTCTGATTAAATCAAATCAAGCTTTTTAGCCACTTAATTTAGATTGATCTAGAGGACAAATTGATTTGTAACTTTGTAGAAGAGTGTACACATGTAACAAAATGGACACTTAAAGCATGGGTCTATTTGGTTATGTTTGCACACGCTCAGAATACTCCAGATTTTGCACTGAAGGCTTATTATATAGAATTATTATATAAATACCATACTCCTGTCGTTATGTATTGTGGGATGGACGTGTGTGTGTGTGTGTGTGTGTGTACCGTACCTTGGTCATTGTGTCGCGCCATGTCTCTCTGGTCTATGTAGAGGTCGTGGTCAGCATCCAGCTCCCAGAATTTGCAGTAGATGACGTAGAAATGTTCATAAGAGAAGAACTCCGTCAACTGGTTGACATCTTCCTCCTGCTCCAGCAAGGCTATATTCTGGAGAGGAAGACATTAACTTTAGAAAACTAATGGTTCCATTTCCCGCAGCTGGCCATTTTGCTCAAGCACAGTGAAATTATGTTTTCCCCCAGAGCACCCTGCATGAAAATAAAAAACCCTACAAAGACACAAAAGAAAACAAAAACGACACAATGAATAAATGTACCTCAATAAAAAGAGGAAAAAGACAATGAAATTATACTACAAGGGCTACACCACATTGGTCGAGGTTTGGGTTGTGTAGTAACCTTGCCATGATCTAACTCCAAAGGTAGAAAAAAATTGCTACATTAACTAGAAATTGATCATTCAAAATATGCTCCTCATTGACTTACACTGTACGGTGAAACATCTCTCAAAGTCAGTCTTTTACCCCGTAAACGAACGCAAACAAAGCGGATTATGACAGTATAAAATATCACAAAACCCAGTACCGTTTTTTTAATAAAAATGTCAACTTCCTGTTGATTTTGCCATTTTCATTAGGATCGGCTCCTTTCATTAGGATTGGATCTGTGGATCCGGATCTTCAAATAGTAAAATCAATATCAAACATTTTGATGAAAATAAAAAGTAGTATATAGTACCGGGTTTAGTGATGTTCTATATTGTCAGAATCAGCTTTGTTTGTGTTCGTTTAGGAGCTAAAAGAACTTCCCTGTACAGAGTAAGTCAATGAGGAGCATATTTTGAACGATCAATTTCTAGTCAATGGAGCGATCATTTTAGATTTCTTGCAGATCTTGCCCTTTACATGTGTTAACTGAGGATAGCCGCAACACAAACAACAACCAGATGGGAACCAGCATGAACAAACTAAAGAACACCACAAAGGAGAGGGGTTTGTCTGTATACTGCAAGTCTTTATAGCGTGATGTCCAACCTGAAGGAAGTTGCTTTTCCGGAGCTCGGAGCGTGTGATTCTGCCAGTCCACGACCGATTCACATTGTAGAATATCCTCTGGATCACCTGATAAATCACACATAACCAGTCAGTGGTAGTAGCTAAATGTTTTGCTTTATAAGTCCTGTAATCACAAAGTACCAAAGCATTGACATCAGAATATACTTACAGTACCAAATGTAAAAATACTCATTAACTCTCTCAGTGCCAAGCCCCGAGTTATCCCGAGTTTTAGGGTTATACCCTCAGTGCCAGAACGAGAAATCCCGAGTTTGGAAAAAAGTGTTCAGAACCCAAGGTATCATTATCTGAAGATTTGCAGCTCCATCCACTCTTTGTTTAACCTATAACTGAAAAAGGCTGTATCTCGCTTCCTAAGCACTTATTTTTTTCTTTGAAAATAAAAAAGAAAAAAGTTGGCAAAGTTCGCAATAATTCTTTTATTGGCACTGAAAGAGTTAAAGGAGAATTTCGCCCCACGTTATTCTTACCTTTATTATGACGTTATGATATCCTAGGACGAGTGGTACAGTACATAAATTCCATAACGGATCAGCCACAGTTAAAAAGCTGCGCCTATGGTTCTTGCTTTAAATCGCGTATTTTAATTAAAATAATATTTTTTTCCTGGACAGATCTGATGTTTACAGTGAGAGAACACTATGCAACTTGTTGTTCTTGAATGCCCTCGACCGTTAGCCGCGCTTTCACGACACTTCCGGGCGATATCATAACGTCATAATAAAGGTAAGAATAACGTGGGGGGGAAATTCTCCTTCAAGCAGAAAGGCCAATTTCTCAATCATATTATTGTATTGTAATTAGTAATGCATTAATGTATTCATCATTTTGAAGGGGTGTTAGTACTATTGTTTTAGTTAAATAGCTCTATATATTGATAGCAATCATTGCTACAGTGTTTCGTTATTAAAAGGCATCTCTCCATTTCTCCAGCTCATACCAAGTCCCAACCTGAAATTGTATTTTCCGTTTACTTAACTCATTCCCTGCCTAGGACGTAAAAAACGTATTTTTTTCCAATTACCAAACCTGCCTAGGATGTAAAAAACGTATTTTTTCCCCCGAAGATCTAGACTCCCATCCACTTCCTTGTTAACTTAAAACTTAAAAATTCTGTATCTCGGCTCCTGAGTACTTTGTTTTCAATGAAAAATCTCTGGCAGTGGGCAAACGCGGCCAGAAATAATTCAGGCAGTGAATGAGTTAAGAAATAAATTCCACTTGCACTCACATCACTTACACCCTTTAATCTGGCAACTGGTTAAGGTGGGGCCGATTACTGTATGTGCGGCTGGGTAGCTTAACCTAAAATAATATAGCATTATGAATTATAAGGCATTTTTTCTGTTGATAATCAAAATCTGCAAAGGAACTAGTAACTAAAGCTATCAAATAACTGTAGTGGAGTAAAATATTTGCCTCTGAGATAGAAGTATAATGTATCAAAATACTCAACTAAAGTAAAAGTACTATAATGTATCAAAATACTCAACTTAAGTACTTGAGTAAATGTACTTAGTTTCCACCACTGTATTCAGTTCGAACGTGCTGCCAAGCGAGCACAACCATGTAGGAATGCACTGGGGAAAGGGCACCGATACGGTGTGATTTGCATGGAACGAATATTTGTAGATATCTGCTAGAGATATTTGCTGAGTAAAGGCACAGGCAATGCATATGGAATGGCATCACTTTCCTGCTCAGTGTACACGGCAAAATCCTGAGAGTTATTTACCACTCTGAATGTAGAAATGGACCATTTCATACCCTCCGAGTTAAATGAACAGTGTTGATTTTGCAGATTTTACAGTGTTATTTTGCTGGTCTCTCTCACCGTGTTGATGTAGCGCGAGTGAAAGTCGGAAGCCTCCTTCAGAAAGGCCAGGCCAGCGTGAGTGTTCACCACATCCTGAGGAAAGGAAGGCAAATGTGTCATTTCGACTTGAAGAACTAAGCGAGCCGTGCCGTGCCATGTAACTTATTTCACAGGTTCTGAATTTGTTTCTATACGCTTACGGCTTGGTTTCAGATAAGGTTCTTAGAACATAATTTGGGCCCTGCACAGGAGCTGGTACTAACCCTAAGGGAGCTCTGGCAACCCAGAACCACAACTCAGAAGTTATACTTTCAAAATATAAAAAAAATAGCCGATCTACAAGTGAGCTTGTTGATCAACTTGTTTTTTATTTATATTTTATTATTTTTTAAATCCACCTTCATGGGTGGTTTTGGTTCTAATGAAAACGTAAATAAAAACACACTCACAGAACTTCACAGGTTCTGGAAAGTTTCAGGTGGGTTGGAAGGTTGTGGGTTACCCTTTCTTAGTAAAAAAAAGTGCCAAAAGTCAGCCCACTCTGTCTCTCCCATCTCTACAATAAAACTGTAAAAAGGAAAAGGACCAGACCGGACAGCAGAATCCTGTGCCCAATAACGATAACAAATACATACTGTATGTTCATTTATTCTACTGGAAGTCTTCCGAGTCTGAGAGATGAGTGAGCAGCAGACACACCACATCTGTCTGCCTTTTGTGCTTGATGGTGCACATTAAAAAGATCGCAAGTGGGATGGGAACTTAGGGTACTTATTCAAACATCCACAGTTGTCAATGTCCATCTAGATCAATCCATCAGACCATCTGGTTTTTACGTTAAGCTTTGTGTAGAAAAATCGTAGGCCTTGATGTAAAAAAGGCCGTCTAATTCGAATGTTAACTTTTGAAGTCTGCAACAGTGGACCGGACAGGGTTTTTTCAGGGATGATCTTAACCTTTTCTGAGTGGGCAGAGAAATGGAGGCCTGCAGTGACTGTTCTTAGTGGCTGCTCTCCCTTTTCCCGTGCCACAATCACCCAGGGTCTTTCATGTGGTGGGCTGCATTTCAAATGAACTATAGCTATATTGCTGCCATGAAACTCCCTCACGCCTCTTTCCCTTACTCTATGCCCGCCTCCAACCCTTTCTCCTTTCTGCTGGGGCGGGGGGTGGGGGGGGGGGGATGAAATGTTGACACAAATGCGAAGGCGGCAATGAAATTAAAAGGCTTTATTTTGGGGCGGGCCGCCGTGCCTCTTTGACTCTTCCTGGGAGAAATTAAATCATAGAAAAACACATAAATCACAGGGCTGAGGAAACAGGCGGGGACAGTCAAATCTACTCCACTGCAATCCACCTTTCATTCATCACAACAGTCAAAGGCGATTTTGCCGGGCAGCACAATACAAATTAAACAGCGTGTGCCAGAAGGCATCTCTGCCCGTATGCTAACGGCCGGCTGGCTCGGCCCAGCCACTCCTGCCAGCATGAAAATGAATCAGGTGTGGGGAGGGCTGCGGGGCTCACCAACAGCTCACCAGACAGACAGGGAATACAAACAGCTAGCGCAGCAAAATCTGCATGACAGGACTTAACAGTCAATTTGGCTATTCATAATATAGAGATTAAAGTGCATCCCGTGTTTTCCCATGAGATAAAATGTTATAATTGCTGGTCCGAGCTGAAAGTTGATTGCAAGAGCCATTTATACATCTTACCCAACCAGGAGGTTAACTGACATTCATTTCTGCTGAGCTACAGTCCCCTCCAAAGACTAGAAGGGAATTTTACTTTAGGCATAAGCTTTAAGTAAAATTCCCTTAGATATACCTCCTGTGCTGCACCGGGTGCACCCCGAATTAACAGTCACCACACCAGTCCACCACCTTTACAATTAGAAAATTAACTTCAGGCCCACCAGTCCGGTTTTACCCTCCCATCCCATCCTGCCAAGCCTAGCCCTCTCCATGGGTGTGCTGTTAGCCTGTACCTGCAGGAATGGAATAAAGTCCTCTTGTTCCAGGTAATTACAGCCAGGCTTGGCCAAGAGGTGCACAAATTTAGACGCGTCATCGTGACAGGTCTGCAGAGTTCTGGAGAGGAAAAGAGAGAACAGATGGCTTGCTGGATTACTCCCTCGTCCTCCCTTGTATTACCCCCCCAACCTTCTACATGCAAGAGCATAAGTCTGAAATTATTTCAGCTCAAAAGAGGGAGTGCTGGTACATAATGCATTCCAAAATTAGGATTCTGAATTGTTGCTGGGGCGATTACAGGCTCAAGAGCGTTAGGGGAATGATGCTGAAATAATGCAAGTCTCTGCCATGGCTTCTCGTCTCACTCGGTCACAAGCTTGTATAAAAGGCCAGGCAGGACCACTTCTCTTGGGGGGCTCCCACTTTAATACAACAGCATGACTATTGCATACAACAATATACAGTACAGAACCCATTGCACAGGCCTTCACTATACAAGCCCTGTGGTATTTCTTGTCTTTGTCAGAAAGAGACGCACTGAATTGACTATTTTATGCATATACAGTATATGCACAGAAGTGGTTCCTTCGAGGCTGCTGGTGACTTCTGTTAAGTGATTTCTTTTTTTCTTTCCTTTTGTTACAAATGAAAAAATAAGTGGTCATAATGGAAGATAACGGCACAGTGTTTTCAGGTCACCAACGAGTTGCTGCCATTGTGTATGTGTATGTGTGTCTCTGTGGTGCACTGGGCATGAGAGAAGCCATTGTCTTACTTTCTCCACATGGCCACGAACTTGTGAACGGACAGTGAGCCCGATCTGTCGCCTCCAGCCGAGAAGAACAATGGGACCTTCCAGTAGAGAGGACACTCGCAGCCCTGTGGAGACGTGTAGGGGAGAGAATGGAAGTTGTGTACAAGAGAGAAGAAAACAAAATGTTTGTAGATGAACACACACGCATAATCTCTTTCTTTCAATACAGCAGTACGAGAGAAGGCAGAACAATGACACAGTATCCTATGGTTGATAAGTGCTGCGTCGCTTCATTCAAAATCTTCCCAGAGGAAAACGCTTGCTGTCATTTCTCTGTACGTGCAGGTTCCCCTCAGGTCATAGCTCTGCATTCCTCAGGGGGGACCAGCCATAATATTTTCCATGGGGTTAAAAGCAGCAAACATTTCATAAAGTCAGAAGGGGCTAATAGCGCTAATGAAAATAATTTGCCGGGTGGCGGTGGCAGCCCCCCGCGCGCTACAAATCACATTCTCACCTTGGCAACCTGCCCCATGTCCTGAATGGTGACCCTTTCATTGGGGAATTGGGAAAATATTTTCTCGATCTTGGAAATGAGGCTGTCGGTGTTGAGGTTGGCTTTGGGCCTGCCACGCGGGAAGTAGAACTTTGGAATGCTTTCACTCAGTGCTGTGGTGACGGGCTCCTCCGGCTTCACCTGGGCCTGAGAGAGAGAGGGGTGGGGGACGGGAGGGGGTTGTGACAGAAACAAACTGTGTTAGCTACTGATACTAGCATATGCTAACACTTCGCATCCACACAGAAGCATGTGCTAAAGCTGGCGTTAGCTAGCTCTAGTAAACACTCATGACCCACACGCAGCTAACCCCCAGCCATCCATTAGGGAAGAGTTATGATTGCTCTGCAAATCATTTCCCCCGCCACTCCTGCCCATTAACCATTTATCCGTAATGGCTTTCAATTAAGACGTGTCAACTGACATTGGCAGGTACAGAATGGACCATTTACTATTATTTTGGCCCACTGATAGACTGCTACACACAGCCTGCTACACACAGCCTTGTTTCTGACTAATGAATGGCATTATTCAGCAAATCATGTCAATGAAGAGCTGAGGAAAAGACAGGCTCCTATATCGCTGGATAGTAGAGAGAGCTTTTGGTGAGAGCAAATGAGCAATGTGATCTGAGATATAGTCTGTATTTGACCTGTACCACAAGGTTAAGGTTAATTTATCGGCAAGAGTGTAACAATGATGGGTCCATTTGTACACTCAAATGGATAAATCAACACTGAGGGTTTTACTGTGTAGGTAGGTTGGTAATCTCTCAAGAACAGATTCTGCTCTGCGTTGGAATCTGTCGTGAAGGCTCGTCATAACATGTACGCACTGGGCTACAAGTGGGCGTGCCTTCAGATCAGGAAGCAGGCCGCGCTTTACCCAATCAAATGTAGTGGGCGGGATTCGCGTGTCCGTCGATCTTTCCCCCTCGAAACAAACCCAAACTAATTTAACAATAGCGTCCGCGGAGCAGACAAAACCAGGGAAAGATATTCACATTTTAACTTACTCTTTCATCATAGAAACAAGTGGGCTTATAACCAAAACGATCCATGTTCTCTGGGAGAAGTGGTGTTAGTGTTCCGTGTAGAAATATTGTTAGTGGGAATGAAAACATAGTGGCACCACCGGAAGTGAAAGCTGAAGGCAGACCAAAACCCCGGTTTCCTTTGCGCACGGGTGCTACGTCGCCATTGTCCCAGAGCCAAGTAAGATAGTACAAACAGCAGAGGGCGCTGTTTTTCATTCTTATTTGGTTCTGGGTTCCCAGATTGGTAGGTTGGCAATAGAATACCCAACAGCATTCCAAAATACACAATCAACCAGGAGCTTACAGACAGTGAACTACTGACTCTAGATTAAGCAACAGAGAAGGCGTTGCTCAACTTCAGCACATGTGCTCCTACACAGCGGTCAAAACAGACAACATAATGGGTCATTTAGCATACTACTCTTGGGCAATACTGTCAAGACATCATGGGAGGGTATCTATGTCCCTAACCCTAAGGTAAGTGGGAAACATAGAACCTGGGGAACAAAGGGATGACCCAGACATCATGATCAAACAAACAGGGTCCAGTTTGGCTTTAATCTCAAGAGGGAGAGGAATGTGTGTGTGATCCTCCAGTGAGAGGATAGATAACAAATCACTAGATAACCACATTGTCCATGTCTATGACAAGAATGGACATGCATGTATCAGAGTGTGAGAGAGAATGCAAGAGGAGAATGAGCGGAGCCCCCATGGCTGGGTTTAAATAAAGGGCCTGATTGCAGGCAAACAGCAGTTGCTCATGACAGCTTTACAGATAGATGAAAGGCGGTCATGTGCTTTGTGTACATTTTAAGTTTGTACCGTAGACAGAAGGTACAAGGGCTCATACTGGATCCACAGACCAGCTCGGTTTCTCTCTCAGCTCCCTGTCTCTGTGCATCTCAATCCCAACTAACTCCTATGAATGTCATTCCAAAGTGCCGCAGCCCTTGGTAACTTAAAACCTTGCGTATGCCAGCGCTTGTGCACAGCTGTGATTGTGTGTGTGTGTGTGTGTGTGTGTGTGTGTGTGTGTGTGTGTGTGTGTGTGTGTGTGTGTGTGTGTGTCTGGGTGTTTTGCGTCCCGAACGCAGACTACAACCAGGACGCAAAGTGACAGCTTTGCCTACAAGGGCTTCGGGTGCGCAAAGCATGCCACTAAGTTCCACAACCACCACACTGGAAACCAATCTTTCCTTTTCAATGGTTAACAACTATGACATCATGCAATAACATTAAGCCCAGGGCCTAAGCTGTCATGATCAATTTACTTCCATACCAGTTTGATTTACGTAGACCTGCTAAGCATAGCAAACATACTGTTAGGAGATTCAATGGCACAGCCTCCACCATGTGTGTGCCAAGAGGCACTACGGTTCCAGCTACAGGCTTTTCATATTCACGCTTGCACACACACAAACATATTCAAATCCCAAATGCATGTGTAGTGATGTCTCACATTATTAGCTAGTTGCTAAACAAGACTAGGTCAAAACCTAGTATGTCTGGACCGTGTATGAAATGCTGGAGGGCTTTTAATTTGAAACGACGGATACAGGAACATGCAGTGTTTATAGGGCTGGGCCCACTACTGCTGTCCAGCCAAAAAACATCTTGGCTGCTGCATTCTAGCTCATGCCCAAAGACTATTTACATGATTAAAGAATCTGTGCACTGGATCGTTCTCTGTGCCTTTAACAACCACATAAACACACTTGCACAGGCCACTGCTAGTAGATAAAAATGTCATTTGTTTGTTAAGGTGCCACTCAAACCTACCCAGTTATCACCTATTGTTAGATCTGATAAACGCACACATCTTCATGCCAGCGGATTGTAGCTCACTGCCTAAACTAATATTTCATCTGTAATTGTAGGCTACAGAGACGACACCCATATAAGGGGGCTGAATCCATCCATGTCCATGTCTTCCATCTGGCAGGCAACCTTGTATGGTGTGCAGTGCACGTGCGTGTGTCCATGTTGATTATTTGGAAAAGTTGTGTGGCGTTCTGCTCAGTGTAATGCACCGGATGATAAACGCAGCTGATCCACAGCCCTTCACTGTCCTGTGTATGTGTGTGTGTGGTGGGGTGTCAGCCATGGCTATAAAAGGACATAGACATCTACTGCTGCTCAGCATGGAGTGTGCCCCCCCCCCCCCCCCCCCATGCTAACCACTAGCAGAGCCCCTAAGCACAGCTGCTAATCCCTGTGATATTCCACACATTCACTATGATGCAGTCTGACCGGACTCGGTCAGGCGGTCAAACACAAACATAGTTGTCAAGGACAAAACTTTCTTTGATAAACTACAGCTAAAGTAAAAAGTCGTAAGTCCCTTTTCTGTGAAGCAAAACTCAATGAGACCCCAAAGAAAAGTAAATGTATTAATAATAAAATGTTCAAGTTGATGGTGACAACCATAGTGAGAATTTGAGCTATTCAAATGCTTATGTATTTGGACTTGGTAGGTAAAGGCTGGTAAGTTTATCCACTCACTAACAGCTACTTTGGCAGGTAGACAAACAGTGAAAGTGGCTGGAGAATTTTGAGACTAACCACCCGCCGCTGGGACAAAAAAAAAGAAAAACACAAAAACAAAGGATGACACATTTGTCGTTTTTACATGGCATTACATAAAACATCCGTTTAGGTTATTGATAAGCCCAATTTGCACACACACACACACACACACACACACACACACTTCTGTGTGTCAAATGCCAAGTAAATTAGAACTACAGCCAATTCCCCCGCTCTTCTCTTCAACTACAGTACCCATAATACCCAGTAACCGGTACACATTATGTTAAAGCTGCAGTCATAATAAACATTAACAGCATCCTGACCTGTAATAAACGAGAGACCAATACTAGCAGCCTGTGGAGAAAGTTGACAATTAAGTCACCAGTTGCACTCAAGTCTGTCCACATTAAATGGACTGGGACACTTTGGAAGAGACACTATCATAATGAAAACCTGCCTGCTGTCCTTGCTGGAAGGCTTTCAGCCTCTTCTTGAAGCGCGACGGCAGGACAAAGTCACAGCCGCGTGCCAACAGGGCCAACTCCTTCCTCAGGTCAGGGTCCTGACGCAGGGACAACTCCTTCATCCTCATCCTCAACCAGCACGGGGCGTGCGCGCCCACACCCACACAATCTGGTTTTATCCTCCCAGTTATACAAAGCAGACGGTTGTAGTTGGAAGTTCTGTGATAGTAGTCGCAGTTGCAGCAGGAGCAACAGCAGAAGTCCTGTCTAGCTGCGTCCCTCTATTTGTCCTCTGTCAGAATGAGACCCTTAATGCAGGGTTGCAGCTGCTACTGTGTGTCTCTCTATCTCGCTCTTTCAGTCCAGATCTGGCTGTGCAATCTCAGCTCTGCCTGCTGTCCTGTCCCAGTCACTACACAACACACACAAATACACACACACACACACTGCTTGGGGTCAGGGAGCCCTAGCCTCAAAGCTACTGGGGAGATAAGAAAGAGAGGGTGTGTGTGAGAGAGAGTGAGTGAATGCACAGGGTGGGAGGGGTGTGTGTGGTGGATCTGCCCTTTCCAGTTTGCATTCCTCAGCGCTCATAGAAGAAGGTTATGTAAAGAGACAGACCTGTTGTTGCGGCTTGCGGCGGCCGCAGATTCCGCTGAAGGGGACACAGCTGAACACCAAGATGATACAGCGCTTACACTTGCTCGCCAGCTTCCCCTCTGAAACGGCTCCAACATTACCAAGCGCATCGAAGAAAAACTCAGGTCCTGCCTCTCGGCCCAGCAAGCTGTTCCCCTCTCCTCGGGACAGCACGGTCAGCTGACATTGTGAACAATTCAAGCTATTCTTCTCCTTTTTTATAAGTTATTCCACTATACGCCATTGGAAATGGTGGATATGCTAGAGTAAAACTGAAACTCCCATCCTGGTCTTACACATCCAAATGGAATTCATAATAGCATACTAGGCTGTCATAGAAATGTACCTATGTGTATGCCTATGTGTTTGTTCCTGTTGGATAATGCAAGCTGACAAGAGCGGAAGCCAAATCATCATAAGCAAACAACAGTAACGTTTTAAAAGCTACAGTTCTATATCCCATCTTGGATGCAGAATCCCATGTTGGATGCAGAACAGTATGCATTTCCCTTTGTTTTGCCTCCTGTTCGCAAGCTTGGGTCGTCTTCTTATCACAGTTGACGGGCCAGAGTCGGCGCTATGGGTAGTGTCAAATTCAAAAGATTGATGGCTGAACCAGTCAGTGCCTATTAAGAATAGAAACCAGATCTGAAAAAACAAAGCTGTATATCTCTTAGTCGGCACACAAACATCCGCTTTACCTCCCTTCGCTCCCGTCCTGGACTGACAGCAATTACATCAATTCTCCATAAACGTGCTGATCTAACTGCACTATTGGTGGGGTGCTGGGAAGAGGAGGTCCTGGCTGAATGCCTATAGGCCCAGGGGAAAGACCTGCACTGGAACATCTATTGTTCTTCTACAAGTGCATCTAATTATGAAGAAAAAAGCCATACACGTGTGTGTTAAGTTTATGTGTAAAAATGTACACACAGAATTGAGGTTACATGCAAATGTGACCTGTGTGCCTGCGTACGTGCATGTGTGTATGTTTATGTTTGGCACTACAGAGGCAGTGTGTTGCTACCGTCGCTGTATGAGTGTAAACATGTGGGTGTGAAGAGAAAAGCACACCCGGACTTAAATGATAAGTATTTTTAGACGACGGGATCACAGAGTCCACATTCTTCTGCTGGTTTTAGCCCAAACCCAGTTCCTGTTATCCCCCCATGCAGGATACTGCACATGCTTGATAAGCTATATGTGTGACGTCTTTTTCACGCCATCTGCCTTTTGTTGTCCAACAGCCCTCAAAGCTCGTCGGTTCCATGAAAAGCAAGCTGCTTGGGGGTCAAAGTAAACCTGGAAGATCATGTGCCGTAACACCCTTCAGTCTGTGTTTGTTAGACTAAAGAAAATATGAGGTTTATTCCATGAAAATAGCAAGGCGTCATCACACAACAGGGATAATGATGTGCTGGTTTACATAATAACTCTCTGTGGATTCAAACACGAGTGCACATCATATGAGCAGCATTCTGGGCTGTGAATTGGAGATCATTGTGGAAGAGGCCAGCCGACCGACTGACACACAAACATACATGCACACACACAAGCGTGCGCACACACACAAAGGTTCTGATTTTGAGATGAAACTCCTCCTAGGAAGAGGATGGTATGAATCATGTGCCCTTAAAAAAAGACATACTGGACAAACTCCAACAAGCATCACGCTCACGATTAAATTGTTGTCTGATTTGTTTGTGATTCACTGGTCATTGTTGACAGGCTATATCCAAACAACAGCATGCTAAGAGGCCACTATCAATCTACGTAGATGTACAGGCCAGACTCCAAAGCATTCACTGTAAAAGCACAAGAAAATATGACGTTTGAGTGTGTGATCTCGCAATGTGTCTAAGCCGAACACTCCAAATCTGATTTGAGTGCAGCCATGTGTCAGTTTATTACATAACAGATGAGATTATGAAATTGACTGTCTGGTTTTGGTGACCAGCAGCACATCTAGATGTAATTTTTCCAGCAGCCAGACCCAGAGAGCTATTTGCAGAAACCCCAGTTCACAGAGAATAAAGGAAGTAAGGAACAGAAGTACAGATTCAATCCAGCTTGCCTAGCATCAATGGATATCACACAGTATAGTACAGTATAGTACAGTCCAGATAGACAGCTAAAGCTGAAATAAATACACTATAGATGGGTGGGAGAAACCCAATACAAGTTGTCCCCCAGCCGGGCTTTTCCCAAATCATCAATAAAACTCCAAATAACAACAAAAGAGGCGTGCATAGTTGAGCTCTTTGCCAGATGACCTCAGTGTTGTTGACCTTTGACCACCAAATTGCCCCATGTGTCAGATATTGAGTTGAAATGATGCTGCTGCAGTGTATCGAGTCATTGTCGACACAGAGTGACATACAGTAGACAGCCTCATTACGTTAGTCCTGAAATGCTTCTACTCTGCTACAACCCAGAGCATCCTGACAGGGGCCATCACTATATGGTATAGAAATAGCTCTTCCCAGGATCTGCGAGTGCTGCGGAAGGTGGTGAGGTCGGCCGAGCGCACCACCAGGAGCTCTCTAGTCTATGTCCCTGCAGGACACATACGACAGCAGCTGCTTGAGAAGAGGGCAAAAAGGATTACTGTATGAAGGACAAGCAAGCACCACCCCAGTAATGGACTGTTGGACCAGTGGAAAGCACTGGAGGTGTCTCACAGCCTGGGGCTCAAGAACTGTTTTTTTTCCCCCCGTCAGAAACCTGAATGAGGACATGATCAAAAACAAAAGAACAAAACAAAAAAAACACAAATGGCATTCAATCTGTAAGAATCCTGAGCAGCTGCTCAAAATGTTACATGTAGAATTTACATAGACAAGTGAAATAGACTAGTGAAATGAATGTACATTATTTATCTCTTCTGCCTTCTTGCACATTCCCCATTTCTACAGATTCCGTACCTGCCGTTCTACAATTACTTTGAACTTTATTTTCTTAAATTTTCTGACAATACAAACCCCTCTTGATTCTTGATTCTAGTGTTGCAATCGCATTGCAGCATAACTATTAAGAATAAGAGACTATGTAGGCAGTCCGACAGTACTTCGAGAGAGACAGAGAGCTGGTAAACAACATGGGCACACTAGTACAATACTGAAATCCAGAGAGCTCTGTCTCAATCCTTCCCAATCTGATGTCTGAGATAGGGATTTGGAATACATACGAACTCAGGCCAAAAATAGGGTCTACTTCACTGGCAACATCGCGGGCTTAGAGTAAAGGCCAGTGAGTACAACATGATGTGAGCAGATCAGCTGGTTTGCATATGAGTGACCATGCAAGATCATAGCCACCTAACACAGGTACCATGAGGTTGGCTATAAAATGTGTCCAGTATACAGATACATGGAGGCAGAAATGTTTAAACCACCTTCCACCCGTGTCCCCATATTTGGACATTATACGTTTTCGGTCCAATTCCAATCACAGATGAATAACTAGAAAAAGTGCTCCTCGGAGCACAGGTCTCCGCCAGGTCAGGTAGGTTATTGTGGCCTCCTGGTGGCGCTATAATAGGCCAATGTGAAAAGGGTAGCATTTCTTCTTCGGCTTAGTGGGAATGTGCATGCAAAATTTCACGGAAATCGCACATTGCGTTCATGATTTGAGGCATTTTGTTCAAACGGACCTATCCTGCAAACTTTGGAAGCCAATATTAGCCAATCAGGATGGAATATGAAATATCGGACACTTCCATCTTGATCACATGACTATAGAGATACTGTGTAACGATTTGCGTGATGTTTGGACAAAATCTGTGGGAGTAATATCAGAAAATGTGTTTAGCACAAATCGGCCTCCTGGTGGCGCTATAACAGGCCCATGTGAGAAATTTGGGACAGAGGTTCTGAATTGGGATCCAGGGAGTGTGTGTGCACAGTTTCACAGCGACCGGGCCAACGGTGCCGGAGATTAGCTGTTCACAGACAGATGGACACACGGACACATGGACGGACGGACAGGATGAAAAACATACTCTCTCGCCAGGCCGAAACAATAAATGAATAATCAAATACTAATAAGAAATACAATGCTAGAAAAGTGCGTTCCTCAGAGTGCAGGTTGGGTTGCCTACCAGGGCCCGCAAACTTTGGAAGGCAGTCCAACGGTGCAGGATATAAGCTCCGCACAGACACACACACACGGACAGACAGGGACAGACAGGGACAAAAACATATAGTCTCCAGCCTTTGGCCGTACAGACTGGTGGAGGCAACAATAGCATATTATCAATAAGCATTGAGACACACTGGGATTTTGTGAATACATAATCCTTCTTGTAGAGGGTGTTCAGTTTCAGTACATGTGAAAACTCAGCAAGTCAAGATGTTGAAATCTTATCTTTTCTTATCTGGTGGAACAACAAAAGTAGACAACCAAAATATCTGTAATATACCTAGATTGTCGGCTAACAGCATACTGTGATTTGTCTGCTGAGGTGCTGCTGAAAGACAAAGCTTATTTTGCACTCACAAGTGAACAAGGCGCCCTAATAAAAAACACTTGCGGGAAACAGTTTAGCACTTCTGTGTCTCTGATAGGTCAGGCAACTGTGACCCTTAACCCCAGCTTCAAATAGCTTCAAGGTTGCTGAGCCCGACAAAGCGAGCATGTTATAAAAAGCCACCTTGAGAAAATAGCCTGGGATGCGAAATCCACACAGGAGGATACAAGGACATTTTTCATAATGTCTTTAATTAGGTTCCCCATGCTCAGTGTTAATTAGGTCCCCCGTGGTCAGTGTTAATTTAACACAGAGTGTAAAAATGGACGTGTAGGTCCATAGGTTCCCAAAGTTCACTGTTAATGTAACACAGAGTGTAAAAATGGACTTGTAGGTCCATACTGTAGGTTCCACATGCTCAGTGTTAATTTAACACAGAGTGTAAGAATTCACCTGTAGGTCCTTAAATTAACGACAGGGATTTTACAATGTCATTACACTTAGATTACGGTTTCCAGGATGGTGTGATGAGCCCTAAAGTGTGTTCTTTAATTAAAAGATCAAGGTCAATCTTCTTAGAAATGCAATCAAAGAACTATAGGTCAAGGTCTACCGTGTTTCTATGTGTGACCTATTGCAATCAGCACAGAGCCAGTCATACTGTAAGTGTTGTCGATCTGCATAGCAGGCAGCCCTGAAAACCATCATTAGTTAGTAACCGATTTGACCCTATCAAGAGTGATTGATCAGCCCTTAAAGGGATATTTCACTTTCAAAAAAATAATTTGGTCATTTTATCATCTACTCAGGTTTTTGGGAGCACCCCGGACAGTTTTTAAGTTGCTTGAGTCAGTATTTAGATATTTGATATTCATTTTATCAGTCCCCTTCCTATACAACTTGTAACTTCAAACTCCATTTTATCCATGATAGATTAATCGGAAACACCCGTTCTTGGTTCTGGTGACTGATATTGTCTTTCTAATACGTAATACGTTTTTTCGATTACTTTTTTCATTTATTTTTAACACTCTTTTTGGAAAATGAAAAAGATTAAATAAAATAAATTTAAAAAGTAATGGAAAAAATACGGCCCCCTCGCGTATTAGGGGGCAGGGTGAGGGCAGGGTGAGTCACCAGAACCAAGGACGGGTGTTTTTGATGAATATGACATGTTAAAAATGGAGTTTGAGGTTATAATGGGTTTGTATAGGAAGGGGGCGTGTCTGATAAAATGAATATGAAATATCTAAATACTAAGAATTTAGCAACTCTTAAGGTCCTTACACACCGGGGCGAATTCTTCATGCGAATAAATACGTTTTTTTTTAAAACCTTATAATGTCAATGCAAGCGTCCACATCAGTTTCGCGAAGCGAAAAAGCGTCTTTTAATTATTCGGAACGAGTCTGAATTTTGCGTATATTCGCATATTCGCCGGTGTGTAAGGACCTTTAGGCTCACAAAAGCCTGAGTAGACGATAAAATGACACAACAATGTTTTGAAAGTGAAATATCCTAATTTTTTTTGCGTTAAAAAGATAGCAGATATACAAGCTTACACCTCGTCACTTTGTGCCGTGCTGCGAGCTTGTACATCTGCTATTTTTGTAATTAAAAAAAAAACACTGATTTAAAAAGGCATTTGTAGAATCGGCCTCAGGTCTTAACACATCCACCGCCAGAGGTTAATCTCATAATGTACTCACCAGTGCCAAGGTGTTTTTGTTGTTTTTTTGTTTTTTTCATGTCGCCATAGATCTTGTTAAAATCCTTAAAGGAGAATTCCGGACATTTTAAGTGTTATCTTTGATGTGTCGTTACTCACCTACCGACGTAAACAGTGGCATTGTTTATTTCCAGATATTCCCCTGTCGTCATATTTTCAACCTCCTCCGTTGTCATAACACAGCTAACGCTAGTTGCTTGTTTCTCAACATGGCAACACCAAGTTGCCAGGTTCTGGGAGAGAAACAAGCAACTAGCGTTAGCTCGTTCGTCATTAGCGGTAGCCTCTCAGGAACTTTCACTGCATGTTTGACTATCATCAGACTCCACAATGAGTAGTAGTAGAGAAAAAAATAACTTTGCATCGGTTATAATAGACGAATTTCCCTATGACACGCGCTCCCATTATGACAACGGAGGAGGTTGAAAATATGACGACAGGGGAATATCTGGAAATAAACAATGCCACTGTTTACGTCGGTAGGTGAGTAACGACACATCAAAGATAACACTTAAAATGTCCGGAATTCTCCTTTAAGATTGAGCCGTGAACGGTCTGTTTACATCCGCGAGATCTCCCTGTATCTCCCAGTGAAGATCGCGTGTCAAACGGGGCATCCATGTTTGAGTTAGAGCGGATTACGTTAAACAGTGAAATGCGAGGAGAAAAAACTACAGGAAGAGAATTGAGTTTCAGTTTCGTCTGTAGAATGGGAGCGGGCGTGATCGTCCCAAATAATTCTATTTCCTGTCATCAAACCGGAAACGGAAGTGGATCAAAAAAATTCCGAAAGTGCACCCGGACCGCGCATGCGCGAAAAGACCGCAGCCCGTAGGACTACGGGCTCGGCGCTTAACCGTTGGATTTAACGGCCCGTAGAACTACGGGCCCGGCGGTAAATGTGTTAATGGGTTAATTATTCAGACGAGAGCATCTGATTGGAGTAGTTTTCACTGAAGCACACAGAGGATGAATGTGATGCCACACCTCATCTCTCTGGCTCAGTTCTGAGTATATAATTCCAACACAAGGGAACGAAGGCTATCTATATCGGTGTCTGGTGTCAAAGTCGGACCAGCTGTTCCCGGCAGCATCAGTATGACGTTAATTGAATTTTTAACTAATCCTTTGAAGAATGCATTTGTATTCAGGAATTCCTTTGGCTGTCTTTAAATAGGAACATTTACTTTATGCTAGATCACGATCCCTTTAATATGAAGTGACACAGTGTGGGCACATACCGTTGCCCGCCACAGCGGAATACACAAACTGTCCAGCAGTTTCTCCATATGACAGTGAATGGGGCCAAAGATCAGTGAGGAGCCCGGAGGAAAAGAAGGGGACATGGAAATCAAAAAGCTCTCTTGCATCTGTCAAAGCTCTTATCGTTTCACCATGAGGACGCACATTAAGCAGACAGACATAAAGTGAGACAGCTCATGACAAGAGATTCATTGCCAACAGATGTCCCTCATGAGAAAGACAGCGATCTGAAATCCACAGACAGAGTCTGAATGACGCTGTAGCAATTCACTGGTCTTCTGTTACGTTTCTCTGACTTCTGTGGTCAGGCTATTATGGCTGTCACTCATTCAACAGGGGATCTTCTGAGAATCCCCCCCCCCCACCACCACCACCCCCTAGACTTTGATGAGCTAATGATGGTGGCCATTTCTTTTTCAAAGTGAAAACGGCATGCAAAAAGACTAGTGGGTTCAACTACGTTTGTGAGCTACTTTACATGCATAAAAAAAAACACTGGTCTATTTTACACACAAATAAATACACACTGATCTTAATTTACAAACATAAAATAGACACTGGTCTATTATACATACAAGTGTCTTATTATACATACAAATACAATAGACACTTTTCTTATTTTACATACACAAAAACTAGACACTGGTCTGTACACTCGATCTGCGGGTCTCATGTGACACTCGGATAAGCACTGTTGCTGACAGCCAAACTCCGGTTCTCCAAGCTGTGGTGTTGGGGGTCTGAGAAAGAGCGGAGGAGAACCGGTGACCAGCCCAACACCTCCTCTGGCCTGCCCTCAACGTGTCAACAACATGTAGAATGTGAGGAGGAGGCAGAGGGCGCATGCCACCAGCTGCCTGGCTGTCTCACTGTCATCACATACAGTACAGTAGGCCTTCACCAACCTCCACCAGACCACACTGATAGCCTTCTCTCCCAGCTTGGAGGACCATGCACACAAAGCAGTACAAATCATACTGAGCATTTAATGGTTTTCTAACAGTCTATAATTGAAGCTGTCCCTGACAAAATCCCATTTACCTCTGGAGAACCCTGATCAGAGCAGGCTTGGTTGGTCCTGCTGGCCCCAGACCATGTGCAAAAGAATAAGGGGAGTTATTAGAGTGCCAGGGATAGCCTGCGTTCATGTGCTCCCTCCTCCCATACAGAACCACATTGATTCATGGGTGTATCCAAAGCATATGGAAAGTATTTGTCAGTCTCTCTACATATGCTTACAGACATGAAGGCTCCATCCAGGCCATTGGTGGGAAGGCGTGGATGGCCATCTACCACCCTTTGCTTGCTATAAGTGACTCAGCAGCCCCTTGTGGCAAGATAGGGGAAATATATAGTTTGACAAGAGCATTTACAGCTGGAATCTGCTGACTATAAACACAAACAGCTAAATCATTCAATTGATTTAATTAACTAAAGCGGAAAGGCTAATTATCGACTCTGTATCTCTCGCACCACTTGGTCTGCAATGCTTGATTGGATTAACCCATTTAGACTTGAGGCCGATTTTTTAAAAACGCCTTCTAAATCCTAACCTATTTTTTCTGAAAAACCCTCATACAGTATGTCCAAAACTGTTAACTTTTCAGGATTCAAATTCAAAAGCAGCACAAGTAGCAGATCCACAAGCTCAAAACTCGTCGCTTTGTGCCACGTTTTCGAGCTTGCGGATCTGCTACTTTTTGATGTTTTTGTGTTACGCTGTAGGATGATCAAGTAGGGCGTTAATTTACGAAAAAAACACAAAAAGTTAAGAATATGGAGATAAGAGGTTTCTGCCCGACAGCAGCGATATCTAAAACAACACGGATGCTTTCCCCGGATTGAAAAGGTATAACAACATAGGCTTTTCCAGGTCTAAATGGGTTGACTGGCAGGAGTGAGGGAACAACAGACCATGATATCTCAGCATAGCTGCCAAGTAGTTGGCAGATAATGGTGTTTGTTTTCAAAACCCATTCCCGTTTCAAAGTCAAAAAGGTGGCTCGTCTGAAGGTGAGAGACGGTGTTCTCTCTTACCTATGCACTGTGTGCACAATACAGTACTTTAGCATCAACAGATTGTGATGACACATTATACACACAGTGGGAGATCTCTCCACATGCCTTGAGTCGCAGCCACTTCCACCGGCGACAGCACACCCGTCCCAGCAGGCACAAACTGACAGTTAGCCACACCCTGTCGCTTTTATTATCAAGTGCAACTCAGGTGTATAATAAGCCCTCTCTGTGGCATAAGCTCTCTGGAATCTTGTTTAAACCTGTGAAGCGGTCTCATAACAGTTTGTATAAGGTTTAGCCTCGTAAGTCTACATAATTATGTTGTACTATCTGGTACATACTGTATGTTCCAGAATATGTATTGTGTATTGTGTAATGCTCTGTCTGCTATATTCCCTTTATCCTTGTTTCAAGTTCTTGCCCTGCCCTTCAGGTGTAGTTTGCTGTGATTATATCTTGATTGTGTGATGATACACTTGTATCATGTATGATAGTACACTTGTATATCATGTATGTTTGTTTTTTCCTTTTGAAAGCCAATTTACAATGGATAAGGATCTGATCACTACCACATAAAAACGTGTTTACATCATTCCATCCACTCCCCCCCCCCCCCGTTTATAATCTGGACAGTTCTACCTTCTTTGGGGTGACCGTGCTGACGGACCTCCGTAGAGCTCTGCCATTGGGTCCCATCACCCTGGCATTGCTGCTGCTCCCAGAGGGCAGTGTGTGGGCAGAGGTGGGGCTCGTAGCGGTGGACTTCCTCTCTGCCAGGCCCCTCAAGGTGGCCACATTGTTGTTCTCACCGAAGGTCCCCGACCCTTTGTCCTTGGCTTCACCGCCGCTTAAATCAACCTTTTGTCCAGTCTTGATGAGGTGGAGGTATCCCGTGAGGACGGCCTGCGTGTCTGGTTCAGACAACCAGTTGAGGAAGAGTTCATCCACCTTCATCTTAACAACTGGCTGGAGGACTTGTGGTGATGGCATGTTGAGAGAAAATCACGTAGGACCAAAGAAGCACCTGTGGAAAGAACACAACGATTCTCAACTTAAGCAATCTAGCCATAATGGTTCACCACCTTCTGCAGAATATACTACATCTTGAAAATACACACGATATAACAATATGCACGCATCAAGCAAATCCATTGAATAAAAGACAACTCGGTATTTTGTATGTGATCCAGTTGGTTTAAATTAAAACATGTCTGGGCTCAATTCTTGAATGTGGCTGTCTGCTGGATTGTCTTGTTAAATAACTACATTAACGTTAACACACTGGCTTTCCTGATCGATGGTACGAGGTACGATTTTACAATGATGCTAAAAGGATAACAACACATTTTAACATCATTGTAAAATCGGGGCTTGTTTCCATTGTGGTCCTGTGTATTCAATTAAATAGAAAGCACAATATTACCTCCCTTCAGCGGTTCGGTTATAATAACCACTTGTACCGGGGGGTCCACGGACCACACAAGGTGGACACTGACAGTCTGACACCACGGGAGCCACAACAACAACAGTCTGACTGCAATGTTTACAGTTACAGTAGGCTATTAACGCTAGCAAACTTAGCACGTTAGCGGGCTAATGGTGCATCAACTCCAGAACACAGCGAAGAGCGAGTAACGCAAGCTAGTGACTTTATTCACATGCATGTTCATACATATACAGTCCAGTCACGTATAGCCTTAATGTCGCCAATGACTGTAAATACCTGTATATCATGTCAGCAGGTTCTTTGTGGCGGCGGTACGTTCTTCCTTTTACCGGTTTAACGGATGTGAGGCGCAAGGTTTCAAGCAGTGTTGCCATATCTTGTGAGACAAATAAGCAACCAGGTCTAGGAAAACAAGCCCAAAAGAAGCAACTAGGCCACATGAGCACTTTAAACCATCGGCCACTTGAAAATAGCCAATCCACAAGCTCACAACGGAGCTTGTAGATGGGCTATTTTCAAAAACTCTTGCAATAAAGTGTGGAATATTTGGATTTTTCTTTTTTTAACATTCTAGTAACAACACAAATGCTCCCTGTCACAAAACATTTTCATGAAAATATTTGAGAACCACTGGTTTAGATATTTTTTTTGGAAGGAAGCCCAAATAAGCAAGTACACTTTAGAAACAAGCAAAACAAATGCAATCCGCAACTACCAATTTTTATCAGCAACTTTACAGAAAAAGAAGCCCAAAGTCGCTTATAATAAGCCGACCTGGCAACACTGATGTGAGTGAGGCGCACATTTTCAAGTTTTCGTTCCCTTGGTAACCAAAGCGCTACTAACGCGAGACCTGCCCCGCCCACATGGATGGATGCTGCACACTTCCTCCAAGCTCACCTTGTTCCTGTTGTTGTTGGTTGGTTTGTTTGTTTGTTGTTGTTGTTGTTGTTGATGATGAATTATACCATTAATTATACCATATGTGTCTGTCATTAAATGTTTCGATGAATTGAGTTCAAAGGACCCCAATGGAAACAAGCCATAGGCTTTCTTGGTTTTTAAAATCCTCTTAGCAGACATTGTATTGAACTGTACTTTCCTGTGCTTTGTTTTTTTGCAAACTGCTAATAAAGTATTCAATCAATCAATCAAAGCTTTGAAAACAAGCCCAAAAGAAGCGATGTAACCTAAATACATCGGCTATTTTAAAATAATAGCTTGTAGATCTGCTATTTTCAAAATTAATCTTGGAAAAAAGTGGAATATGTAGAATATATTTGAAACATTTTAACAACTCAAATCTTGTATGTGTGTGTAGGGGGGGGGGGGGGGGGGGGTCGTCAAACATGTTTTAGAACCACTGGTTTAAACACTTACCTTTAGAAACAAGCCCAAAAAAACCGTAACTACCAATATTTACAAGCGACTTTACAGAAAGAAAAGAAAATGTCATAATAAGTAGACTTTGCAACACTGGAGACCTCCCCCACATGGATGGATGGTGCAGTGCACACTTCCTCCAGGCTCACCTTGTTCCTGTTGCTGTTGGTTTGTTTGTTTGTTTGTTTTTTTTGTTGTTGAATTATATACCTAGTCGGCTGTCAGCATTACCGCTTCATGTCATAAAGCTGTAATATTTGCAGCGTGTATTTTTGTTACAGATTACAGCTGGAGTCCTGTCTGTCTGTTAGTGGAAGAAGCCTCCCCTCCTGCAGTCAAAACAAGGGACATCCATCCTCAGCTCAGTAACATTGAAGGACCATGTAAGGTTAGTTCAGAGACCAAAGTGTACATGTGTTTATGGTTCCAAACGCCCATGGGATAGTTAACATAGACCAGTGTGTAGTCAAGTACTGTACTGGGCGCAGAAAAGTTTTAGAAGGCAATACTGGAACACAGTTCTCTCTCTCACAGACACGCACGCACGCACGCACACACCTCATTTTAATTTACACAATTGGATGCACCCATGTTTTCCTTTATTCCTGAAAATTTCAAATGTCATCTGCATTCCTCTGTTAGCATGGTTTGTTTTATGCCATCCATTATCCAGATTTAAGTTATACCCTAATTGCAACTCATTGAAGTAGTTATTTTCCTGGAAACTAGTCCTGTGTGTTCAATTTAGCCTCTTATAAACTTGATCCTGCTTCTCTTTGCATGAATAACAATGATACATCTGTGCTTGATTCCCACTCTCTCTTTTCTCTTCTCTTCTCTCTTATTCTCCCCACATTGAGGCAGCTAGAATTGGTTAGTGAGTATGGAGCTGGACAGTCTTATTGATTACCGTAGAGAGGAGAGGGCCCAGACATCGTGTCTCCCCCACTGCATCCCATAGACAGCTTCACCGTGAGAGGTCAGTTCAAATAATGGGCACCATACATGACACTCACAGTCGTATCTTTTCTGCTAGCAAGAGGAAAGGATTTTTCCTTTGTTCACGACACGTCATACCGGGTCTGATACCTCAACAGCAGCATATATACATACATCACTCATAGATTCATTCAATTCATTTTGAAAGGTTGTAGACATATATATTTTTTGCTTTATTCATTATTCATGATTAATAATATTTTTGAGAGTCAGTTGTGGTGGCTACATTTTGTGGAGCAGGGTTTGTTGTCACACACTCAGGTGTTAATTGTACAGCATTAAGTCCATTTCAAATTAAATAGCGTCGCTCCTAAATTAGATGTCCAGCATTTTAAAAACTGTGACACTGGCTCTGACAAAAATAATTGCTAGCAAGAAAGAGGAACACAGTATTACATATTGCTGAAGGATTTTTTTATTACTTACATTACATTTTCAGTTTATTTCCCCCAAAATGGGTTTGTTTAAATGTTTTAATTAATACAAATTGCCCAATCAAAAACATAAATCTTTATTATAGGCTACTGATTGAATTGATTATCTGCCACAAATCAATTTATGCAATACAGTATACCATAAATAGATTATGTTCTGTTCATTTGTATGTTGTTTAGTCTTAAAGAATGCTTATCACCCAAGGTCTCTCACACGTACATATTATGCTCAAAAAGTGCCTGTAGCTTTTTGTGTTAAGAGCAAATGAACACTGTCTGCAACGGTTGTGAAAATTATCGACTGAACTCTCCTGATTGCTTCCCTTGATAACAGCAGTAAGCAAAATCTGAAACATTCAAAGTTTTCCGAGGCACAGAACGTAATCAGAAACCTCTTTGTACTTTGCAACAGCGAGCCTTACATGTATTTTAGACCCTAATCAATATCAGAAATGCGAGGAGAAAAAGTGAAGGTCTTGAAACTTTAAACTTTGCAACTTTTCAAAGTGTAATTACAGTGTACAAATAGGATTTTACCCAAAGCTGTGTGCATGTTTTTTTTTTTCACGCCTTGAAGGACATTTCAAAGGTTTGGCCGAGGCTGAAACCACAGGGGGACAGCTGGTTAGCGTAGGAAAGTGTTAGTGAGGAGTTCATATGTGCAGCTCTGCCTTACTGCTGTCAGCTATGCTATATGGACTCTCTGTGAAGTAGGCAATAAGCAATCGGCTCTAATAAGGAGAGTGAGTAAAGTTGAAAGTGTTGTGTTGCTGCTCTGTTACTGTAGAGAGTTATTTAGACTGGATCATGTTCTGTGTACAGTAGAATAGGCAATAGGTTATGGTTGGATTCTAGGTTGTGCCAGGTTTTATAAGTGTACGTATAACTTCCTTTTCTTTGAGCTTTGCAACGTTTGATCTCTGAGCAAAATAACGCCAATATGTGTCTCAGTTTCCCCCCCCCCCACCCCCCATATATATATATATATATATATATATATATATATATATATATATATATATATATATATATATATATATATATATTTTTTTAATACATTATACAAGTTAAAGAAATGGCAGCTAATTTTACACAAATGTAATTCAATACTTGTTTCTTTCTTTCAAATTTCAGTGTAAAGAATACACACATAAGCACAAGCTCACACATAAACATTGTGATTTGATTATCTACTATGGCAGAGAAATAATTAATTAATTAACAGTTTTAACTGAAGTTTATGGGATTGGTTGTTTGATGTAATTGATGTATCTGTAGTTAACTTTTTGTCTGCGTATCCATTATTGTGGAGGAGTATGGAACGACTTAAAATCTGAAACAATAAAGATTGTAGTAATATTAAAGCTCATACTGTAGCATATGAGTATGGCAGTATATTAGGCTGTGTGAAGTGGAAGTGTTGATACTCGTCTCCTCATGAAACAACTTTCCATATACTGTAATCTGTTAGATCTGTTAGATTTTAGTGATTTGATAGCTCCATATATGTTGTACAAAAATAACAATTACTATTTTGGTACATGCACATTGCAAGGACAAGGTCATGTGTCATACCTGCTTCATAAATTATGAGCCATCATATTTTTCAAGGAAAAAAAAATAATAATAAAAATATTCTCCCATGTCTCCAAATTATAATATTAGCCAAGCATGGTTGAAATGAAAAAGTAATAGTAATACATTTACAAGAACAATGCCGGTCTAACTAAGGATATTTTTGACCATGAATTTGCTTTGATTCCAGCCTTAAACATTTTCCGTTTGATATGTCTTTCAACTGAACTGTGGTACGAAACACAGAACCTCACTTTCTGCTTCCCAAGATGGCACAGGATAGTGATGAGCCCTCTCATGGCACTTTCATGGCTTACACTGTAAACATGCTATGCTGTTTTTATTCCTTAAGCTAATCACAGGGAAAGAATCAAAACCCTCTTCAGTCAACATTTAGATTCCTAATATACTGTGCGAAATGGAGACGCGGCATGAGGAGGAGACACTTTCATTAGACACATCACTGGCTCTCTGAAGTTTGATTCTTCCATCTGAGAGGATTTTAAAAGAGAAACAATGCCTCAGCCTATTGAGGTCTTAGGAGAGTTTTCGTTTTTCTCTCTCTCTCTCTCTCTCTCTCTCTCTCTCTCTCTCTCTCTCTCTCTCTCTCTCTCTCTCTCTCTCTCTCTCTCTCTCTCTCTTATCACATATCGTCTCTGTCGGGCAGAAACCTTGTATGTCCAAAACCGGCTACAGAAAGTAGAAAAAAATAACCTGCAATGGATCCAGTGTTGTCTTGTTAATACTTTTCATTAGTTAATCATTTATAAAAACCCACAGACAGACCTTTAAAAAAAAAATCAAAAATAACAGATCTCCAAGCTCACAACACATTGCAATGTGACATGTTGTGAGCTTATAGATCAGCCATTTTCCTCTACTTTTGCGTGACACTCATACGATAAAGTATAACTTAGGGCATGGGGGGGGGGGGGGGGGGGGCTGGGTCGGGAGTGATATTAATGAAAGAGGTAGTATGTGCTGGTTGTGGAGATGGAGAGCCAAGCAGGAAAACCTCCTGGATGCAAGTGTGCCAACCTATGCTCTTCTTTCCCCCCCACATCACAATGTTATTGTATGCTCAAGAGACATTCCTGCACAATTCACATGTGATGCGGAATATGTCGTTTCACGATACAGCTTAACCTAGACGTTGATAACACTGTTTGAAATCCATGCTTTTTGTACTGCACTGCCTTGGATAGGATATGAAAATGTGGAGATATAAACTACTACCTGTAGGGGGCACACTTCACCTGGGATGCGTTAACATTACGCCTCTCATTCACTCTCTCTCTCTCTCAAGCTCTCTCTACACTACCATACACATAAATGTTCTCTCTCTCTCACACACACACACACACACACACACACACACACACACACACACACACACACACACACACACACACACACACACACACACACACACACACACACACACACACACACACACTTGCATGGAGAAATGCACACACTCACTCCACCACGTAAGCCTATTAAAACCATATTAACCTCACTTCATGCACACAGCAAGCATGAATTAGAAGTGAGGTCATGTCGGTTAGTAAGCTGAATGGATGTGAATTTCCCTGATATGCTTAATTTATACATGGTCGTGTTGTGAGTTTGTAGATCGGCTGTTTTCGGTGAGTGACACCATCTTATGACAAAGTATTAATCAGGCCATAGACCTTAATTTCTGCCTTTATGAGACGGTCCTGTCAGGCATGAGCTGGACCTTTTTTGATATCCTCAAAAAAGGCAGAGTGTGCACAAACACTAATACTGCTCACAATTCACGGAAAATCAAGGGAGCTTTTTGTCGGAACCGAAGATCACTCCAATTACCACTTGTTTATTGTTTTCTATTGTTGTATTTACCACAGTCTAATCATATTTGGAGGTCGGCCACAGCACCACATGAGCTCCAAGTGGAAAAGCCTCTTTTGAAGCCCTTTCATTTCGTTTTGCCATATTAGCTGTACTGAGAGGCCCTAGACTAGATGCAGCCTTTGCTTTCAAGATAAAAAGGAACAGGCATTACATCACTTTCAAAAATAATTTCACGAATTAGGGAAATTGCACTTAAATTGGTCAACTTAAAAAAAAAAGAGCAATCCATTTAGAAAAATGTGTTTCATCTATTAATTTGCCTGGAGATAATAATCTTTTCTTTAATGACTTGAACATGGGAACCAGAGGTTGTGTTCAATTCTGAGCTAATGTTGTCGGTCGCTAAAGTTTTGCCAGACAAAGACCCCTCGTTTTATTTTTTTACCCTCCCATGGAATAGCAAATTTGTGGCATGAAAGCAGGAAAATCATGGAAATCAGCAGGCCTTCATTATACCAAGGTCATTACAGCTGGCTTTTATCCTCGTCTGTACTTATAGGAGGTAAAAGAAGCCTATGCTCTATCACCCAAGGCCTCACCTTTGAACACACATGAGCTCACGTGCAGGCCTGTAGAGTGCACACACACGCACACACACACACACACACACACACACACACACACACACACACACACACACACACACACACACACACACACACACACACACACACACACACACACACACACACACACACACACACACGCATACTATACTTTGTCAAAGATGCACACGCTCACCGGCTTCTCTTTCATTTGGCCTCCTTGAATTTCATCATTCAATTTTTACATCACATTAGCGTGATGTGATAGTGGTCGGCACTCGGCATGTCTGCATGTAGGAAGGCTGTTACTTCAGGAATGGAGCTGTATAAAGCAGGAGAATGTCAGGAAGCTACGCTGAGGATTACCTACTTACAGTGTACAACAGATATAACATTATTTCTGTAAAAAAAGTGGTACACACACACACACACACACACACACACACACACACACACACACACACACACACACACACACACACACACACACACACACACACACACCACAGTATATATGTGTCTGTGTGTATATACAGTATGTAATATCTGTACATTATTTGATGTTAATGGAGCTAGGCGAGAAGTCACTCTACAAGGCAGATCTAAAAGTCTATGCTACTAGGTAAGGATTCTAGAGGTCTTTTTTTAATCTCACTTGTCAAGTTTTCTTTTGAAAGGCATAATGTGATGATTGAACTTCATACGTTTGTAACTGACACAATCATATTTGGCCTCCTTAAATCTTTGCACAACATTTCTCAAATTCTAGATAATACTATCAATAAAATAACTGACTGACCTTAGTCACAGCCTCTAATGATAATTACTTTATAAGAGAAAAATGGAAAGTCTGAACAGCAGATACTCGCTTCACTCTTCCTGAGAGAGAGAGAGAGAGAGAGAGAGAAAGTGAACAACTTAGCTATCAGACAAGTCGTAGTCAAGGTTACAATTCAGAGTTCTTTCCAGAGACCGGGTTAGTATAATAACACATTAAGTTACTGAAATGAGGCCATTACGTTCAAAGCAGTCCAGTCCCACAAGTTAGAGCAAAAAAAAAAGCAACCCACTCAACATTTAAAGTTAATATTTCTAATGAGCATCACAAGACAATTGATTATTTTTTAAATGGCTCCATCAAAAAGGAATAACTATGATCTTAAGGGGAAGGGAAGCGTTCTCTTAATGTGCGCAAGAGAGCGTTCTTCTGTCTGTCTCGGCAGCCATGTCTTATTTGAAACCCTCTCCGTTGATCTGATACCACCATCAACCATGGACTGCATATTAAACTGACATTATGATACGTGTGTGTGTGTGTGTGTGTGTGTGTGTGTGTGTGTGTGTGTGTGTGTGTGTGTGTGTGTGTGTGTGTGTGTGTGTGTGTGTGTGTGTGTGTGTGTGTGTGTGTGTGTGTGTGTGTGTGTGTGTGTGTGTGTGTGTGTGTGTGTGTGTGTGTGTGAGGCTAATTCCTAATTTATGCTCACAGCACCGTCATACAACGAAGTATAACTCGGGCTTAATAGCTGTGGACCGGTCAGGTCCAGGGTACGTTGAAGAAGAAAGGAAAAAAAGGCCTAATAAATGTATTGTAGTAGGTATATGCTCTGCGGTCTTAGTCAAAGAAAAATGAAATATCCTTCAGAACCCTTCCAGCCTGTGCGCCTGCCAACACACACTGGCCTGGCCCTCACTTCTCATGTGACATCACACGATCTGCAGGAACAGTTTTGGGTTTCAGCCCCGAATCCTTGGACTGGCTCACCTTACAGGATGAGCTTTTTACTGTCTGTCCTCCAACCCAAACAACGGCTGACTACTTCACTGTCTCCCGTCCAAGACACTGACTGTCCGCTTGTCTCTCTTATTGGTTAATGAAGAATGCCTGTCTTGCGGCCCAACCACAGCTCCGGCCCTGTGGTTCATACTATGGGGGGAACACAAACCTTTCCTGGGTGCATAGGAAGTTACAACAGCCTAGAAAAGATATCTGTAAAATATTTACAAAGCACTGTAGAAGTGAGAGTACAAAAATGGACCCGTCCTCAGAGTTAAAGTAACCCTCAGGATTTAGCGGTATAGGTGACTGCATTAGTACTCAGAGCCCTATGTACATTTTCAGTACACGCTTATACGTACCTCTACACCCTCATGTATTCATATAACATTTTTGATGGCACCTTTTCATGGAGAGTTGGAACAAGGCCTGCTCCTGTTCACGTCTCTGCCTTGCTTCATGAAAAAAATTGTTATACGTGCAATGAAACGTAGGGCACACTTCTCACCTTAGAGCAGACGTGAGCACTCGGGAGACACCCCTGGAAAAGGATGAACAGTGGCCACCTGAATGGACAGGATCAATGAAAAGCAATTAGGTTATAAGGCTGGGGATGTGTGTGTGTGTGTGTGCGTGTGTGCTTGTGTGTGTGCGTGTGTGCGTGCGTGCGTGCGTGCGTGCGTGCGTGCGTGCGTGCGTGCGTGCGTGCGTGCGTGCGTGCGTGCGTGCGTGCGTGCGTGCGTGCGTGCGTGCGTGCGTGCGTGCGTGCGTGCGTGCGTGCGTGCGTGCGTGCGTGCACGCACTGCCTCACAGGGTCTGAGCCACAGCTACAGGGGCTGATACCTGCACAGAATTTAGAAGATAAGTCTCCTGCAAGAGAGTCTGATAGGATACATTTTGCAAAATCGGACTGATACTGCTGCTGAATAATTTGTATTTTTGTTGTACCATATTTCTAGATTTGCCTTTTTTTTATCATTCATTTTGGGATGGCGCAGTTCTAAAATAATTAGTCGAACTTGCAGGTGAAATGCAGGTGAAATGCTACCAAGATGTGATGCAGTGCATGCATGGTGTATCCACATGTGCGTGTGCAACTGTATATGTGCTTGGCTTATGCCTAACATCTATTGTCATAATGATGTAGGATTATTAAGGGAGCAGGGTTTTCACAGCAGGCGTAAAGGGGGCTGAGCCAACAACAGGTTGGGCCTCCCTTTGTGTCTTTGTTTGAGCACTCAGCAAATACATATTCATGTTCCCACTATGCACACAAAAGCACACCATTTGTTTATTATCTTTGTTTATTTAGGTTGCATATATTAGCGCAAACACAATGTTCTGCAATTGAACTGTAAATGGGGTACAGTGAAAATAGCGAAGAAAGATTTAGCGTAGAAGTGGCGGACCCCCGTCTCCAGCAGCTGAGCTGTCTTGTTATTTCAGTAGTGTCCCTGGGAGAGGTTAAGCTCTCACAGCAGGATAGCTATTAGGCTAAACCAGGGCGTGATTATTACTGTATGCTCTGTGTGGGTTGAAACGACGCATTCTGAACACTGACCATTAGTGTTCCTCCTACGTCTGGTCCCACAGAACAAAAGCATCTGAGGAGAACTTGTTTTTAATGATGGCACCACGAATAACTGTTGTTAATCAAGACTTTCTTGGTCTTTCTGTTCATTGTTTTTGAACTGAAACATGCCTCATCGGTGGTCCTTAAAATCAAATGAAGATGGTGTGCAAAGGCTATAGTAGAGTGTAAGGTCTTGCAGTTTCCTAGTGCATCTGCCTGTTTTCAACACTAGATGGCTTTCTCTCCTATATGTTCTCTGCCGTGTGGCGTCTTCACGTTGTACTATTGGCACTGGAAATGCAAGGCTGTGCAAAAGATTTTTGTTAATAATGCTGTGAGACACTGGGGTTATGAAAACACAGCTACAAAGGCAGAGCAGCAAAGGAAATGTTTTGATGTTTAAATTAGTCAACAGTTCCAACTTTTGTGGATGGATAAATTCTGGCATTGTCAGATATACCTACACTGAGGTGAACGTTCACTGGTGTAGATTTAAAAATACACTTTATGCATTGCTAATTTTATTCCATTATAGACAAATCTGGGATTCCTGTGTGGGCCAAATAAGACCAATATTACATAGATTTTTATTAAAAACATACAAAAACAAAAATAGATAGCTAATAGTTTGTATACAAATTCTCACCCTGTATAATAATGTTTTGTAATTACATCACAATTCTAAATGGTAGCTATTCCCATGCCATTGTGTTGTGTACAAGTATGTGTAGGCCCAAATTGTATAGCAGGCCATTTGTAGTGCTATTATGCTTAGTAGATGCGACCACATAGAGCACTTGGTCGTAGTATTGACTTTGAGGATTGCCTCTCCTTTTCTTCTTTGGAGGCCGTCTGTCTCTATAGCCTGAAGCTCACAAACCGCACAGCCGGCCAGCGCGTGGTGGTGGCCCTTTATTATGATGTCAGCACATCACTTAAATAGCATTCAATATCTCCAGGACAGCCGTTAGTGGGACATCAATAGAATAATACAGAAACACACTGAATGGTGATTCCTCATAGCTGGTCAGTTCATTTGCTCATTGATTTATTGATAGTTGGCTGTGTAATGTAATTAAGTGGCAGTGATTCCCACGCAAGTAAACAGGTTTTATACCGTATACCGTGTACTTTATAGAGTGCAATACTGAGACCATTTATCCCTATGGCATAAAATACCTTCAACACCTGCTCTGTAAAGGCAGATACACTCACAGGCACGTACGCCCACACACTTCTTAATAGTTATAAGAAAATAACAGATGCAGAGTTGAGCCTGCAGCGGGTAATTTCTCAATCAACCCTGGCATCCATTGTGAACAGTAAGACCTGTCGGTGAAGGCAAGGATTACAAAGGTAGAAAAAGCTGAGGAACAAATGAGAGCGACAGCGGGCGGAGAGGAGAGGGCTATTAGGCCAGGTCTGGCCAGCAGGCCCATTAAAAGATGGAGATGTGGAAAACAAACACAGCTTTTGTGGGCGCTTGCACGGAAAATCACCCACATAAATCAGGCCGATTACTTCAAGCGCCAGAGTTATTGGGTGCTAAATCTGCTGTGTGCAATCTTTAATGTTATTAACACTTTTAATAGCCAACGACGGCTTGTAACAGAAGACTTCTGAAATCTTGCACTGTCCGATTCTGCATAGCTCGTCCTTCTATTTTCGCTCCTCAACCGAACGGCCAACAACTGGGGGAAAAAATCATTAAAATAGATCATCATCATGTTGCCAAGTTCAAATGTTCCAAGATTTAATAGACAGTTCAATGTTACAATTTACCGTAGCACTGAATGTTGTGCTGTGCTTGTGTAGCCTAGGTTCACGTGCCACGCATACTCCCCATTTTGGGCTCTCGGCACCTCCCTTGCATTCTAATGCATGCAAAATGAAATGAAAACCTTCTTAACGAGATGCAGATTTCTTTATGCAAAGCAGCGTTACCTGCGTGCGCGGACAGCGGCGCACGCCTTTGATCAGAATCTCTGACATTCTCTAACTACGAAGAAGAAAAGAACTTTGTTAGAGGAAATTGTAAAGGCTCTTAATTGAAGTGAACATAAAAGAAGATACATGGTGTTAATTGGTATACGCTAAGAATAATCCAGGCCTGGGAGACTACTGTCCCTTACCACCGCCCCTACCACCCCACCCCTTGCTAAAGTGTCAAGATTTACATCTTTAATTCAAGATTTCCCTCACATAATTACCTCGCAGGCAGCCAAATGCGGATCACTTCATTTTAAAGTATAATAAACATCCAAATAGTTTTCTGCCCCCTCCCTATCCATCCATGAATATCAAATTTCCTGAGCGAGGAGCTGATGGCAGTCTCTCTCCTGTACTAAAGGAGGCACACTGGTCTACTTTAAAACTGAGTGTGTTTTGGGGGATATGTAGTTGAGGGAGCAGTTTTTAATTCTTATTGACTTGATAGATTTGTGCAATGCCATGCAAAAAAGTATTTAAAGTCAAAAATATAAAAACAACATGTGAATGAAGAGACAAAAAAGATGTGGTGATGAATTGTATGAATTAAAAACAAATATATATATATACATACTATACTGTACATATACACACACACACGCACACGCACACGCACACGCACACGCGCACACACACACACACACACACACACACACACACACACACACACACACACACAGTTTAGCAAGTTTAGCCTTTCCATTAAGACAATATTTTTGCCGTGGCTTTTTGGCAAGGCATGTAATTTGAGTGTGTGTGTGTGTGTGTGTGTGTGTGTGTGTGTGTGTGTGTGTGTGTGTGTGTGTGTGTGTGTGTGTTGTGTGTTGTGTGGGTGTGTGTGGCTGGCATGCACACATAAGCATCTTCTTTGCTGTGTGAAGTAAAGCAATTTCAACACAGGGCCCCCAGTGTGACCTTTGATTATGAGAGGAATACAGCAGTGCTCATATCCCAGGCCTCTCCATTCCCACTCAACATGATGAATGGGACACAGAGCTGCAGGACAAAACAAGCGTAGGCTGCGGACACACACACACACACACACACACACACACACACACACACACACACACACACACACACACACACACACACACACACACACACACACACACACACACACACACAGACAGACAAATCACTTTCCTCATACACTTTGATACAGAGCCAAATACTTATAAGCACTGAAATGCTACCAGCAGCACTTAAACGTGGTTTCTAATGTTACCACACACCTGCACTTATCTTTACCACCATTTAACACCATACTGCCATTGAAAATACCCAGCAAAGCTGTAGCTTTTATCTAGCTTGCAGGTTCATGTATGGATGTATTAGCAGAAATAGAAACATCCATTATGGCTCATTGAAAGACTTTCAGTTGCATCCCAATGCGGTTAATATTATGCAGTTTATTAGGCAACAATAAGAAATTTATGTAAACACAGTTCAAACGAGTGCTGCTGCTGTACACCTTAAGAATCCCCCCCTTTTTTGAAGTGGTTTTATTTTGGGGTGTTATTGTAATTTATTGGCTCAAAGTGCACGATCCACTGTTAAAACTGATTTGATATGGAAACCTGCAGGGACATATTAATTAAAATAGCAATCTAATTAGCATTCCACTGTGACCCAAAAGTTGAATATTATTAGAGATGCAACCGTCGGCTGTGATGAAAAGAGCTTACATGACAGGGAAATTGAAATTCAAAGAGCTGGAGATAATGTACACACAGATCAAAAGAACAAACGGCGGGGAGAGAAAAATAACACACCAAGAAGTTTTACATTTTCTCACACAAGGAGAACCCATACAAAAGCCTTTTTGAAAGCATGCACTCTGCATTCAAGCACATTTGCACACACAAACAGACATGACGTGCACACGCGCACGTCACACACTTGTGCATTCGCACAAACACAACCCAGACACACCTCTGCTATGTAATATAGGTTAATTTTATCAAATCTGTCAGATACTAATATTTATACTGAGCCATTGAGTTGACATCCAATAACCAACCTGCCACAACCATTTTGCATTAAGGAGAACGAATGATGTATAAACTCCAGTTGTTTACACTGCATTTTTAACTGACATGCCTGATAATATCACCACAACATTACATATTATTATTATTACATACTTGGGCTCCCATTGACCATATTCGCACGGCGGCCATTTTGCTCTTACATCATACCTGGGGTGTGTGAAACCCCACCCCAATTATGAAGTACTGGAAGAGCAAAATGGCCGCCATGTCAAGGCAATTCACAGTAAATATTTGAATAACCTACCATATGCTAACTGCGACATTGCCAGTCCAGGCGTATGCTATAACAGACTATGACAGTTCACGCCAGTCCTTGCTGAGGTTAAAACCGCATAACCACAGCGTTCTAACGTTACTTTTATTTAACCTTGAGCCGCTCCTCAGTTTCACCCCAGTGTCCCCATGGACGGAGGCATGTATCCTTGCGTAGCCTTGTAAGGGGGGGGGGGTGTATGTTTGTTTTCTGGGTAAGGGCCTCGACAAGAGGGCGTATTAGCATGTGTCCCTGCAGTGGGCCGGCGTGCCAGCCGGCCAAGTGATAATTATTCATTAGTATTCATTAGTGTGAGGTGATGCCCGGCGCAGGGCTCATGTTGAATCAGTGTTCTGATGAGGCCCTGGCCCGGCGCGGGTCAGCAAGGAGCCAGTAATTAGGCCCCACCAGTCAGGAGGCATTTTCCTTGCCACAACACGTGAGGTTAAGAGCGGGGAGATGTAGTCGCCGGGAGAGAGAGGCAACAGGGAAAGCAAGAGAGAGAGAGAGAGTATAGGGGGAGCGGATTTCAAAAGCGATGCAACCTTGCCCTCCATGCACCCTTAACCTCTCTTCCTCGATCTTTCTCTCATTCTGAATCTGTATCATCATCACCACAAAATATTCACTCTAACCTTGGCCTTCCTCTGAACAATACCTTACTGTAAAACCTGCAGTCTGTTTCTTTAACTCTGTGCACCTTTTTTCAGCTTTTATATATGTTTACATTTTCTTGCACTGAGTGTACACAGAACCGCTGTCCTCTGTTCTCTGAAATTGCCTTTCCTCTTCTCCCATCGTATTTCCCCAAACCCCTATGTCATTCTATCCATTGCAATTGTACAGTATAATATTGTGTACTCACCAAAATCCAGAGTGTACACTTTCAGAGTTAAATTAAAGGACGACTTCACCCATTTTCAACCTATCTTCGTATAATTGGCCCTCACGAATGCTCATGATAAAATGGTAAAAAAGAATTCTACTCGGTCTGTGTCTTCAGAAACCCGCCTACCAGTGACATCATCGTTTGGCTTTTTTCTTTTTTTTTTAAGAATAGAAAACGAAATCGTCCTTTAAAGGGGCATGAAATCCTAGACTGATTTTGTCGTTTGTTTTCTGATTCAGGTTAAAAACTACTGGAGGCTAATGGCAGTTACACTGTAATGCAACACAACTGCAGCTAATATGATTAATAATGGGTGTATTAGATTTAGGTGGATAAACAATACTGCTGACTACTGTCTATGCTTGCGCATTGGCACACCCATGGCTCTGGGCACACATAAATCTACAGTAAAAAACCCATTGTTAATTTAATTAGCTCACTAACCTTCCATGTTTTTTCACTTATGTGGTTTTTAACCTGTACAGGAAAACAAACTACAAAATCGGCCTAGGGTTTCGTGTCCCTTTAACACTCTTCGCTGTGTAGGTTAATTTGCAGGTGTTTGCTGATGCGTGCGATTGTGTTGTAAATGTGCTTGCTTCATTGGCGCATGACTGCATGGGTAGCATGGTTGATAATAACGGCACTTAGCGAGACATTACTAAGATAATTGTGTAAAGGGTTAACATGACTGAGTGGTACCCTCCCAGGTACGCTGTTGGTGTTGCAAAAGCCGACTAAAGCCTAACCAAATTAATCTAATCGGAAAATAATTACACAGGCTGCAAGGAGGCTCGGCCAGATTCATCAAACTGTTTGCTGCCCCCGTGAGCCGTAACAGGCAGCGATCCACAAACCCTGTAGAGGCTAACGGCGACCAACAACACACCTCAAAGCCAGCTCCGCCACGGCTGTCAGTGCACGTCTGCCGTGCTAAAGGACCTGTGACGTTGATTGACAGCAATTGAGAAAACAAGGGGTCAAGCGTTGAGGTGTTGTGAGATGGAAGAGAGATCATGAGAGAGAGAGAGAGAGAGAGAGAGAGAGAGAGAACCCCATCCCTCCCCCAGATTCCAAATCCCATTGGAGTTCAGCAGAATCCAAGGAGATGATAGCTTGTCCTGTCAATGCATAATGTCAGTTTACCTTGAATTAAAACAAAGAGTGCAGACATGAGACATTGACATCCTCTCTCTCTCTCTGTCACACACACACACACACACACACACACACACACACACACACACACACACACACACACACACACACACACACACACACACACACACACACACACACACACACACACACTTTTTGGTCTCATACACACACAAATACACGAGGGAGGGAGAGAAGGAGTGCTTGCCTAGGCCTCACTGTATCCTGACATGATTCTGGATTAGACAAACTCCCTAAACTACAAGTGGATGGCATGACATCCCCCCCCCCCTCCTCCACCCATTCTCTCTCTCTCTCTCTCTCTCTCTCTCTCTCTCTCTCTCTCTCTCTCTCTCTCTCTCTCTAGCTCTCTCTCTCTCTCTCTCTCGCTCTCCCCCTTGGTCTCTGGCGTACACGTTTCTCCTTCAGATTTATGACATTGCCGTATAGGTGCACTTGACAGCTCTCAGATTGGCACTGTAGAAGAGAGAGCTCCTTAAGTGAGACGGGTTAGCTGTGTAAATCTATCAGGGGTCCGTCCGGGAGGAGGAGGAGGGGGGAGGGGAGGGGGGGGGGGGTGGTGGTTGCTGAGCCCAGGGAGAGGTGGAGAGAGGAGGAGAGCGAGAGGGAGAGGGAGAGAGAGAGAGGCTTGGTGGGGGCCCTGCTGAGCACACAAGCTTCCATGCTGCGCACATCCATGGCTGCCTGACAGTTGTGTTCAGCCTTCACTGTAATAATGAATAAAAGGAAACTCCCTACAGATTACACATCTTCCATGTTTTGACATTGACCTTAATACATAATTTAACCACAAAGCCCGAAGAGTGTGTAACGAGATAAGAGAGGACCACAGGATAGAGAGAGAGAGAAAAAAAAGGCGTCCAGGCTAAAGCATACACATGCAGGCTATATATGCGCGCACACACACACAAAAAAAAGAATAAATAAATAAAAATATCCCGGCACTATATCTGTTAATGGGACTCATGTGAGATCTATCTGTGCTTGCCAGTCACAGCTTGAAAGAACTGTGATGGGACATTTGCCACTGTTAAGGGTTTGGGTTCTTGTTATTTATTTATATATTTCAAAATTGTACGTTTTACATTGAAGAAACGATGCAAAGAGGACTGGTGAAGAATACACAGCAAAATCCTGAGTGATAATTTTACTCAGATTTCAATTTCAATTTTGTTAAACCAACACTGGATTTGGCTGTGAAGTATGTGAAGACAAAGGAGAATTATAGCTGTGTGTGTGTGTGTGTGTGTGTGTGTGTGTGTGTGTGTGTGTGTGTGTGTGTGTGTGTGTGTGTGTGTGTGTGTGTGTGTGTGTGTGTGTGTGTGTGTGTGTGTGTGTGTGTGTGTGTGTGTGTGTGTGTGTGTGTGTGTGTGTGTGTGGCAGAAAGGGGGGGTTGTGCAAATGAGAAAAATGCAGAGATTTCCCTGCTTATCAAATTCCCAGCGGAAGGAGAAAATAGTGCTACTAAATCTCAATAGAGTAGTAATATGCTGCCAGTGTGCTTTTCTGTGTGTGCAGTGTGTGCAGTGTGCACGTGGTTTTGCACGTACTCCTCCTACTGTAACTGCATTTCTGTATATGTGTGCAACTGTACATGTGAATGTGTGCGCGTGTGTGTGTACTGTATGTACAAGTGTGTGTGTGTGTGTGTGTGTGTGTGTGTGTGTGTGTGTGTGTGTGTGTGTGTGTGTGTGTGTGTGTGTGTGTGTGTGTGTGTGTGTGTGTGTGTGTGTGTGTGTGTGTGTGTGTGTGTGTGTGTGTGTGTGTGTGTGTGTGGTGGAGCCAAGTATGATGTCTGAGTGAGGTATTTGTCACTGTCACTTCTTGGTGTGTGTGTGTGTGTGTGTGTGTGTGTGTGTGTGTGTGTGTGTGTGTGTGTGTGTGTGTGTGTGTGTGTGTGTGTGTGTGTGTGTGTGTGTGTGTGTGTGTGTGTGTGTGTGTGTGTGTGTGTGTGTGTGTGTGTGTGTGTGTGTGTGCGTGCGTGCGTGCGTGCGTGCGTGCGTGCGTGCGTGCGTGCGTGCGTGCGTGCGTGCGTGCGTGCGTGCGTGCGTGCGTGCGTGTTCGCACACACATGCGTGTGTATGTTTTCCCCAGGGGGTGTGTTGTGATGTGTCGAGTGACTGTATGGTTGAGGGCATGCTGAGCCAGCGATCTCTGCCACAGGTTATGTCACTCTAGCTGAGGTCACCATGTCACATACGCTGTCAGGAGATGACACTCTGCAGTGAGACGCACCACTCACTCCTCCAGCCACCTGCTTGACTTCTCCAACAGACATGCACTGTCAGGTGGAATGTTTCTCCCTGCAAGTAACAATAGCAAGAAACACACATGGGTTCACGGCAGGTTTTTCTTGAAAGACAAAAGCCATATAGGACTTACAAAACTATATTCTGTGTGCCCTGCACACCTATTATTTCAGATCTAGTCGCACTCGCATTCGTTGGTGCGGTACAGCTCTGAATGGGAAATGTATCTCTGCGTGATTCATGCATTAACAATCATCACTATCCAATTAAGGGGACAATTGCATCACCAGTGGCCTGCTAGGTGCTGCAGAACACAGATGCAGATATTAAATATGAATTACAGAGGCTGTATCCAGCCCCCCACATACATGCACACACACACACACACACACACACACACACACACACACACACACACACACACACACACACACACACACACCCCCACACACACCCCCACACACACACACACACACACACACACACACACACACACACACACACACACACACACACACACACACACACACACACACACACACACACACACACAAGCCCCCGCTCATCTCATCCTCTGCCCTCCTCCTCTCAAATCCCTTCGTCTCTGGGCTCAACAAAGACGGTGTGTTCTGTAATTGAGGACGGGTGTCAAAGCTCTTTTCTCAGTCCGCTTGTAAGCCTCTGATTCACACGCTTCTCATTAGTGTCATAATTACCGCTGGTGGAGTGTCGGCGTCAGGCTGGGGTGAAGGTCCCAGGCCCCGGTGCTCTCAGCCAGAGGCTGACCTCCAGCCCTGCAGGGGGCAGTGGATCACACTGATCTCGGTCCATACAGAGTCGGCATCTCTGCGCGGGAGATGTCGACGAGGGGCCGTGTGAGGGGCTAGATGCTGCTTTGCATGGTAACAAGCTACTGTGAAGGCAAAAACTGATTGGTTCATAAATAAATCATACAGAAGGGTTGGATTGGAGGGCGATGGGCTCTGGTGTGCCCTGGCAGGATAAGCATCTCTCTTTTATCCCCTCTTTCTCTCTCTCTCTTTCTCCTTTTCTCTCCCTCTTTCCCTGTCATCTATTTGTCTATTCATCAATTGATCCAATCCCTTTATCCTTCCATCCACCTAGCCACCCTTCTAGTCATACATACATCCATACACCCCTCCATTCATCCCTCCATTCATCTCTCTCTTCCTCATCCATCCATTGCTTATTCCATCCATCCGTCCCTCCATACATCCATCCATCTATCCCTCTCTCCATCCAAACCTCCATTCATCCCTCCCTTCCTCATCCATCCATCCATGAGCCACCCATCTCTATTCATTCATCCATCCCTTCCTCTACCCTTCCATCACTCCATCCCTCTCTCCCTCTCCATCCTTCCATCCATCCATCCATCCATCCATCCATCCATCCATCCATCCATCCATCCATCCATCCATCCTCTTCATTGTGTGCTAGCTCACCCACCTGTCAGTCTGTCCCCAGGCCTTTGCCTCAGCCTATTTCCCTGGAATACAGAGGTCTCCAGAGACTCTGTTTGGCCGCAGCCTAACATGCTTTGAGTGGTCTCCAATCTGGCCCAGATTGGACTGTGTGTGTGTGTGTGTGTGTGTGTGTGTGTGTGTGTGTGTGTGTGTGTGTGTGTGTGTGTGTGTGTGTGTGTGTGTGTGTGTGTGTGTGTGTGTGTGTGTGTGTGTGTGTGTGTGTGTGGATGTGTGCCATCATTGCGGTGTTCCCACACAGCCACTAGCTCTAACCGTGGTGGCAGTAGTGCTTTGGTGCTTTGCCATCAGGCCTCCCTCCAAGGGCCATGTCAAGATGGTGAAAGCCTTGGTCTGGGTGGTGTGTGTGTGTGTGTGCTTGTGCGTGTGGGTGTGTGAAGGCTGATGCAGGGCGGTGCTCCGCTTCTGCGGCAGTGATCTAATGAGCCTGTAAACACACTCATTTGACATCATTAATTGGAGCGAGATCACAGGGGCCTATCCAAGAAGAGTGCATGTAATGCATGTGTCGTGTGTGTGTGTGTGTGTGTGTGTGTGTGTGTGTGTGTGTGTGTGTGTGTGTGTGAGTGAGAGTGGAGGGTTATCCCATCAGAGAGGTCTCTCCCAGATCAAAGATTTAGAGGGTAAAATCCTTGATTATGTGACAGAGAGACACATTAGAGGCAGTTTTCTGCCAGGCTGAGCTGTTTGGTCAATGCCAGCAACAGTCTTGCACAGATAGCGGTCTGACTGGAGAAGGACTAAGACCGCACGCACGCACGCACGCACGCACGCACGCACGCACGCACGCACGCACACACACACACACACACACACACACACACACACACACACACACACACACACAAACTCGCTGTAGATTTGATCAACTTTAAGGATTACTCTGCAAATCAAAGTCGGAAGGCTTCATTTTCCGATAAATTGATTCTCAAATTAGTGTTCCAATTTCAAACATTGTCAGATACACTGCAAGATAGGACCGGTCGCAGTAAAAGATTTGCTGGCACTTTTTCGAAGAAGAAAAAAAGTTTTTTGAGTCTTGTTCTGCTTTTGTAACTGCCACAGAGAATGTTCCACGAGTTGGAATTGAACCTCCATACTGTTTCAGTCACATTTGTCAGCTGGATCTGAGCTGGGTGCAGTTGTTAGCCATCGATAGTCCTCAGTTTTCTGACTGTAACCCCGTTAGGTCCCTAATGATCCATCTACCACCAGCACAATGGCCCCACACCGCCACTCGCTTTCATTTACAGACTCGGCGCTCTCTGAACTCACATCATCAGCCCTTTGTTCCTGGCCCGTTTCATGTGTGTGTGTTTTTTTTCCCGGTGTGGGATAGGGGGGTGAATGGTAGAGCGGCCTATGTGGAAACTTTTGTGTGTATGCAGCGGAGAGAGAGAGAGAGAATGAGAGAGAGAGAGAGAGACAGAGAGAGCATCTGCTCACTCACTCACTCGCTGTTCTGGTGTGATATATTATGAAGATTTCACTTTCTGCCTTTGATTCCTCACTGACAGTTATCCTTCAGCCCTCCTTTAAAGTCCCACTTTCAATCCCTAATGGCTGTCATGTCGCTGCGCTCTCTGGACTCTTACTCAAAGTGTCATTGGCATAATGGTCGGCAGCCGCTGGCCTCTTTTGATCATTCATGCTGTGTGCGAGAGTAACCGGAGCCGAGACAGCGAGGTGTGTGAGGTGTGTGTGTGTGTGTGTGTGTGTGTGTGTGTGTGTGTGTGTGTGTGTGTGTGTGTGTGTGTGTGTGTGTGTGTGTGTGTGTGTGTGTGTGTGTGTGTGTGTGTGTGTGTGTGTGTGTGTGATTGTAAGCGTGGGTGCAATGCTTGCACCACGACTCGACTGCCACTCCCAGGCAAAGCATCATGGACCGGATATCTAAAATTCACTTTCAAATAGTTTCCCCCTTTTTTGTGTGCCTAATAGCCACTCCGTGGAAGTGTGTGTGTGTGTGTGTGTGTGTGTGTGTGTGTGTGTGTGTGTGTGTGTGTGTGTGTGTGTGTGTGTGTGTGTGGTGTGTGTGTGTGTGCTCATTAAAGTCACAACGCTGGTTTCTACTGTATCAGCATCTCTGAATCAGCCCAGTTTGGCAGTCCCTTAGTGGAGGGAGGGAGGGGGGGGAGAGAGAGAGAGTGTGCGGGTGATGTGTGTGTGTGTGTGTGTGTGTGTGTGTGTGTGTGTGTGTGTGTGTGTATGGGGGGGCTTAGGCTGAGGCCTTGGATTGAGCCAAGTTGCATTCAAATTCAAACAGGCCAGGCTTGCGTTCAAATGTATCAAGCTGGTCCAAGATAAACTCACATGCAGCAGGCCTGAAAGAACACATCTAAACTGGATGAACGGGGCCAGAAACCATCTCGAAGAGCCTTGATAGGTTCCAAAAGAAGAAGTGTTTGTATTAGGGGCCAATATGTCGTCGCTGTCGGGTAGAAACCTTGTATCTCCATATTTCCTCTTTTTATGTTTTATTGCCCTATTTTATACTTTGTTGTAAAAAGTAGCTAATTTTGAACAATTCTGATATTGACTTGCCCAAATTAGGAACGCCAGGTTGAAATAAGTATTATATAAGTATTTATAACCATTGAAAAGTATTAACAAGAGCTTGTGACTACTAAATAATACATCCATTGGATCCATTGGAACACATTCATTTTTTCCATTTCCTGAAAAGTAACGGTTTTGGACTGACACAGACGATGTGCAGGATGAAAGAGCCTGTATTCAAACGTCCTGGGCCAAAACACCCTGACTGGGGCCAAGCTAGTGTCTCTCTTCCAAGGCCACAGTTCTCTCATGTCCTGCCTAACTCACCTGCCTCCCTGCCTGTTCCCCACAGGACTGTTCAGGCCTCTGGCCAAGATCTCAGGTGGGTTGGCTGGAGATCCAGAGTCCAGGGTCACAACACTATAGAGTATGAGAGACCTCAGTCTGGCTGCAAGGATGTTGCTTTTCAGGATGTGTGAGCCACGCAACTACTACTGATGTAAGCACCATATTATCTGACTGAAGTCGTATTATTATCTGGTTCAGGGCAGGAATCAGTTTGGCCAATTGCCCTTCTAACAATTATATGCCATGTGGCCACAGTGGCCTTGATGCCACGCCTGCGCTGTCCTAGCTGATTTGACCATTTTCTCCTCCTCTAACAGATTTCTGACAAATAAGGAAACACAGACTCTGCCTTTACTGTTACTGATCATGTATACTGTCATGTGGTTGTTGTTGTTGTTTTTCGGGTGGGGTAATTTAGGCTCAATTCTTAAGCCTAGGAACGGTAAACACGGAGAGAGAGAAGGGGAGTGACATGCGGAAAATGTCCAGCTGGCAGGGAATCGAACTGGGAACTCGCTGTCAGGCACTTGAGCCCACTTGAGCCCGGTACACGCCCTATAACCACTCGGCTATCTGGCCGCCCCAATAAAAAGCGTTTTCATTTATTTATTTCACTGATATTGTTATACTATGAATTAAACATAAAATTATCCTCAACCGTTAACCCTTAACACTAAAATAAATGAATTATGTCCATGCACTTAAAATCATTGTTTTATTTGATGGCCTTGCTGCCCAGGCATTTGGCCTTTCTGCCCTAAAAAAATCAAAAACAAAAGCCAAGTGGCCTTTCCCCTAAAATGATAAAAGTCCAGACCTGATCTGGTGCTATTAGCCCCTTAATATCACTTGTTTTTCTTTTGTTGTCTATGCAAGTGTGACTTGTATGATATTATAATATACACACCCCACAATTCTACCATTTACATAATAGTGATACCATCTTGGTCCAAACTCCACAGAAGTTTACTTCTCCTGTTTTTTCCATAAATTTCCACTCTCCCATGTCAATCGATTTGTCTTGACTTATTCAAACATACAGTTCTACACACACCAATGCACTTGCATACACAAAGACAAAGACACAGTAACACACACACACACACACGCGCGCGCACACGCACGCACACACGCGCGCGCACATGTCTCCCCTCCCCTTTTACCCCACTGAGGGATCTCGATCAGAGCGCTTGGCCAAGATGGCGTGTGATGTAAAGTTCTGGAGAATAAGAGATGTCTCTTCCAATAACATATTTCCTGCACAGATCGAAAGGCGTGTCAATTTCATTTACACCTGGCGAGGCGGTTGGGGGAGAGAGAGAGAGAGCTCTTCCCTTCTAAAAGACGGCGCCATCCCAGTCACTCCCCAACTGAATGACTGATACATTAAACATGCAGAAATCAGCGGGGGGAACGCTGGGGAGGGAATGTTCAAAGACACAAACAACATCATGCAAAAAAAAATAAAGAAATAAAAAAACATGCATTACAGTGTGGCAACGATATGCAGCTGTCTAAGCGCTGAAACACCAATGCTGGAACAGAGCCCTTTCCAGGAACAGAGATGGTATTTTATCATGTACAGACAGTAAGGTAAGATAGAGGCAAAATCAGTCACCAAGAATAACCCCCCCCCCCCCCCCGGAATTTAACTTGTAAATTTGTCGATTAATTCTCTCCTGCTAACTGCTCCATAACAAGGCCCCCCTGTTATTTTCCCTGGCGTTAGACGAGTCTATTTCTGCACTGCGATGTGGCGACAATGCTTGCCATAGCAAAACTCCATGTTTCCTAGCGTTTCCATGCTCTGAAAGCCATCTCAGATAGTCATCATGGATCACATAGATCACACAGGCTTTTATGAGAAGAGCGGAGGAGCATCTCCTTCAGCTACTGGTTCCTTGACAGGGATGTCAGACTACATGCGGGCCCCATAGGCCACCACTTCTACAATCCACAATTCTTACAATCCTCATGAAACGCTGACACAGCTGCCCCGTGACTGGCCTGTTGTAGTAAATTAATTCAGGCATGTAAGAGGACGCCTCAGTCAGTGAGACAGACAGACAGAAGGGGTCCTGTTAGGCAGTATGAGAAAAGGAGTAGATTCTCTAGTCTTTGTTCCCTGCTGGACACATTAGGACTCCATTAGGGAGCCTGACACAAGAATATGACTTTCTCTGTTCTGACTGTGCAAGGAGTAGATGGGGAGTTTTGCTCTTTGGCTCTCTCTCTCTCGTGCTCTCTCTCTCTCTCTCTCTCTCTCTCTCTCTCTCTCTATCTATCTGTGTATGTCTTTCACACGTACATTCTCATTTGCAACATACAAAAAAACAGATTGAGCAGCTTTTGGGTTTATAAAGCATTTGCAGAAACACATTTTTACGTCACTATCTGTAGTGTGCTGCTACCCTTCATTTTATCCACACAGCTGCATGGTATGTTTTTTAACAGCTATCGGCTAAACTGTAAGAGACTGCCGTGACTAGACGTACTACAGTACATTTAGATTGGAGACTTAATTCTGAGTCTTTAGTTGGGCCTTGGGGAATCCTTGTTAATGATTCCTCTTGCTTGGGGCCTCTGGCTTAATCCTTGCCATTTAGTACTTCCTACACTAGCTTGATAAATACTCCAATTAGGCAGCTAGTAGGGCATCTGTCATTGCCCCACGTACTGTCCACTTCTCTTTCCACTGTTTTGTGTTTTTTTGGGGGGGGGGGGCCGACCTTGTTGTTTATAGGAATTGGCCATGGGAGAACCGTAGGTGTGTCTCTCTGGCAAGCCTGTTCACTTCTTAGTGAAATTATAATTAACTCCCAGCATCAATTAGCATTCAGTACGTAGAATGGTAACGAGGAGGCCAATTACAGAAAAAAAAATACATTATCAATTATTTATCCGCTCTTAATTACAGTGTGTTTTACCCAGTTAGAGCAGCGGCAGTTCAATTAATGACCTTCAGCTATCTTCATGTGAAATTGCTGTGGAGCGAAGGAATTTACCCAAACCCCATAGAGAAGCTGCTGAGAAGCTGAAATACACACACACACACACGCACGCACACACACACACACACACACACACACACACACACACACACACACACACACACACACACACACACACACACACACACACGCACACACACACACACTTACCGATGGACACATTTTGCAGATACAGTTTAATACACAACATTACACACAGATGTAGCATGTAGTACACATACCCACAAGTACCCGCATATAGACACATATTTGCACTCACGTACACACAGGCACACTCACACACACACACACACACACACACACACACACACACACACACACACACACACACACACACACACACACACACACACACACACACACACACACACACACACACACACACACACACACACACACACACACACCCTTGCACAAATTCGAGAAAAGAAATGGAAAGAGAGAGAAAGAGCGAGAGATAGGTAGACAGAGAGAGAGAGAGAGAGAGAGAGAGAGAGAGAGAGAGAGAGAGAGAGAGAGCAAGAGGGAAGGGACTGGCACTGTCTGTCAGTCAGATGCCCAGAGCCGCGGTGTACGCCGTGTCACCCACACGACCGAGCCGTCTGTCGAGGCCACCTGCCTCATTATGGGAAATGTATGCATCTAGGGCAGGCTCTCGCTGGCTTATCCACAGCATGGGCAGGGGAAATGGCACGTTGGCAACTATTACTGCATTATGTTAGCAAGCTACACACCGGCATGCATGTGTGCCGCAGTGACGGGGGGGGGCGGGGGGGGGGGGGTGGTGCTGGAAGGTGGCTGGTGCAGATTTACTGAATGGGGCTCTGCTGAGAAATAGCAAGGTGGCTCATTGGGTGTCGTTCAGGCTCGTTCCTCATACAAGGTCAGAGGGGGACGATGCCGTTTGATGCCACTCTCAAGGACAGGCACGTCATGTGCACTGTTCTAGTGTGTGACACTAGAATACGACGTGCCACACAATGTTGATGTGATAACCATGCTTTGTTTTCATCTGATCCGTTGGACCAAAACCAAAATCGGGGGGAATTATATATACAGTATATACCTTTATGTACTAAAAGAAATGTGCAAAAGCTCTGTATGAGCTTTCAAACTTAGTAAGAGAAGGTGCATTATCCTAAAGTTGATACTAGAAGAGTGATTTCTTTGTGTTTGGTGTCTGCGTGTGTGCGTGTGTGTGTGTGTGTGTGTGTGTGTGAGAGAGAGAGAGAGAGAGAGAGAGCGATAGAGAGAGAGAGAGGGAAAGAGAGAGAGGGAAAGAGAGAGAAAGTGCACGGGTGGATAAGAGAGAGAGAGAGAGATGAGAGTTGTAGACAGCATATCAGCGAGTGGACAGCTAAGGTGTTGTGACTGCCTCACCCTTCTGTAAATGTCCTCCATTCTGGCCACAGGGCCCTTTGCACAAACCCCACTGTCACAGCACAAACACACACACATAGGAACAAACTGATCAACACAGCATGGAAACTTTCTCTCTGTCCATCCTCTAGCGCGACCATCCATACCCGCCACCCCACCCCCCCCCCTCCCTCGCCCTCCCAGCTCTCTCCCTCACCTGGCCTGAATACCATTAGGACCTAATGGAACGGCAGGGGTGTTGTGTTAGGGACAGCCAATCACTGTGGCGTTCCGTCAGCGACACCGACATGTATCTTGGTGCTCATTATCATCCTTGAACAGCGCCAATTTACATCTGATGCTGCGACTAATTCTGCTCCAGTGTTGTCAAGAGGCATAGGAAGTAGCCTGGCCGTGATGACAGCGAGGCTGTCAGGAGCCCGTGGATGGAGGATTCCTCGGGGCATGATTTAATGCCCATGTCAAGCCCCGCTGTCAGCCATCCTCTCCCTCTCTCTCCCCCCACCTCTCTCTCTCTCTCTCTCTCTCTCTCTCTCTCTCTCTCTCTCTCTCTCTCCCTCGCTCTCCTGCCTTCCTTCCTTCCTTCCTTCCTTCCTTCCTTCTCTCCATCCATCCAGCCAGCCATTAGGATTCCGCCGGCGGAGAGATGGAGCGAAAGACCTGGGCGATTGGCCTGCTTAGGATTCACACTCTGGGCAAGAAAATAACACGCCCTGTTTCACAAGTGATTACCCCCCCCCTCCCCCTTCCCTGTAAACTGCAATTAAGGCTAAAGGGGAAAAAAAATAGTAAGGGTGAGAGAAAGAAAGGGAAGAGAGAGAGAAACCGAAGTGAGGAAGGGAAAACCTTGAGTGTTTTCCCCTAGCTGTCGTCTGGGTTGCTTGTTTGTCTAATTTCCACGGACAACTTTGGCATGGTTTTGCTGAGTTGTTTTGGTTTCTGCTTGGTTGTTGTATAACACTCTCAGACTCCGTGGCCCCTTGCCACCCCTCTCGTAGTGTGATCTACATATTGCGCGATATCTTTCTGAATAGATTCAGCTCTACTATGTAATTCTCTGTTCTTTTTTTCCTATTGGGATTGCACTAGAACACGGCAGTATGAAATGTTTGCAGTTGTCTAATTATTATCGAGTACAGGCCGGCCATTCTGTCGGTGCAAAACAAAACAAAGAAAAGTTTATGAAGTGTGAATTTCATCAAATTTTTAACAAGTTAGGGTAAAGGCAGATTTTTACTCCCGTTCTATAAGCTCACAGTGCATTGCGGTGCAACGCCTTGTGAGCTTGTAGATCTGTTATTTTTCGGCACAGGACAACGTCATACCACATAAATTAGGCATAAGGCTGTGAATGTTCTTTCTATGTGCTTCTGAGATAGAGAACTGGACAGAAGCCATTGACTCGCCTGAAAGAATAGGTCAAACCTGAGAAGCATGACCTATGTTGACCTTTGCTAAAGGCCAAAGGTGAAAGAGGTCCACAGATGGTCAGGCAGGACATACAGAGGTCCAGACATCTCACGGTATCACAATAGCGAGCCATATGAGCCTGAAATCTAAATCTGCAACAATATACCTTTGGCCTATCAATACATATGATGGTATTTCTATGCAATATGTTGCTATAATATTCTGTCTGAAAGTCTCTCTAACGAGACTATGATTGATGACTAGTGATGTGTGGAGCTTATGGGCATGTGGTCTGGTTTGGCGAAGCCTGTTTGAGCGGTCTTCTCTTTTGCACTGACACGAACACCCCACACCACATCTTACACCGCACTTGGCTTTAAAACAAGAGGCCTCGTGTGGCTTCGTCAGACTAATCAGGCTTTAAGAACGCAGTAGCAGGAATTAACCTGGCCGTTTCCCCTGCTTTAACATTTAATGAACATTAATTCGATATGGTCTGCCTCGCGCATGTTTTGGCCTGGCCTCACATCCTCTCTGGCCACATTAGGCGCAAGCTCGCAGTCGCTGATTGCAGCGTTCGTAACGCTTCAGCTGCATGAGAAAAGAACACATTCAAGTTTTTTACGGCACTGGCAGTGGAAAGTGGTCTGAAACTGAGAGTGTTTGTACGCGTGTAGCAGATGATAAATGATGGGCATTTTTATAAAGTGTTTGCTTGGTATCCCCATTAGGCGTGTGCTCAGTGAGTTGGTCTCATTACTACGGACAGAAGTGAAAGAAGCGATCCCAGGCAGTGCTGGAGAAGTGTGTTGGACCGGGCTGGGGTCTTGCCTGGAGAGTTGGCCCCCTATGAGCATCCAGTGTATACTTTGTTGACCGGGGTCCCCCACGGGTCTATACTTGGTACCTTTTTTCCCTCAATACCAAATCTCTTTGCCGAATATAACCGATCTACAAGCTTGTGTCCAGAGCTATTATAGTTAACTAAAACTAACGAAATGACAAAAACATTTTAGTTAACTGAAATAAAAATAAAAACACACCCAAAAAATGCACTTGGTTGTCTTTGTCAAAACTTCATACATAAGCCTAATATTTTGGGTGGATAAAATGTTCAGAAAATAGCAGAAATACCTGATCTACAAGCGCACAACTACCCCATATACAATTTAAAAAAATACATTTAACACTACAACTAATAAAAACTAAACTGAAACTAAGCCTTTTCAAAAATAAACTAAACTAGCAACCCCACTTTTAAAAATTCATAAAAATAAAACCTAATAAAAAATGCCAAACTGCAATAACCTTGGACATATCGCGTGTTGTGAGCTTGCTATTTTTGCCAAATGTTTGCTTATTTTCACAGAATATTCAGCTATTAAGACTTACCCAGAATAGGGACACTAGAGTTGAAGGGGTT